>NC_142103.1:56963726-57308101 GCF_054644295.1 Miniopterus natalensis | reverse complement strand
CTCCACCATCTTCCAGTCCTTCTGATGTGATATCTCATTGTGGTTTTAATTTGCATCTCTCTGACAATTAGTGACATTGAGCATCTTTTCATATGTCTACTGGCCATCTGTATGTGCTCTTTGGAGAAGTGTCCATTCAGGCCCTCTTCCCTTTTTTTTTTTTTAATCCTCACCCAAAGACATTTTTTCTGTTGCTTTTCAGAGAGCAGAAGGGAGGGGGGGGGGGAGAGAGAAACATCAACATGAGAGAGACACATTGATTGGTTGCCTCCTGCATGCACCCCAACTGGGGCTGGGGATCAAGCCTGCCCTTGACTGGAATTGAACCTGGGACCCTTCAGTCCTGGGGTGACACTCTAACCACTGAGCCAAAATGGCTAGGTGCCCATTTTTTAAAAATATGTTTTTATTAATTTCAAAGAGAGGAAGGGAAGGGAGAGGGAGAGAGATAGAAACATCATTGATGAGAGAGTCATTGATTGGCTACCTCTGGCACTCCCCCTACTGGGAATGGAGCCTGCAACCCGGGCATGTGCCCTGACACGGAATCAATTTGTGACCTCCTGGTTCATAGGTTCACGCTCAACCACTGAGCCACACTGGCCGGGCCCTCTGCCCATTTTTCAATTGGATTGTTTGTTTTGGTGTTGAATAGTATGAATTGTTTATAAATTTTGAGTATTAACTCCTTATTGGATGTATTATTGATTATGTTCTCCCATTCAGTAGATTTTATGTTCACTTTGTTGATGGTTTCCTTTGCTATACAAAAAGTTTTTAGTTTGATGTAGTCCCATTTGTTATTTTTTTCTTTTGTTTCCCTTGTCTCAAGAGATATATCAGAAAAAATATTGCTAAGGGAAATGTCCGAGATTTTACAGCCATGTTTTCTTTGAGGAGTTTTATGGTTTTGAGTCTTACATTTATGTCTTTAATCCATTTTTATTTTATTCTTGTATATGGTGTAAGAAGGTTCCTACAATAAATTCCTTAATATGTATCTTCTACTGGTTATGTTTCTTTGGTTGAACTCAAAGTCTTTTCTCTATCCAGTATGGGAAATCCTCATTTCATTGACAAATATATAGAGGCACTCCTGAAACCCTTTTTCTGTACTTCAAGGGGGAAGATCAACTTCAGTAAGTACTTACAGAGTCATCATTTCCTCTGATAGGAAGGAAAACATTTTTCAGGTCCCAAGAAAGATTCCCCAGTGTCAAGAACAATGTGTTTGTGAACCATACTATTATTGGTTGGTTGGATGATGTCAGACTGCTGTTAATTGCATTAAAAAAGTAAAAATGATTGAGCTTAAAAATGAGAGTGGGGCCCAGCCAGGCGTGGCTCAGCGGTTGAGCATCGACCTAGGATCCAGGAGATAGGGGTTCGATTCCCGGTCATGGCACATGCCCGGGTTGTGGGCTGCAGCTGATCAGTGACTTTCTCATCATTGATGTTTCTATCTCTCTCTCTCTCCTTTCCTCTCTCTGAAATCAATAAAGATACATTTAATAAATAAATAAATAAATAAATAAATAAATAAATAAATAAATAAATAAATAGAGTGGGTAAAGTGTAAAATAAATGTCTATGAATCCATACTGATATAATAAAGTGATTCGTAGAATAAATAGATAAATAAATGGAAGAGGCAAATCTCTCATGCAGAAAAATTCCAAATAATTTAGCTATTCTTCCCTCTTTTTCTTTTTTTATTTTTTTAAGTAAGAAAGAAGGGAGCTCATTTAATGTGTTTTAGGAGTACATGGAGTCCAGTAATGGGCCCCAGGGGTGAAGGTTAGCCCATGGTAAGGTAAGCTCTAGAAGAGGCCCAGTCTGCCCTAGAATAGCCCTGAGGCTCAGAACAGGTGGTGAGCCTAGAAGGATTTGTTACTGGACAGTAGGCTGAGCCAACTTAGGAATGTAGAAGAGTGAGTCCATGCCCCTTCAGCCATCTTCGAGTTGGGTGTGCACAGTGACTTCCTTCCAAAGACTGCAGTTCGGAAAGGGGGAAAAAAGAATAACTTTATAGTGGAGAAATCTGACAAACACTACCTCAGTCAGGTGATCAAGAGCAACATCAACAGTAAAAAGTCATGTTGGTAACATATATCATAGCTAGAATGCAATGAAAATGGCATTGTACTTCTGTGGTCTTCTGTCCTAAAACCTATAATTCCCGTCTAATCATGAGGAAAATGCAGAAAAATCCCAATTAAGGGACATTCTACAGAATGCCTGACCAGCACTCCTTGGAACTATAAAGGTCATCAAAAACAGGGAAAATCTGAGAAACCATCAGAACCAAGAGAAGCTTAAGGAAACATGATGACTAACTGTAATGTGGTGTCCTGGATGGGATTCTGGAACAGAAAAAATACTTTAGGTAAAAACTAAAGAAGTCTGAGTAAAGTATGGACTTTGGTTAATAATAATGCATCAATATTGGTTCGTTAATTATAACAAATGAGTATCATACAGTGTAAGATGTTAATAATAGGGAAACTGGGTATTGGGTATATGGGAACTCTTTGTACTATCTTCTTAGTTTTCTGTAAATATCAAACTGCTCTAAAAAGAAAGTTTACTTATGGACACAATAAAAAGATCAGTGGTTTCCAGAGGTTCAGGGGAAAGTAGGGGAAGGTTGAATAGGTGGAGCACAGGGGATTTTTTAGGGCAGTGAAACTATACTGTATAATACGGTAATCGTGGATAAATGTCATTGTCAAGGTCCATAGAATGTGCAGCACAAAGAGTGAACCCTAATGTAAACTGTATACTTATTAGATTGTAACAGTGTTTTAATATTGGTTCATTAATTGTAACAATGTACCACACTATTACAAGATGTTCATAATTGGGGAAACTGCATGTGGAGGTGAAAGTTGGTGGAGGTGGAGAGGTTGGGTTGGGTATACAGAATTTTATGTAATACCTTCTTGATTATTCTGTAGTCTTAAACTACTAAAAAAGAAAAAAGAAATCTACTAAAATCAATGAGCAAAGGACTTGAATGGACATTTCTCCAAAGATGATACACAAATGGCCAACAAACACCTGAAAGGATGCTCAGCATCACTAGTCATTAAGGAAATGCAAATAAAATCCACAATGAGATACAACTTTACACCCACTAGGACGGCTGTATCTAAAAAAAGAAGAAAAAAAGGAAAATAAGTGTTGGTGAGGATGTGGGGAAATTGGAACCCTCGTGCATTGCTGATGGGAATGTAAAATGGAGCAGCCATTATGGAAGAAAGTTTGACTGTTCCACAAATGTTTTTAAAAAATGGAATTACTATATGATCCAGCAATTCTACTCCTCAGTATATACCCAAAAAGAAATGAAAACAGGTATTCATTCCAAAACTTGTACACAAATGTTCACAGCAGCACTGTTCACAATAGCCAAAAAGTGGAAACAACCCAAATGCTCATCAATGGATGAATGGATAAATAAAATGTGGTATGTGTATACAATGAAATTTTACTCAAACATGAAAAGGAATTAAGTACTAATACATGGTATAGCATTCAAAGAATGAACCTTTGAAAACATTATGCTATGTGAAAAAAAGACACAAAAGGTCACATATGATTTCTTTCTTATTGAATTTCCAAAATAAATAAACCCATAGGCACAGAAAGCAGATTAGTGGTTGCCAGGGACTGGGGGAGGGGAGGAATGGGAATTGAATGCTTAATGTATATGTGGTTTCCCATTGGGATGATGGAAATGTTTTGGAACCAGTTAGAGGTGATGGTTACACAAAATGAATGAATATACTACATGCCACTGAATTGTATATTTTAAAATGGTTAATTTTCTGTTATGTGAATTTTACCTCAATTTAAAAAAGAGGAATGTACAAAGTGTGTAGAGGAAGGAACCACTAACTGCTTTAGGAGAGGTCCAGAAGATGGCAAGATGGGAAGGTTTAAAGAAATTTTCATAGCAGTGATGTTTGAATTGAGTTGAGTCAATCCATTTGTGAATCAGTTATCAAACATTTATTGTGTGCATACTAATATCATGCACTAAGGCATTGAGGAGATGCCTACCTTATATATACTCAGATTTCATTTGTCCCCCCTCAGAAAGCTCACAATATAGGTGGGCAATTACAGTGCCTTGTGATAGATGTATGTATAAGGTATTATGGAAATAAGGAGATACGGAGAAGAGTCACCCATCACAGCCTCTGGATGTTTGAAAAAAGTATGCAGGAACTGGCATAGTGAAGAGGGGGAAGGATGGTCATTTTAGTCAGAACAGCACAAGCAAAGGCACAGAGCCAAGGGACAGAAGCATGTGTGCATGCACACGCACGCACTCACTCACGCACAGGGAGTAATTATGAGAGGTCTCAGCAAACATTTTCAACATAGGAAGTGGCAAGTAATGAGGTTTAAAGCAAGTGGATGACACTCAGGCTTATTTCATAGATAGGTCCCTCTCTTACCAGTATACAGGCCACAATTGGAAGGGGACAAGACTGGAGGCAGGGAGACTAATTAAGAGACTGTTGCAGCAGTCCAGATGAAAAAGTTATCAGGGCCTGAAACAGGGAAGTCATAACTGGGATAAAGTGGAAGGGTCAGAATCAAGAAATGCTTAGGAGCTTTGGCTGGCATGGCTCAGTTGATTGGGCATCATCTCATGCACCGAAAGTTGCCGGTTTGATTCCTGGCAGGAGGCAGCGGTTTGCTCTTGCAGCAACGTATCTCTCTCTCTCTCCCTCTCTCACTTCCCCTCTTTCTCAAAAAAAAAAAAAAAAGTCAATAAAATTTTTTAAAAAATTTAAAAGAATGCTTAGAGATAAAATTAACAGGACTGGAGGATTGATTGGATGTTGGTGGTGAGAGAGAGTCAAGGATGACTCCAGGTTCTTGTTTTGTGTGATGGGGTGTGTATTTGTCAGAGATACTAGTTGATAGCAACAGAGGCTGACTCTAGTTGACTGAGCTGAAAAGGCATTTTTTAAAAAGGATATTGAGGAGCTCCCACAACCATGAGGGCTGGAGAACAAGATTGGAGGCTAAGTTTCCAGGAACAGTACCCCAAACCATTGCAGAAGTGGCCAGATGATACAAATGCCCCCGCCCAGAGCACAAGAGGAAACTGTTACTGCTTCTGCTACAAGAAGTCAACCTTGAAAACACTGGGAATTCTCTGATAGGAAAAAAACGGAAGCTCCGCATAGAGCCGGTTTCCTCATTGTTGCTCAGTTCTGAATCTGAGTCTCATGCAGGTATTTATGATTGAAGGAATCTAAGTCCCCTGACTGTGTCCTGGTTACAAAGGAGGCTGGCAAATAGTTCGGACTCTTACACAAGGGAGGCAGAGCTCATAATGTGGAAGTTCTTCCATATATAGAAAGGCTGTTCAAATAATGAGGGCAGCCACAAGTATGACACAGACGGTGCTGCTATCAACTAATGTAGAGGATACAAGAGTTTGGGGCAAGGATGAAGAGTTCCATTTGGAGCACGTGGAGTTTGAGGCGTTTGTAGAACATTCAGTTATAGATGTCTAACAGGTAGTGGAATGTTTGAAATTCTTAGCATACAGGTAGCATTTAAAGCAAGAGTGGGTGGAGAGGTCCAAGGAGAGCATGTAGAGCGATATGAGAAGACAAAAGAGAGAAGCCTGGTGTGGGAAAGAAAACTTCCCTGAATTTCTCAGTGGCCTGTAAAAAGCCCTAGCCACCTGAGACACAAGAATGTATACAATATAAAGACAGAGAATGCTTGCTTTCACTTCCCCTAGATGCATTTCACTTTTCACATACCATGAGGATGCTGTCTCTAGCCATTTGTCTGGTTAACTGCTCTGATCCAAAGGAATACTAAAACTTATCTTTCCGAGAGATCCAAATGGAACCAGGAAGACTGCAGCACTATATCCCTAAGAGTTAACGCTTAAAAAAGGATGAAACTCAAACCTTGGAAACATCTCTCTGGGCTGTAAAAGCTGGAGACACAGCTTATCTGGTCATTGGAAAGTTATGTTAACATTACAAAGGTTAGTATAAGAACCAAGATCCTTTTCATTCTGTCTCCAGGGAGCATAGGGATTTCTCTGTCCTTTCAGGAGAGAGTAGGCTTGCTGTCTCCGTCCCATATGTAAATGGAGAAAATCCATTGTTCTCCATCCCTCTTCTATTAGTTGAAACCTGCCACTCACATAGAAAGTTTCCATCAGTTTTCATCCTGTCACCTGTGGGTCTGCATATGGGGGGCTGACATGGCAGTGTTACTCTGATTGTTGACCTGGTTGTATTAATAAAAAAAATCCTCCTGTCTCTGATCCAGGTTCCTTGTGTTTCTTTAGTATTTATAAGTATAAAGTACATATACTTAAAGTGTAAGTGGGGTAACATCTCAGACCCTTCACTGTTCTTGACAAAATATTGGGGAACATTAACATTTAAGTGCTATAAGGGGGAAGAGATTAAAAAAGAGAATAATGCCTTGCTGGCATGGCTTAGTGGTTGAGCATCCACATATGATCCAGGAGATCTCTGCTTGATTCCCGGTCAGGGCACATGCCGGGGTTGTGGGCTCGATCCCTGGAAGGGGGTGTGCAGGAGGCAGCTGATCAATGACTTTTTCATCGTTGATGTTTCTCTCTTTCTCCCTCTCCCTTCCTCTCTCTGAAATCAATAGAGATATATTTTTAAAAATAATAGAATAAATAAAAAAGAATGGCCAGAGAAGTACAGAATAACCAGGAAACAATTAATTCAATGTTATGGAAACCTAGGAACAAGAATAATTTAAGAGGGAAGTATTTATCAGCAGTGTCAAATGCATAGAGAAGTCAATTACATCTAGACTGAAAAGTAGCTATTGGCTTTGGCAGTTTGGACGCCGTTGGTGACTTCTGCCAAAAGAAATTTCAGTGGAAACCTTTTTTAGTATGAGGCATGAATGAATTTGAGGAAGTAGAGACAGCAAATGTAGAATACTACTATTTGGAGAAGTTTAAGCTGAGAAGGTAAGAAGAGAAATTGGCACCTGATGGAGACTTAGGATCAAGTTCTGTTTTGTTTTTTTAAACGGGAGAGACCTAGGCATGTGTAAGGCTGAGGAAAAAGCACCACAGATTGAAATCAGAGAGAAAAGGGATAACTGATGGAACAAGGTTCTGAAAGTGGTTGAAAAAGCTGGCACTTAGGGCACAGGTGAATGATGGACGTTGAACAGGAAGATGGAATGGACATAAGGGTGTGTGTGAATGTTATTTGTAGAAGAGATTCAGCTGAGACTTCAGACCATGGATTTATAGTGGTGCTAATTTTTATGGTTTTGTGGATTTTTCTCTAGCAGGGACAAACACCCAGGTGAAGGAGGAGAGAAGAGTGGTTTGTAGTACCAACCCAAGGTGAGAGGTTTCTGTGACTCCTTTGGCAGACAGGAATGAAAAGGGCATTAAGGAGGGCGGTTGGGTGGAGGAGGAGAGAGTAACCAAAGAATTTATGTGCATATACACACAACCCAAGGACAGGGACAATGGTGGGGAGAGGGACTGGGGAGGGGGAAGGAACGGGGTGGAATGGGTCATTGGGGAGAAAAAGGGACATCTGTAATATTTTAAACAATAATAAAACTTAAAATAAAAAGGGGGGGCATTAAGGGCGCTAGTGAGAGAGAAGTTTAGGTTATGAGGTATGGGATTAAGAAAGGTTGGGAAGGAAAATGAAAAGAGGCCAGGAGAGGCTGACAGACTGAGAGAAAATTGAAGGCTCAGAGAACTAAACGGGTCTCTATGAAGTAAAGAAAAAAAAGTACCAAGTGGGTGAGGGCCTGAAGGATCAAGCAAGAGAGGAAATTGCGGCCAAAATGGAATACTGGAGGGATAAATGGTAGAGGTGAGCAATTCTGGGCCACAATAAAGTTCAAGATGTGGTGTTCTGGGTGTGGGTGGCTGAAGTGAAATGGAAAAGGTAATTGAGAATCAAGGGATGGAGAAGTTGTTGTGTCATCTCCATGGACAATGAGATACCCTAGTATGAGCTCCAGGAATTAGGGTGGAGAGGGAGATCGTGGGCTGGGTGACAATATCTACTTAAGCAGGGGAGAGTGGAGGATATATAAGAATTTTCTAGGCAGACTGGGATGGAGGAAATGACCATTGTAGATGAGAGAAAAGATTGGGAAAAGGTATGGTTGGATGGGCAAAATAGCCTGATCTCTCCAGAGAACTGAAATCAGTATGAGTGTGAGTACAGGAATGAGGCTGCATTAGCAGGTGGAGCTGACAAATAATGCACAGCCACTGAGGACTTTTACAGTATTTACTTAATTCTGATTTGCATTTTAGATCTTCTAATCTGAAGTGTGGAAAATTAGAGTCGGGTAGGGCTAGAGACCAGTTAGAGGGCTGTTGTAATTGCCCAGGCCAGTACCAGGGGAGTGACACTGACTGTGGAGGTAAATGATGAATCCCAGAGCTATTTTTTTAAAAATATATTTTTATTGATTTCAGAGAGAGCGGAAGGAAGAGGGAGAGAGAGAGAGATAGAAACATAAATGATGAGAGAGTCATTGATCAGTTGCCTCCTGCATGCCCCCCACTGGGGACTGAGCCACAACTTAGGCATGTGCCCTGACCGGTAATTGAGCCATGACCTCCTGGTCTATAAGTCTATGCTCGACCACTGAGCCAAGCTGGCTGGGCCCAGAGCTATTTTAATTGAAAGGGCTAATACAGTATATGAAAGTTGAACTTTGCATGTGAAACTGACAGGCCCCAGTTAACAAACTCCTTTTTAGCATTACTTCACTATTTGTGATAGGCAACTCTAACATGGCTCCCAAGATTCCTGCCCCTCACCCCATGAGCACACGCTTTCTCCCAGTTAGTCAAAAACTAATCTAGGCACTGCTGTGAGAGGATTGTGCAGGTATAATTAAGGCCCCAAATCAATTAACTTTAATAGTGATTATCCTAAGTGAGCTGACCTAATCAGGTGAACTCATAAAAGGGATTGGGGTCTTCATTTACAAAAGGACAAATACTGTATGATTCCATTGATAGGAGATATCTAAAGTAGTCAAATTCATAGAAACAGAAAGTAGAATGGTGGTTACCAGGGCCTGGGGAAGGGGGAAATGGGGAGTTGTTGTGTAATGAATATAGAGTTTCAGTTTTGCAAGATGAAAAGTTCTGGAGATCTGTTGCACAACAATATGAATGTACTTAACACTACTGAAAGGTACACTTAAAATAGTTAAGATGGCGAATTTTGTGTTACATGTGCTGTTTTTAATTACAATTTTAAAAAAACTAGGAGGGACTGGGCTCTTTATGGTGAGATTCAAAGTATGAGAGGAGTTTGACATGAGGAAAGTTCTCCATTGCTGACTTTGAAGATGGAGAGGGCTACGTGCCTCTAAGAGCTGAGAGTGGCCTCCAGTTCACTGCCATGAAGGATATAGGAACCTCAGTACTTTGACCTCAAGGAAGTAAATCCTACCACAACCACATGAGTTTGGAAGAAGTCTCTAAGCCTCAAATGAGTTTGTTGCCTAGCTGACACCTTCATTTTAGCTTATGAGACCTTGAGCAGAGAACCCAGTTAACCTGTGCCTGGATTCCTAATGCATGGAAACTGTGAGAAAATAAATGTGTGTGTTTTGTGCATGTGTGTGTGTGTCTGTTTTTTTAAAATGTTTATTGATTTCAGAGAGAAGAAGGGAGAGGGAGAGAGAGAAGAAACATCAATGATGAAAGAGAGTCATTGAATGGCTGCCTCCTATACACCACCTACTGGGGATCGAGCCTGAAACCTGGGCATGTGCCCTAACCCGGAATCAACTGAGACCTCCAGGTTCATAGGTCGACACTCAACCACTTAGCTACACCAGCCCTGCCTGTGTATGTTTTAATGAAACTTTTATTTATACACTGAATCTAGAAGCAGATACATAACTTATTATACAATCTATTTCCAGAAATGTGCACAAAGTTACTATTATTTGTTTATAAATCAAATGACATATTACAATCAATGGGCTTCTGATGATTCATTCTATGGGGTTCTCACTACAAATGGTACACACCTGATTTGAAACATACAGAAAAAATATAAACTACAGTAATCTGAATTGCAAGGATTAATTTCATGACACTTCCACATGACTATAAAACGTCCTTAACCCAACATGTATACTTATTACAAAATTCTTTAAGAATTTGTCATCATCTCTAGATGCAGTTTATAACACTTTTTAGAAATAGCAACTGCACATTGTGCCTTGTCATGGTTGATTAATAAAAAGGATGTTTACCAAAAAAACCTCTTTATAGGATTAAAAAGTACTAAAAGAGGAGAGATTAAAGATGGCAGCAGACTGCGTAGAAGTTACACTAACACTCTCCCGGGACCAAACTGGAATTACAACTAAAATATAGAAAAACCATC
This sequence comes from Miniopterus natalensis, assembly GCF_054644295.1. NCBI lineage: Eukaryota > Metazoa > Chordata > Mammalia > Chiroptera > Miniopteridae > Miniopterus > Miniopterus natalensis. Next base: position 57,297,668 of record NC_142103.1, on the reverse strand, counting down.
CTGAATAATCAACTGCAACAAAAGACAAATTGGAGAGCACCCTCATAACCAAGGAAGAAAAGTGGAGACCACATAGAGATGGGTAGGAAGTATGGAGGTGGGAGAGGGCTGGCTGGGCTCCCACAGGCAGCGGCTGAAGGTCTGGAGGGTTATCTCAGCTGTGTGGGGTTCCCACTGAGGACTCTAGGGCCTAAACCCCAGGCTGGGCTTCCCAGCCAAGAGCACCAGAACTGAGAAAGGTGCCCACATAGCATCTGGCTGTGAAAAGCAGCCAGGTTTCTGTCTGCCAGGGAGAAACGGCTGGATGTGCAGGCACCCTCTTAAAGGGCCAACACACAAAGTTGTGTGTGTAGCCACTCACCTTGGGCTCCAGCAGAGGGAGGGCGGAGTGGACTGGAGCTGTGTGAGCTAAGGTTGTGGGCTCTGGAGACAGAGTTTAAAGGGCACCCCTCTAGATTCCTGTGCTGAGTCACTCCCTCATAATGCAGAGGACATAGTCTACAAGCAGTCATTTACCTTCCAAGCAACTTTTGCTTGAGGGAGAAACAATTGCTCCACCATGCTGGTAAACCTCTCACCCTACCCAGAGGAGTTTCTATAGCCTGAGGCTCATTAAGAGAATCAGATTAATCAGCCTGCAGGCAGCAGATCTCAGAGTGCTTTGAGTCTTTGCCTGATCTGCTTTGGACCCAGGCCTTGGAAAAGCAGACTTTGGTGTGCATCTTGGTCCTGTCCAAACACACCAGCCCCAACAGAGGGGACCTCAAGCCATGGTTGTTGATAGCTCCAAACAGGGTACTCAAGGCCAGTCTCAGTGTCTGACGTTGGCCTGTGACAGAGACCATCCAAAAAGACTGAGAGTCCTAGCAGGCTTACTTAATACATAGAAACAAACCCAAATAGGCAGTCAAAATGGGGAGACAAAAAACAAGCCCCAAATGAAAGAACAAGAGAAGTCTCCAGAAAAAGAGCTAAATGAAATGGAGGTAAGCAATCTATCAGATATAGAGTTCAGAAATTGATTGTAAGGATGCTCAACAGCATGAAAAAAGATATGGAAACTATGAAGGAAAGTAAGAATGACACAGCAGAAATAAGGAATACATTGGAAGAAAAAAACAGCAGATTAGAGGGAGCTGAATATCGATCAGTGAATTAGAAGACAGTCCAAAAGAGTAGAAAAAAAATCACTCAATCAGAGATCCAAAAAGAAAAAACAATTAAAAACAGGACAATCTAAGGGAACTGTGGGCCAACATGAAACATAACCATATTCACATCATAGGAGTCCCAGAGGAGGTCAAAAGTAAGCAAGGGTTAGAGAACATATTTGAAGAACTAATGGCAGAAAACTTCCCTAACCTAGTCAAGGAAAAAGTCACACAAGTTCAGGAGGCACAGAGAGTCTCAAGCAAGAAGAATCCAAAGAGGCCCATACCCAGACACATCATAATTAAAATGCCAAAAACTCAAGAGAAAGAGAGAATATTAAAGGCAGCAAGAGAAAGGCAATTTGTTACCTACAAAGGAGCTACATAAGGCTGTCAGCTGACTTCTCATCAGAAACTCTACAGGCCAGAAGGGAATGGCATGAAGTATTCAAGGTAATGCAAAACAAGGATCTGAAACCAAGATTACTCTATCCACCAAGGATATCATTCAAAATAGATGGTGAAATAAAGAGCTTCCCAGATAAAACGAAGGCTAAAGGAGTTTATCACCACTAAACCAGCACTGCAGGAAATGTTAAAGGACTGCTGTAATAATAAGGAGAAATAGAGAGAGAAACATAGGCATAAAGAATTAAGAAAGCAATAAATAAGGACCTATCAATAATAACCTTAGGACTTTAAGGGTGAGATCAACAGCAATACAGTTATAGTTGTGGACTTTAACACCCCACTGGCTTCACTGGATAGAGCTTCCAGACAAAAAGACAACACAGAAACAGTGACTCTAAATGGCACACTACATCAGATGGATTTAATTGATATTTATAAAACATTTCACCCCAAAGCTGCAGAATATACATTTCTCTCAAGTGCACATGGGTCATGCTCAAAGACAGACCACATGTTAGGGCACAAAACAAGTCTCTACAAGTTCAAGAAGACTGAAATCATACCAAGCATCTCAGATCACAAGGGCATGAAATTAGAAATCAACTACAGTAAAAACACTCAAAAACATTCAAATATATGGAGGCTAAATAGAATGTTATTAAACAATGAATGGGTTACCAATAAGATCAAGAAAGAAATCAAAAGCTTCCTGGAAACAATTGAAAATGAATACACAACAACCCCAAATCTATGGGGCACAGTGAAAGCAGTCCTAAGAGGAAAGTTCATAGCACTGCAGGCCTACCTCAAAAAGCAAGAAGAATTTTTAGTAAACTGTCTAACCCTACAACTTAAAGAATTAGAAAGCTCCCCTGTGAAGCTACCTGGACCAGGGCTTTTGTTTGCTGGGAGTTTTTTTTATTGCTGCTTCAATTTCATCAGTTGTTATTAGCCTATTCAGGTTTTCTGATTCTTCCTGATTCAGCTTTACATGATCTCACTCATATGTGGAATCTAATAAACAAAATAGACTGAGGAACAAAATAGATCCAGAGACATAGAAGCATGGAACAGACTGATGAATCTCAGTGGGAAGGGGGGGGCGGGGGAGTGGGTGGGGAGAGATTAACCAAAGTATTTATATGCATAACCCGCGGACACAGACAATAGCATGGTGAAGGCCTGGAGTGGTGGGTGGGGGATGCAGGGTGGAGGGGATCAATGGGGGGAAAAGTGGGGATATCTGTAATACTTTCTACAATAAAGATTAAAAAAAAGTACTAAAAGAAACTAAATTTGTGATTACTATTGTACCAACACTTTATTTTAGAAATTTGAAGTTGTTTATGGGAGTGGCAATTGTTTCATATTAGACTATTTAACAAAACTGTCTATAGAATCCAAAAATATAAACAAAATATACTTAGACCAAACTAGAGGAATGAAGTTTTATTTTTCCTTTTTCCCCCCCTTCCATTTTCAACCAGACTGTTTAAGTATCAAATAAAGTTAACCTTTCACATTATATTTGCTACTCACATCATATGCCTATCTCTCTGTACAAAGGCAGAAAATATTGCAATACCCTTTTCTTTCTGTTTACAAATTTAATTAATTTCTTTTTTATTGATTCGAGAGAGAAAAAAACCTATCAATTTGTTGTTCCACTTATTTATGCATTCATTGGTTGCTTCTTGTATGTGCCCTGACCCACAACCTTGGTGTATTGGGATGATCCTCTAACTCACTGAGCTACTTGGCCAGGGCTTTAATTAATTTCTTGACAAATGCTTTATTTTTATCGTACACTATCGGAACCTAACAATTCCAGATTGCATTATATCAGGGTATATTTCTTTAAGGTATTTTATATTATGGATATACCAAGGTGCATCAAAAATTGGTTTTCTGAATAGAACAATATAACATTTGCCCTCCAAAACAACACAACAAAAAATTTTTAACTTTTATTTTTTTAAATTTATCTTTACTGTTGAAAGTATTACAGACATCCTTTTTTAACTCCCCCATTGATCCCCTCCAGCCCACATCCACCCCACCCCCAGGCCTTCCCCATACTATTGTCTGTGTCCATGGGTTATGCATACATGCATATAAGTTCTTTGATTAATCTCTCCTCAACCCCCCACCCACCACCCACCTTCCCTATGGGATCCCTCAGTCTGTTCTATGCTTCTGTATCTCTGGATCTATTTTGTTCATCAGTTTAGTTTGTTCATTAAATTCCACATATGAGTGAGATCATGTGATATTTATCTTTCTCTGGCTTATTTCACTTAACATAATACTCTCCAGGTCCATCCATGCTGTCCCGAAGGGCAAGAGATCCTTCTTTTTTACAGCTGCGTAGTATTCCATGGTGTAAATGTCCCACAGCTTTTTTATCCACTCATCTACTGATGGGCACTTGGGCTGTTTCCAGGTCTTAGCTATTGTAAATTGTGCGGCTATTACACAACATAGGGGTGCAGAACATAGGGGTGCATAAGTTCCTTCTGATTGGTGTTTTGGGTTTCTTAGGATATACTCGTAGAAGTGGGATCACTGGGTCGAACGGCAGCTCCATATTTAATTTTCTGAGGAACCTCCATACTGTTTTCCATAGTGGCTGCCCCAGTCTGCATTCCCACCAGCAGTGTAGTAGGGTTCCCCTTTCTCCACACCCTCACCAGCACTTGTTTGTTGATTTGTTGATGGCAGCCATTCTGACAGGTGTGAGGTGATATCTCATTGCCATTTTAATTTGCATCTATCAGATGATTAGTGACTTTGAGCATTTTTTCATATCTCATGCCCATCTGTATGTCCTTTTTGGAGAAGTGTCTATTTAGGTCCTTTGCCCATTTTTTAATTGGATTGTTTGTCTTCCTTTTGTTAAATTGTATGAGTTCCTTATATGTTTTGGATATTAACCCCTTATCAGATGTGTCATTGGCAAATATGTTCTCCCATACAGTGGGCTCCCTTTTCATTTTGTTGATGGTTTCTTTTGCTGTGCAGAAGCTTTTCATTTTGATGCAGTCCCATTTGTTTATTTTTTCCATAGTTTCTCTTGCCCTAGGAGATGTATCGGCAAACATATTGCTACGAGAGATGTCTGAGAATTTGCTGCCTATGTTTCCCTCTAGGATTTTTATGGTTTCACTACTTACATTTAAGTCTTTTATCCATTTTGAGTTAAATTTTGTGTATGGTGAAAGTTGGTGGTCTAGTTTCACATTTTTGCAAGTACCTGTCCAATTTTTCCAACACCATTTATTGAAGAGACTGCCTTTACGCCATTGTATGCTCTTTCCTCCTTTGTCAAATATTAATTGAGCATAATGGCTTGGGTTGCAAAATAAATTTTAAAAATATATTTAGATGAAATTCAGAATAATCTTAACCTGGCACTAAATAGCTAGATCTTATACACATGGTAACATATGAGGAAAACGTGGGGAACAAGCTATGTATACATGATAAAATGAGGTTCAGGACAGTCCAAAAACCTCTGTGTACCATGCTTTTACAATATTTTCTTTTTATCTAAATCAATCTAAAACTTTATGTTTCAAGAGAATCTAACCCATTTGTGAAAATTAGTTGTGCAATCACGTTCTACCCAAGAAAATGTTGACTAAGGTGAAGAAGTTGAGAAAAATATTTGCCAAAGAAAGTATAGACAACACAAAAATTGCTATCATAGGAATCTAAGATAGTGTAATATTCCTCTAATAATAGTTCTAGTTCCATAGGCCTTTATATGTTATGCCAATTTGTATCAGAGTTTAATGACTTAAAGGCAACAATTTCTAAGTTGGTGGTATACATTTATTTAAGATTTTTTAATGTCACATATTTACAAATATATACATTAAATATGCCAACAGAGCTGTTTTGCAATATAATATTTAATAGTTCTTAGCTCACATGTGATTTTACTCAGTGATTTTATACAATAGCTAAATAAAATTTTCTGAAGATTAAGCTGTGAAATGCATCATTTCCATCTCATTAAAAAAAAAAATACACACGCACACACACACACACACACACACAGAAACCACTAGATGAAAATGAAGGCAACAGAAAAATTCAACTTGTTACAAAATATCAGCACAATCTTAAAAATAATTTAGACCCTGACCAGGTAGCTCAGTTGGCTGGAGTGTCATCCTGATACCCCAAGGTTGTGGGTTGATCTCCAGTCAAGGCACATACAAGAATCAACCAATGAATGCATAAATATGTGGAATAACAGATCAGTTTTTCTCTACCTGTTTCTGCCCCCCTTCTCCCCCTCCTCTTTCTCTCTCCCTCTTCCACTCTTGGTAAAAAAAAAAAAGAATCAGCCGGCCAGTGTTGCTCAGTGGTTGAGTGTTGATGTATGAATCAGGAGGTCATGGTTCGATTCCCAGTCAGGGCACATGCCCCGGTTTGGGGCCTGATCCTCAGTAGGGGGCGTGCAGGAGGCAGCCAATCAATGACTCTCATCATTGATGCTTCTAACTCTCTCTCCCCCTCCCTTCTTCTCTCTGAAATCAATAAAAACCTATAAAAAAAAGGAAGTATGTAAACTATATTTCAATATCTTTATCTTGAACCCAGAGTGCAAGACGCAGGGTTCTCCTAATCTTTCAGTAATGCTTCTCCTGCCAGTAATGGTTCATTTTGTTTGGCAAAGGCCATTTTGGAAATGTCTATTCTGGTATACTGACATACAGTAAAATGACGCATGTACTGCAAAGATCACACGTGCATGAATGGTGGTGGTACTTGATTGGTAAATTGCAGATTCAGGTGACCGAGACACTGAATAACAAAAAGATCCATTTTCAGAGTCCCTGGTTGAATGTTTAATTAGATCAGTGAATTTTCCATCTACATCTGGTTGTTCATAAAAGTGAAACCTACCATTTGAGTCCTCAATTCTAGTGTGAAGTGTTTTACCATGGGAGCGAAAGCTTGAGCTTATAAAGAAAACAGTCATGCCCGTGGGGCGTGGCTCAGCGGTTAAGCATCGACCTAGGATCCAGGAGATTGTGGTTCGATTCCTGGTCAGGGCACAGGCAGGGTTGCCGGCTCTATCCCCAGTCGGGGGTGTGCAGGAGGCAGCTGATCAATGACTCTCTCATCATTGATGTTTCTATGTCTCTCTCTCTCTCTCTCTCTTTCCCTTCCTCTTTCTGAAATCAATAAAGATATATTAAAGAAAAAAAGATAACAGTCATTAGAACTATTCTGAAGAAGAAAAGAACCATCCGGTACATTTACTAGCTACCCTTCCACCTCCCAGCATGTGATTGGTTTCCAGTACCATCCTTATTTTGCAAGTTTTTTCAGCTCCCCTGTAAGGCCTGTCACAACCCCAAGACCACTACTTTCCATTGAGTCATAAACTGTTTGCAATCCCAAGAGCCACATGGACATCTGTGCTGGTGAGCCCACTGAGGTTCCTTTGGATTTCATTGTTCTGCATTGGAGGTAGCAATGGCCAGCATGGAGGGACATAACCATGACTGGCTCTTGGGTTCTGTAATGTGACACCTGTGGTGCCAATGAACAAGCTACTGAGTGATCCACACAGATCTCTGGGGCAACAACTAAGTCTTGGTCTAACAGATTATTGTTTCAGAGAAAGAGCTCTCCAACTTGAGAAGGTACTGCAGAAACTTCCATGAGAGCAACCGACCGGAAATAGCTGGGTGATCCTTCCAGAGGATACATCCCTTCATGTGCCCCCGCAGAACACCAAACGCAGTCTCCAGGCGAAAGTCTGAGAACCCCAGCACTCCTTCATTGAGGTGAAGATTCAAGACTCCATTCTGAGAGTCTTGACTCCTTAATGAATTATTTTGTTTTTGGAGCACAGTTTCAGGCTGAAGATGGTGACAATCTTTTCAAACATCATTCCGTGTTGGACTTGGATTGGAAGAATAAAGCAAAGCTTTGACTCTTACCTTCTCCCTTTTGATATGGCCTCTTCAGAGTTTGTAGGTCAAGAGGCCAAGGGGTAGGACGCTAGTGATGACCGCCATGGAAATGGACTTTATTGAGCTTTGAGCTCTTGCATCTTGAAAGATTATTGGTGCCGGGAGGGGAAGGCTGTCTCCATCGGGCAGCGCTCCCAGAGGGGGCGCTCCTTTTGCCTTTTTGCTTTTGTTCTGCAGAAAGCTGCCTTTTAAATACTACCCATTAGGCTTTCACTCTCTCATCTTATTTTCCACCTTTTTCTTTTTTAAAAATATATCTTTATTGATTTCAGAGAGAGGAAAGGAGAGGGAGAGAGATAGAAACATCAATGGTGAGAGTCATTGATCAGCTGCAGCCCGCAACCCGGGCTTGTGCCCTGACCGGGAATCGAACCCTGATCGCCTGGATCCTAGGTCGATGCTCAACCACTGAGCCACGCCTGGCCGGGCTATTTTCCACCTTTTTCATCTTCACTGTGGATGCCACAGCTGGTCACATCTTCACCATAGCAGCTACCAAATAAGGAATCATTCTCCCCAAATTCACCAGCTAGTGATGGTTGTACTACCATGAAATCTGTTTCTTCTTTACTTTTACCCACGCTCAAAGATTTCTGGAAGGTTTGAAGACTAATTTTCTTTGTTAAGCCTAGTTATCTAATCCGGAGGCATAAATCTCTGGAATATTGTCCCCAAACATCTGGAGAGACTGCGGTGCTACATGCATGTATTTTTCCAGCTTCATTTAACCTTCGGAGCCATTTTCCGGCGCCCGCGGCGGCGGCGGCGGCCAGAGCTTGTCCCCTCTTGCTCGCTGGTCCAGCGGAGGCCCGACTCTAAGGAATGTGGGTTGTTTTAAGCCGCTACATTTGCGGTAACTTGTTACACAGTGACAGAAAATGAATACACCACTAGTGGTGTTATGATGGTGGCAAACTTTGGGACTGGGGTTGAAGAAGCAGCTGATTTATTTCAGATGATTCTGAATTTAGAATTGCTGCACATAAAAGGGAGGGGGACAGAATCGGCGTTAAACACACAAAAGCATCTCTTTCAATGCTCAGGTCAGGCATTCTTCGTCACCGTCCTCCAGCCTGAAGGGACTCTTCCCTCCCCAGATATTAATAGACGGTAATGTATTTTATCACCTAAATGATACTCATCTGTTTTATGCTCTAGTGGCCTTTTGTACCTAATTGGGCTTCAAGTTTCTGGAGGACAAGTCTCGTTGATTTTTGTGACCTCCACAGTGCCTTGCACATACAGACGTAGATGTAACTTGATTGGCCAAAGGAGGTGTAAGGCTCCAGGAGCTGTTCCTGAAAGGAAACTGGAGGTGGTTCTTGAGACTCGAGCAGGGGCTTCTCCTTATTAAACCACTGCGAGCCCCACCATGCATATTTCCGCGGCAGCAAAATGCGTCATAACATTCTCGGACTCTTCTCTTGGGATAAGTACGACAAATGTGAATAGCCCAAATAGCCTGCCTGACTGGGAACAGGACCTGGCATTTAACAACAGTTTAACTTAATTAGCTAGCATCCACTAATCAGTATGGCCTAAACATCTGCCAGTGGAATCTGAGAAGTCTGTTCTAAAAGAAAAGCTGAGTTTATTCGCCACAGATGGGGCATTTGTGTGTGTGTGGGGGGGGGGGGGGGGGGAGGTGCTTTACCAGTGAAATAAAATTAAGAGGTTGGTGCCCAGTTTCCAGGAGAGTTTGTGTAGTGTATGTTGATGAAACAAAATTATAAATATTAGATATTTTCCCTGTGCTCACATTCATTATTAAGTTTGTGAACTGTCTCAAAGAAATTGAAGCAGAACTTAAGGACTTGGGTGTTTTTTGTTTTGTTTTGTTTGTTTTTTTTTAATGTAGTCACACGGCTAGGTAGTATAAACGTTTTGAATAAAGTTACTGACCTGGTTTTCTAGATCAAGGACTTTTTGAAATAAAAAGATTCTGAGAGATTCAACTTGTTGCCTCCCTTGGTTTATAATAATTTCTTGCTGATCTGCCAAGCTACCTTAAACCTTTCTGGAACAAGAGATGAAGTATAAATACTAATCTGACAAAATGTCTACACCGTGAACTTGAAACTGCAGGAGGTCATAAGAGCTAATTTGTTCAAGGAAGTGGAGGCAATTCCGATTCACTCTGGAGGCGTGGTTTAGGTAGACAGGCAAGTGAACTCAATTTATCACTGTTGCACTGCCTTGAGCTAAATGAAATATCGGATTGTGAGGATTTGCAAAACTATTTGATGGAAATGAAGTCACGACTCAGAAAAAAGTCATGGATTTTGACGAATATGAATCACCCTTAACATTTTTATGGCTGCCTTTAGAGTGCAAATTCTCAGCACGTCCGTGAGTTAGGAAGCGTTTGCCCTAATACTGTGGGCAGAACTATCTAAATACCAAAACAATTTTGAAATTTCGGGCTGAATGGCCAAAATCTGAGATGTTTGGGTTCGTTTGACCCTGTTAAAGGACCAGTCTTTTTCATCAAAGTGCTTAAATCAATAGCTGAAGTCAGAATTAAGACTTGCTCAAATTGGAACATTTCCCCCCATCGTTTCGAACAGCTTAGTCTTTGAAATATTTTACATTTACTTGCTCAGAATTTACCTATCGGGCTTGTAACTGTCCATTTTTGTAGGACTAAAGTTAATTAAACTTTTGTAGACGCCTTTGGCATTTATGTTAACGTGTACATTCTTGGCTAGGTAATAAGATTATACGACTTTGGCAAAGATGTATTGGTCACGTGTGTTTCTTTTTAACCTTCCGCCTCACTGTTAAAAAAACCAAAACTTGGACACTCCTGCCCTAGACAGTGCCATAACCCTGGGCAGAGATGACATGGTTACTCCATTGCGCCCTCGACACAATCCTGTTTGTCGCAAAGGGCCCTGCGCGGAAGGTTACCCTAGAGCTCCTAGTCATTTTGTAGGTGCGCTGTAGCTCTGCTCCTTCCGCGCTGGTACTTGATTGTAACAGAAAGTAGTTCCGGTCCGTGTTGTTTCGGTGGAGGAGCCGTCGCCGCCATTTCAAGACCGTGAGAGTAGATGGCTAACCAGAGTTCCTAAGGTTCGAAGACTGTAAGTGCTGCCGCCGCTCAAGCCTCCCAAAGCACTGGTACTGCTGCTGCCCTCTCATTCCTACCTCTAGCAACGTTCTTGCAAGCAGTGGTGGCACATCGGGACTCAATCACACCCTTCTCGCTCTCAAGAAGCTCCAGATGGCGTCTTCCGTGGGCAACGTGGCCGACAGCACAGGTACCGGTGTCCCTTCTACTTTGGTAGACGCCCCGTTGGGGTCTCGCGCCGTTCTCTGCCTCTCATCATCCCCTACCTTCCCTCGAGCCATCCCCATGACATCAGTGGCATTGCTGGGCTTACTGTCGTCTACCGGCATCTGATCAGGTTTTCCGCTGTGGTTTGCTCCGCAAACATTTCTTTTTTGCTTCCCTTGCTGTTTGCTTCCTTTCTTGCTTTTCAGTCTCACAAATGTCCTAGCTTTCCACTCTCTCGGGACGCTTCTGTCACCCGTGCATGCTTAGAATATCTCGGAATGGACTGCGTTGGAATCCCTGTCCTTTCACGCTCCTTCGCTACCGTTTTCTTCCCAAATTCAGCTCAGGGTCCTTCCTCTTCCCCCTTTGCATATCCCTCTTCATCCCCCTCCTGTCCTTTCTCCTTAGCCCGATTTGGTCCTCTGTCAGTCTAGGGCGGGGGTGCCTTTCCGATGTATTCATATCCTCACTTTGCATCACCCAAGGATGAGCAAAAGCTTCTCGGTGTGCTACACGTCACCTTAACAAGAGGGGATATTGAGCAGCGCCCCGCTGGGGAGCGCCTTGCCGGTGTTCTTTTGGTTGAGCGTCCCCAGTTTAGATTGGAAATTTCCAGGGGTTCCTTTTGCCAGCGCCCAATTCCACCAGCTGCTCCAGCTTGGATTTCCCACCCGGCCCTCCCTCCCCTCCCGCGGGGAACCACACCCTTTCCTTCGCGACATTGCCAGCCCAACGTCTACTTCCTACCCTTGGGGAGAAACCACCCTGGTGCTCGTGCTTCTTGTTGACCACCCTGCGGGCCGAAGTCTTGCTTTGTGTTACTTTCTCCCTGTATTCCTCCGCCGCCGCCTCTGGGTCTTCCATCCCCATTCTTGAGCTCGGTATCTCTTTATTCATAGGTTGTGGTTTTGCTTTATTTTGTTTTTTTAAGTTTTCATCCCTGCTTGAAGAGTTTGTAAAGCAACTGGAGTGTTGGCTGCACAAGTGCAAGGCGGTTGCCCTTTTAGACAATTCAGCCGCCGAGAGCATTTGGTACTAAAAATAAGAAAACAACCAAAATTATAGGAATGCCCTTCAGCTGCCTTTCCCTATTGAGGCTGTTTGGGGCGGGCGGGGGGGTGGGGGGTGGGGGGTGGGGATTGGGCTGCAGTTCTAAGCTTTCCCATGAGGTTCTTTTTTTGTTGTTGTTACTCAACTGAGATCTGTCCAGGGTTTTAGTTGTTGTTTTTGGACATTGCGCAGTAAGTAATAGGTGAATCTTCAATCGTATTTTATCTATGATTGTAGGTAGTGGGATTGATAACTAGTGTTCTCCTCCCTTCCAGGGATTTTTAAGAGTAAAGGTTTGTACTAGCTTGCCCTTTTTAATGTGTGCTATTTTATTTGAGGGAGTTGTCATTTCAAGTGTTAGAACAGATAAGTGGCTTTGAAAAGTTGATAAAGTAATGTGTTAATATAAGGAGCTAAGAGCTTACAGAGACTTGTCTAAAACGTAATTTTCTAGTTTCTGTTAGAGATATAACCTCTCCCAGATTTGGATGCAAGTCTTTTTGCTTTGTGTTAGTGGTCAGCTGTGTGTTTTGTTCAGGAAATTTACTTTGCTTACCTGAGCATACAGATCACTTGCCAACTCTAATGATTGGGGAGCTTGGCTCAAATTTGAGCTGTTACTGTGACCTTGGTAGAATTTAAGTAATTTGTACGTGGTTTCCCATTGTAACCATCTAGTGAAATTCCAGCAATGTATCACTACTTAAGTTAAAGTATTAAGTTGAGACTTGGGCGTGTTTTTTTGCTGTTTTTTTTTTTTAACCTTCTGTGGGTTTTAGCTGTATCCTTTATCTTTATGTATCTGAGTTAAGTCACTTAGTAGACACAGCAAAGTGCTTTCATTTATTATTCATTCTGTTGCACTTTATCAGATTATTTTATATTTTGTTTTCCCATTCTTTAAAAAAATCATTGCAGTGGTAGGTAACTGCTTGATTTATATAGGGTTGTTTGCAATGTCTTAATCCTTTAGTCAGTGTCAGAGCTTTTTGAAAATGCCAGTGTTAAACCAGTGTGGGTGGGATTTAGCTAATTTGGTTTCATTGTGAGTTTGGGATGGGTAGAGGAGAAATATAATCTTGGGTCTTTATTTAAAATGTTTGATGACCCCTTTAAATATTTTGGCTCTTGACAGATGAGTTCATCTTGTTTATCAGCTGTTTTAAAAATAGCACCTTGACTTTTAGTTTTTCCCCCTTATGCTTGTTTCTGGTATTGCCCTTAATTTAAACAAATTAAGTTGTGAAGTATACAAAAATATGAATATAATTTTGACTTAAAAACACATTTTGTGTCCCCACGCACTTTAAGAGATAGATTGTTACCAGTACTACCCCCTCCCAATCCAACCTAAAACATGGGAGAAAGTATTAAGTTTCCCAGGAGGTTATTATGATATTATTAAACCTTTGTGACCTTGCAAATCACATTTTATATTTTGTTCCTATATGTTAACTATAAAGAATGTTTAGTGAATCTTTAGATGCTAGCTCTGATTTGTAAATTAAAAATACAAAGTATTTGTAGTCATAAAATGTAATCTTATTTGGAAGCAAATATTTCTATGTAGTCTGGGAAAGAGTTAATGGATCAATTCTAAAATGCCAATTCTGCACCTGATGTTAACTCGGGGGTATAAATAATGTGCAGAACACTCTAGTGCTTTACATAGTTTCAAGCATTTTCATCTTTAAGTTTAATAGACCATATTTTTACATTTTTTTGTTTGCATTTCTAACTTTTTGTTTTCCCCCCTCCTTCCCTCAAATGTTTTGATGATTCTCCAGAACCAACGAAACGTATGCTTTCCTTCCAAGGGTTAGCTGAGTTGGCACATCGAGAATATCAGGCAGGAGATTTTGAGGCAGCTGAGAGACACTGCATGCAGCTCTGGAGACAAGAGCCAGACAATACTGGTGTGCTTTTATTACTTTCGTCTATACACTTCCAGTGTCGAAGGCTGGACAGGTAGGAGATGTGGGGGTACCTTCTGGTGATTGCTGCCTCTGGGTGCTGAGCTTAAAAAATGATACTTAAGTATTTGAACTTGAAATGTTTCCAATACTGGGTTTCAACAACCACCAATGCACATCTGCTGTCTTGTCCACTTGTGACATGCCCAGCTGCCAGTTTTTCTCCCTCCTTTTTGTGGTGGTGGTTATATTATCAGCATGATTAGAGACCTTTTCTAGATTTTACCACGTAAGTCTGCTGTTTTCTTAACTGTTCAGGTAATAAATATTCTTAGTATACATCTGACCATCCAGTCTCACCTTTGTAAGATGTGCCATTTGAGGGATAGAATACTCAGAAATGATGGTGTATATGCTGTGGCAGGAGGTGCATATGTGATTCTAGTTGTAAAGACCATCATTAAGTTATGATATGTTACTTTAGCTAATCAGTTGAATTAAAAGGGAAGAATCTGTGTTCTTATCCTTTTATTAAATTGTCATTCTGGTTTATTAAGACATTTAAAGATGTGCATCATTAAGGCTTATCATCAAATGGAAAGTGAGACTCATGCACATAGCATTTTCATTCTTGATCTTAATGATCATGGTTTACAATGCGGCAGTTTGATAATAAGACTCTAGTGAGAATTTTATCTCATAAGGAAAAACACCATTCCAATTTGAAGTCTGGAATACCTCCACTTTTGAAAAACGTTGATTTCCAAAGTTTTTCCTGTGCACTAGTTTAAAATGTTATTGTTAGCAGTAGCGCAGGGTCTTCAAAAACTGTTTTCAGTTGTGCATAGGCCATACCTTCTTTCTCTAACATGCATACCCCTGCGTCAACACTTTTCCAGATCTGCTCACTTTAGCACTCTGGCAATTAAACAGAACCCCCTTCTGGCAGAAGCCTATTCAAATTTGGGGAATGTGTACAAGGAAAGAGGACAGTTGCAGGAAGCAATTGAGCATTATCGGCATGCATTGCGTCTCAAGCCAGATTTCATCGATGGTTATATTAACCTGGCAGCTGCATTGGTAGCAGCAGGTGACATGGAAGGGGCAGTACAAGCTTACGTCTCTGCTCTTCAGTACAATCCCGTGAGTACAATTTTAATGGTTATTATTTTCCCTTCACAAAGGCCCAGAAAGGAACATAGTTTGATACTTCAGACACTAAAATAGGTTTTTGCATGGAATAAAGTCAAAGATTTAGAAACGTTTGTCTACTTAAAATGGTGAAATTGCTTTGATCAGGCCTGCATCATGTTTTTTAAAATCTGTTTTATCTAAGAAATTACATTAAAAAGCATAAAATTAAACCTTATTGCAAGAAATGATGTCTATTTTTATAATGCCTGTAACAGTATAGAACACATGACATTTTTGGGGCTGTTTTGATTAAATTTGGATAAACTCTAATAGGTGTTTACAATGGTTAATTGGTTTTCAAGGAATAGTGGATGGAGGGCCTTAATCTGTAATATAAAATAGTTACAACAAGATGCCAATATATGGATCAGTGACATGAAAACTGGGCTGCAAAATTTGTTCCTCAATATCCTATTCTCTTTTCTTTAAACATAATTAGAAGTGGTAGAGTTGAGGTGATAGTATCCACACCAGGCTTTTGAATAGTTCTTAAAAATTTTTTTGGTAAAAATTGCAGATATTTTCTGGGGAACAGGTCGGACCCAGCTGGCAGACATTAAGTTCACATTATGTTAGGGTCTCTGAAAGATACCCAAGAGTAAGACTTGCTCTCAGAACTTTTGATGTGGTTAGGGATAGAACATAGAAACTTAAGAGGTAAGTGGTAAAGAGCGGGAAGGAAGGAATCCAGAAAATTTTAAGAATATATTTCTAGCCCTAGCCAGTTTTGCTCAGTGGTTAGAGCATTGGCCCATGGACTGAAGGGTCCTGGGTTCAATTCCAGCCAAGGGCACATGCCTTGGTTGCAGGCTTGATTCCCGGCCCCAGTCGGGGCACATGTGGGAGGCAACCAGTTGATGCCCCCCCCCCCCACTGTCTCTGAAAAAGCAATGGAAAAAATATCCTTCAGTGAGGATTAAAAAATATATATATATATTTCCAGGCTACGTTGTCAACATTTACTTTTGCAGCAGCCCTGGAAGTGGTTTATAATGAACTATTATAGCTACCATTTATTGAAAGTCTACTCTGTGCTCAAGACACTGCCAGTTGCTTCAGCCCTCAGACATTGGCCTTAATGCTCACAATGAGCTTTCAAAATAGGTGGTATTGCCTGGCCAACGTGACTCAGTGGTTGAGCATCGACCTATGAACCAGGAGGTCACGGTTTGATTCCTGGTCAAGGGTACATGCCCCGGTTGTGGACTAGATCCCCCAATAGGGGGTGTGCAGGAGGCAGCTGGTCAATTACTCTCTCATCATTGATGTTTCTATCTCTCCCTCTCCCTTCCTCTCTCTGAAATCAATAAAAACATTTTTTAAAAATAGGTGGTGTTATTGTAAATTTTACCAATTTAAAAAAACAGATTTGGGTTATGTAATTTTGGGGGAGATCACACAGCCAGTAATAGTGAAGGGGATATTAAAACCCAAGCCTGAATATCTTGAAAGCAAATATTCAACAGAAAAGAAAGAAAAGATAAAAAAGGGGATGATGTGCCCAGAGGGCATGCATCCCTCAAGGCAGCCCCAGTTGAGCACAGTTTGAAAACCATGGACCATATCCTGCTCTCCCTTAATCCCTATTTTGCAGGTCAGGAAACAAGCATGATTGAGTAGTTTGCGCAAAGGTCTGAAATCACTTTTTCTTATGACATCTATTAACAATTATTTTTTCAGTTAATTTTGAGAGTAAAATTAAAAATTTTTTAATTCATTGCTTTTGTATGAATACAGTGAAAAGTCTCCCAGCCTACCCTTCTTGGAGGTAGCCAATGAAACCAATTTCTTATGTATTCTTCCAGAAATACTCAATGCATATATATGTAAATTTGAGTGCATTTTGTAATTTTTTAAAGGACAATTCACATTTTATTTGTATCTGCCTTTGTCATGTACAAAAACTCTCAGCCCCCCTCACCCCCCCGCATTTTGTAATATTTATTTCGGTAGTATCCAGCTAGTTACCCACAAAAAGTTTTGGAGAACCCTGTTGTATGTGCTGCCACTGGGGCTTAGACCCTGTTCTTGCCAAGGCTCAGGACTCACTTGTGCACCTAGTTGTCACAGTTAAGTTCTTTCCCTTTATTAGTCAGGGTTGGTTTCACCCTTTACTTGTTTATTGAGTGTAAGCTCACTTGTGCCCTCTTACACAGCTGTGGCTCCAAACATCTTGAACTTTGATCCCCTTGACTCAGGTTTCCAGTTACATGGGGAGCAGAACAGTCATTGCTGCTCAAAGTATACCAAACCGGAGGGGTATGATGAAGAGGGAAAACTGAAGTGGGAGACAGAACCATGCTTTTCAATATCTAACTTGTTAATAGGAAGTTTATCATTATGCCCTTCCAAAGAAGTAAGATAGTACTAAAATAAATCATGGGACAACCCATTGAAGGCATTGAGGGAGGAAGGCATTGAACAGCTATGCATTCCCATCTGGGTCTGCTTCTAGTAGTGGAAAGTGCTGCTTTATTTCTCTATCTTTACCAGTAAGAATGAAAAAGGGATTAGTACAGACTGCCTTGATTTCACCTAAATATACCATAGTGATCATGTTTTAATGTATTTCAGGATATCTGGTCTTAACTAGATTTGCTATCAAATGCCTTTGTCAGTTCAGTACTGACAGAATCTTGAGTCTGTTCCTAAATTGTGCTCTTGTTGGCAGTGCATTGTTGGCCAGAATCATAGATGTATTTGGCATTCTATGAAAAATATTTGAAGAAACTCAGGTTATTTTGGTTTTGCAGCAGTGAAAAAGTAAAATGTTAAGTATTCTCGGTAACCTGTTTTCAGTAGTATTTATCTTTTTTTCTTTTGTTAGTCCTTGCCCGAGGATATTTTTTCCATTGCTTTTTTTTTTAGAGAGAGTGGGAAGGAGGGAGGAAGGGAAGGAGAGAGAGACAGAAACAGACATGGATGTGAAAGAGACAGATTGATTGGTGGCTTCTTGCATGTGCCCTGACCGGGCCGGGGATTGGACCCAGGTACGTGCCCTTGACTGGGAGTTGAACCCAAAACACTTTGGTTCTTGGGCCGACACTAACCACTGAACAACATCTGCCAGGGCAGTGTTTATCTTTTTAAGTTAATGGTATGTCAATTTAGAAGTTATTCTGTGACTTGATTATAGAAATTACTTTTAAGAGAGCTGTTTTAATATTTTTACATTTTGAATTGTTTCTTGCAATGTTGGATAATTTAATAATTTCACTAAAATTTTAGTCCATCGTATTTGAAGGTGCTATTGTAGCTGGTAATTTTCACATGATGGCTCACTAGAGCTGCCCATACCTGGTCATCCCTGTTATGAATTATGTATAAAATTGTCCTCTGTAACATGGCTATCTATAATCCTGAGTTGCTCTAAGGAGCTCTGTTTCTGAGTCATTGGTGGTTGAACCACTGCTTCTGATTTGATTGTGAATGCACAGCACTGAGAGCTACAGGCGTCATGACCATCGTGTGTTACTATCATGTTAATTGTTACTATTATTACTGTCGCTAGCTACACTATAGGAAACTATATATTTCTATTCCTCTCTTTTCTGTTTAAATTTGCCATGCAAGCTTCACATTTAAACAGCAGCGTGGTGGCTGCCAGAGGGTGGGAGGGGGGAGGAGGGGCCTAATACATGGTGAAGGAAAATGATTTGACTTTGGGTGATGGGCACACAGTACAACATACAGATCTTGTAACGTAGAAATCCACACCTGAAATTTATATGATCCTATTAATCAGTGTCACTTCAATAAATTTAATAAAAAGTAAAATAAATATTTGAGTGCTTATTGTGTGTACAATGCTTTGTTAGGATTTGGGGAGATGTGTTGGAAGGAAAAGTTGTGGATTATAATATGAGACAGGATCTGACCCATAAAAGATAAAAAATGTAAGCTCCTTGGATGATTATCTTTAGAGAGTATTAATCAAGATTTTCTTGAGTGGGTGCTTATAACCTAAGCATTCTTTAGGAAGGTAAATAGCAAGTAGACTTCCTTGGCTGAAGTGGTGAGTCAAGTAGTAATAAGAAGTGAGTGTAGTAGAGGAGAGTCAATTGGAAGATTTAGAAAGAGTAGAGAAGCTGAGGAGTTTGAATTTAATTTGAGAGGCAGTTGAGAACTGTAGGTTTTTCTCAACCTGATTTTACTTCATGTGTGTATATAGATGGTGGAGGTGGGGTGGGGTGGGAGGGTCCTAGGAGGAAATGCAGGAAATAGATGCTATCTTAGGAGGGGTGGATATGCAGGAAATTCTTACTCATTTCCATCTCCTTAACATTATACTATTTTCCCTTGTCTACAATGCCTTCCTCCTTTGTCCATTAAAGTCCGACTCATCCTTTAAGGCCCAGCTTAAATTTCTTTTTTGAGTTCATTTATCTAAAATTTTTTTACCGCTGTGTAGGCATTTAATATATATGTGCCTTGTCTTTCCACAAAGATTGCAATCCCTTCTAGGGTAAGGATTCTATTAATTTCTTTTCCCTACAGTTCCAGGCATATTACTGAATTGAATAAAGGTTTGCATAAAAGGTAATAACCTGGGAATGGATAAAATTGGCTGGGTTTTAGAAGTGTATTCTCTTAGCAGACACTGTTTTGATTTGGTAAATGAGGCAGAATTGATGTTTTAGGTTTTGAACTTTGGGGGAGAAGAGTGGTATCCTTGACTTTTCTGAAAATTAACTTTTCATGCAGAAGGTTTGGATCCTCAAAGTGGGAGAATCAGATTTCACTGTTACATTTAATATATGTTTTACCTTTTTCTAAAACTGCCTTATTGATTATCTTATAGTGATCTTGAAGATAATCTATTTTTAACTACGGTCATTGGGCTAACTTGATTTAGTATGCTGTAATAGATCTAGATGATATAACTAAATATAATAGATACATAGTCAAGACTTAAATGGCAGTTATCCAAGAGTTTATAGAAATTAGAGGGTAAAATTATGCAACAGTTGGCTGCGATGTATAGCCCATTAGGGTCATTGTTGGAGAATTATTGCAAGACTTCTGATTATTATGACTCAGAAAAGACGTAGGAATTGGTAAAAGACCAAAGCTATGTATAACCACAATAATCAGGTGTAGTAGGAGCTTGTATGCACAGATTAGATATCAGAAGGGTAGCCCTTAAAGTTTAGGGGGGAAAAAATCATACAAAGTAGATAGGGAGTTATAGAATTTGTTACTTGTGAGAGTATAAATAGGGTTAAAAAAATGCTTAGACTGCCCTGGCCTAAGGGCAGTTGGTTGGAGCATTGTCCTGTACACCAAAAAAAGGTTGTTCCTGTACACCAAAAAAAGGTTGTGGGATTGATTCCTGGTCAGGGCACATACTAGGTTGCAGGTTCCATCCTTGGTCAGGGCACATATGGAAGGCAACTGATCGATGTTTCTCATCTCTCTCTCCCTCCCCCCTTCCTCTCTCTCAAATCAATAAAAACATATCCTTGGTTGTGGATTAAGAAAAGTACTTAGACTCATTAGAGAAGGATAAATCTGTAATAAGATCAATGATATCTATAATGTTTTGAGAATCAGCATCAGCCTTTTGTGCCTGAGGTTATTGGAGACAACCATTCTCTCCTAAAATACCACTCATTGCTTCATGGACAGACAGATAGGGTAGATCATGGAATTGACCCAGTATGGCCAACCATAAGGGTGTTGTGTAGCAAGCTATTCTTTGCTGGCTGGCTTTTGATTCACTTGATGTAGGATATTAATCACAAAAGCTGTTTATCAGGAAAATTAATCACTTGATTCTAATACAGTTGCACATAGAATAGTATATGTGATGATACTTTGGCACAGTTGACAAAATTTCACTCTCTAGGACTTAATTTAAGGCTCTTCCATCCATGGAACAGTTTGGAATGATGAGCCTACTCCCTATTGCCATTGTCTTTGCTTGTTGACTGATAGATTTGACTGACAAAGGCAAACAAGGATGTATAAAAATTTAAACTCACTGTTCTGACAATGTGTCTTTTCATACTGATGAATGGACTGGTGAGTCAGATGATTAGCAACACAGTTGTGCTGCTAATAAAAAGCAGATTCAACTGCTTTTCATTTATTCACCCACTCAACTCTAATGGCACTTAATACTAATGAGTAATCTAGTGGCAGGTGCCAGGATTGACGCTTTGGTTGAATGGTAATCCTTCTAACAGTGAAATGAAGTCAGGATTTCTAAATCTGCCTGACAGCCTAGAGATAGGTTTGCTGATAGCTAATCATGGCTAAATACTTTTTGTTAGTTACTATGGAAAATTTTTGGCCCTTCATATAGGAGTGATTCATTATAACCATAAACAAAATAGTTGAGCAAACATTTGATTTTCTTTTTAAATATGACTGACATTTGGGGAGAGGAGAAGCTATAGTAAGGCCCATAGTCTTTTGTATGAAACTGTTGGGATCAAATGCATTTCAAAATTAAGAATTTTTAGGATTTTAGAAAGATAATACCATATATAAAACTCCTAGGTGGGTCTGGAACAGCACCTCCTAGTAAAACACATGTTTCTGAAGCAAAAGGTATGAGTATTCACACTAAACGGGATCAGTAAATTTTATAAATAACTTTGTGCCAGTTCAAGTCAGGTTTAATCATCAAATGAGTTTTCAGAACTTTTTGGAATTTGAAATTGAGGATGAGGGATTGTGGTTCTGTACTTATATTTGTCAAGCAGTAGTTTTAGTTGATGGAATAAATTGACAGGAAGCTAGATGCATAAAAGTTATTTCAAGTTATTTTTGGTTGGGAAAGAGTATAATTAATGACAGTATCTCTGGGTTTCTAGGATTTGTACTGTGTTCGCAGTGACCTGGGGAACCTGCTCAAAGCCCTGGGTCGCTTGGAAGAAGCCAAGGTAGGTGTTTGATAGAACACATTTAAACATCAGTGTTATGAAAACTTGTACTTTTTGCCAAGTCTTCAACTCTTCATTGAGCTGTCTTCACAAAACAGTCCTAAGAAACTGAGGAAAACTGACGGCATGAATCGCCTCAGACTAGAGCAGGGCCAGGCTTTGGCATATCTGTTCTAAATCTGGGGGTAAAGCAAGAACCTGAACATCTTGGAGCCTTTCTGCTGAGCTAGATCATCTTTATAACAATGGGCTCCGACATGATCTTTTGTGGGAATAAATAACATTCCTTCAAATCTGAGGCTTGCCTGCTGGTGACAAGCAGAGCGCCTGTGATTTGGCTCAAGACTCCTTATGATGCAGGTGCCATTGAAAGTGCTGCTCTTCTAAGTCCTTTGTGGCTTGTAAGTGGAGAAGAACTTCATCCAAATGTTACCCTGTAATACTGGCATTAAATTCTTATTTAACCTTCCTCCCTTCATCTTCCTCACCCTTTTTACAGTGGAAGAAAGGCTGTTAAAATGATTGCAAATTAATAATTGGACCATCCTGCCCCTTGTCCCCACTCCTTCCTCCAAGTTCCTTTTTCCTCTTTTCCAATCCTAGTTGCCTACCTTCTTTTCTTCTTTACTTCCTTCTTTTATTCCTCCCCACCCTACCTCCTTAAAAAAAAAAAAAAAGGACAAAGCTGGTTTGTTTGGGAAATGGACTGATCGAAAGAAAACTTGCCAAAGTGGAAAGGTGGCTTTTAGCATTCTGTGTTTCCAAATAATGAATTTGAACACCAGGTTGGGTTATTTAAAGCATTTGGTATAATTTTAAATTAAATTTATAAATGAGATTGTCTTGTTACAAGCCACCTTACGCAACCGCGCTGCAGGGGTGAGGAGTGGGGAGAAACCAGAATGCTTCTGAAACTCCCACCTGTTGCTCTGAGCCCCACGCGCATGCTAATGCGTGGAGTGTATGCGCAGCGTAGCTGTCTGTTTGACTGCTTTATCCAGGGAGGGAGAAGGCTTTTTAGCACCATCTCATGTTCAAAGGCACTAGTTTTAAGTGCATAGCTCATAAATTCTGCTGACACTTTGGATTAACCTTATGTAGGTTTCCAGCTAATGAATTATAATTGATTCCAATCTTAGCTGATAAATCCAATTGGTAATTTATAGAACAAATATTTGATAAGCTCCTATTAATTGTCACCCCACCAAGCGGACAGCTAACATGAATTGCACTTCACTGCAGCTTTAGAGATCGGTTTAGGCTGAGACATTGCGCCTGCCTTAGGTTGCTGACTTCTTTATTTCAGAGCTCTGGAGACACCTAGTTTGAAAAATGTTATTCTGTTTTTGTGAGAACTAGTGAACAAGAAAATACTCTTGAGTGAAATGCAATGTATTTCTTTTGTAATCAGTGCATTTGAAAATTCAAGCCAGCATATTCCTAGTAGATAAAGCAAATTTAAGTTGTCTTTATAGAAGATGAAGAGCCTTTCTTCCAGCAAAAATCCCTGCTGTATGCAATAGCCCTGATTAACCCTCTCCCTTCTGCATGTTTCCCATGTTACAGACTTGAGACTGTCCTCATTCCCATATGTAATAGACATCCAAAGAATTTCAATTGCTTTGTTGAACTTTTACTAATGATCTTGTTTTTATTTTCTCTCTTGTTTTTGGTTTTTCACCATTGATATTGTATTTAGAAGGTTTCAGGTGGGTGAAACCTCCTATTCCATGCGTAAGGTGCCTCGCTGAAGGGAGCTCGAGGCCTGGATCTAGGGCAGACACACACCTCCTCCTCTTCCAGCAAGGAACGCACCGAAAAGTCACATGATGAGAAATATGGTAACGGGTTTGTAACTGCCACAGCAAAACAATTTGCCTCCATGCCTGAATCTTCTGTCTTGTGGCTTCAGAAACAGCTTAAAATAATTTTATTTACAAGCAAGTTATGTAAGAGAATGTTTTAAACTATAGCCACAATTCTGTCAAAGATAAGTAAAAGTTAATTGATATTAAAAATTATTAGATAATTTACTAGTAAAAGCTTCTAACTCTTCTTGTTGTTCATTTTTTCCTTTTTTCTTCTTTGTTTGGATTGCAGCATTCTGCTCTTCTGATGATGCGCTGTGACCCTGCAGTAGCGCAAAGGCTGCGCAGCGTTAATGCGCAGTGCGTGCAAATGAGCCCCTGTGAACGGTTGACTAGATGAGTAATCTGATTGACTGGCTCCCTCAGTCCTATTCTGTAGCCTTTTTGGATAAAATTGGGTTTTAACATACCTCAAGTCCAACTAATCTAATTAAACAAATATTCTCTATGGGCCTGTCTAGTAGATTAATGGATCTGGTTGGCCGTTTGCTGCGTCTAGGGGTGTTCTATGTAGCGCAGCAGTTCGCAGCGATTGCGCAGTGCGATGCTGTTAGGTTGCGCAAGCGATGTTTGCGCTCGCATTACAGGGACCTCAACCTAGGTGCAATCCTGTCATATGAGGTTTCGGCTTTAGTCCCCCTTGGAAGATAGGGACATTGCAAGGATGTAACTTATACCGTGGATTTATATCTGACTTGGCAGAAAAACATTTTTCTCCTCAGCATAGTTTTGATATTAGTGAGGAACATTATTGTTTAGAGCAGCATTTCCCAAAATGTGTTTTATAGTATTCTAATAAAATGCCCAGTGAAAGAAGAGGTCCATGATCAACTGAGATCAGGGAACCCCATACATACTATTAAAGGCTTAGGGAAACCTTGTAGTGAAGAAACCTGTTTTTCTAAGTGGTTTGATCATGAAATCCTTTTTTCCATTGATACCTATTAATACCTCAGGAACACACTTTGGGAAACTGTGGGGGTGGGGGGGGCTTGGCCTTAATTAAAGGGCACCCTTTAGATAATCACTTGAAAAGGTAACGAGCCCTTAGGTGTTCAGCTAAGAGAAGTCTAGCATAGAGTCTTAAGGTAACTGAATAAGTCCTAGTGTAAGGGTTGGTCATTGGTTGGCAGAACTGAACATGGTGGTTTGCACTTGGGTTCTGGTGGCGCAGGCGCAGGAGCAGCCAGCTGTGGCAGCGCATTAGTTTTGGCGCAAGCGAGCCTATGCTGCAGGGTCACTTTTGGCTGGTCAGAGAAGGAATAATGATATCACTTTCTTCCCCTCCCCCAATCTTTTTTTTTCCCTTTACAAATTTTCCCCTTTCCCTTTACCTCCTTCCCCTCCCATCTTCTTTCATTAACCCCTCCTAAGGCATGTTATTTGAAAGCAATTGAGACGCAACCGAACTTTGCAGTAGCTTGGAGTAACCTTGGCTGTGTTTTCAATGCACAAGGGGAAATTTGGCTTGCAATTCATCACTTTGAAAAGGTTAGTCATTAAATTAATAATTGGTATTTATGAAGTGCTCATGTGTGTAAGATGTTTTTACTAGAACTAAATAATATGCCTTTACTTAAAGAGTCACATATCTTTGTTCCCTGACAGTATTATAGCATTTGCTAGGTGGTATATGATATGGTAGTTTCCAGTTTTACATTGAAAATATATTTTAGTAATAAAAAAATTCCTTTTTAAAAAAATATGGGCAGCTTTACTGTAAAGAAGCATGGCTTCTTGGTGAAAAGGCTGATTCCAGAACTAGGGCAGGGAATGTACAAAATTAATCTGGAGTGCCTTGTCATTACCAGAAAGCAAGGAAGCTTTGATATGTTACTTTGTGTCAAAAAAGACTCAAGAGGCAACTGGAAGAGGCTTCCACTGGCTAAAGATGAGACTTGAGCATCAGTGGGAAAAATAACTGAAATATATTGAAATTTGTCAAATATGTTTAAATCCATGAATTCATAATTATACTCAGAAGAAATTCATTGGTCACTTTTGAAAGATAAGGGGCAACTCGTTTTGGAAACTGGTTGAAAAGGGAAGAATAAAGCGTATGTTCTCCCTCCCTTGTGTGAACTGAACCTCAGGGTAACCCAGTAGTTGATAGGGGGAGGTTTCTCTTTATAGAAGTATTCTAGCTAATAAATGAAGAAGGAATGATGGAATCAGAGTATCACCATTAATAGATTTAGGAATTTATCAGTGGCAAAAAAGAGACAATCAGATTGTGTGTCTTGTGATAGCAGTAAACAATTACACTAGGGAAGTAGCCTTGCTAAAAGAGAAAAACCCCCAAATCTGATTAAGCTTGTAGTTATAACCACCAATTTACAGGAAATACATGGTACAGGGAAACATGTTAAAGGATACTGTAGGGATGCAGTCATCAAAATCCAATCCATGGGAAGCTGTATAGGACAGCGATCTGATTTCTTCAACCAATTACAGGAATAAAAATAGAGATTTAAGTGAAACCTTTAATATAAAAGATTAAAAGAAACTGATGAAGTCATGTTGACAAATTGGATGGGTCTTATTTGGATCCTGAATCCAAGTTGATAGGGAATAGTACCACTGAATGGATATTTGATATTAAGGAATTGCTGTCAGTTTTGTAGGTGTGATTTTGGTATTATGGTTATGTTGGGAGGAAAAAGTATTCTGTCTAGTCCCTGAGATACATTTTGAAATATTTTCAGATGGACTGATATGTCTGGGATTAGCTTCAAAGTGATCTGGGAAGAGGGGGAGGTAGGTTGGAATATAGACTAAATAAGATTGAACATGATTAGCTCTGGTCGGGTAGCTCAGTTGGCTAGAGCATCGTCCTGATACACCAAGATTGTGGGTTCAATCCCTGGTCTGGGCACATGCAAGAAGCAACCAATGAATGCATAAATAAGTGGAACAACAAATAGTCCTGCCTCCCTCCCTCCCTCCCTCCCTCCCTCCCTCCCTCAATTAAAAAAAAGACTGGACATGGTTAATTATTGAAGCTGGATAATGGAGACCTGGGGGTTTGTTATATTCCTCTGCTTTTGTATATGTTTGAAACTTTTCGTAATAAAAAGTTAAAAGTTTTGGGGGTGGACATCTATCACTATAGACAATCTAAGTTAAGTGTATCAAGCTGTCTTTACTATATAGTTGGCATCTAAGTGAAAAGGAAGTGTTCTTAATGAATCTTTAATGTATTCACAGTTACTTACTACCTTTACCTTTTCAGTGTTTCAGTTAAGGTTTGCAGTTATTACACCTCTCTTGCTCAGTGATTGCCTACCTTGGTTGCACACGAGGAGCTTATAAAAGATATGGATGTCCTGGCCCCATCTTCAGAGGGTCTGATTTAACTGGCCTGTGATGAAGCCCAGGCACCTTTTAGGAGGTGAATTCTTAATATACTGCCAGGGTTGAGAATCACTGCTCTAGATATATCTGGCATATTTTAAGACAACTTCAGAACTATCTGGATGAAACTATTTAATGGTTAGTTTCCTCTTGAAGTAATGTATACAACTCTTAATTACATAGCTTGCTAAGGTCTTACTGAGGTCTTAACAATTGTAGTTACTGAGATACATATATTCTTTTTCAGTTAGAGTTTGCTGCTTCTTCCTGCCATTTTTTAGAAGAATTAGGCTGATTAATCATTAATAAAATAAGGCAAACCATTAGAAGTATTCAGCTCAATGAAATTGGAGTAGACCCAATTAAAAAATTTTCCCTTCAGCATATATTTTGCTCTTATATTACATGAGAAGTTAGTTTGATAACATTGAGATTTGTGAATAGTGAATAACGAGTAGGCACTAAAATAACTGGGTTTTAAAAATAAAAGAAGATTTAATATACTAGAAAATGTAATTGGAGGTCTAAAATGACCTCAATAAGAACTTTTAATTGGGAAGCTAATCTGAAATCCTAACTTGCTCTAAGTAACTGTCTTGTAACTTTCAGGCTGTCACCCTTGATCCCAATTTTCTGGATGCTTATATCAATTTAGGAAATGTCTTGAAAGAGGCACGGATTTTTGACAGGTGAGAGAATGTTCTGTTTGATCATTTTCTTGAGTCTTTGTTGTATTGACACTTGAGAGCTTAGATTGAAATTATGACAATGGTCCATTGAAATACGTTTTCCTTTTCTAATATGTTGCTTTTCCCTGATCAGGTGTGCTTGTTACCTTTCGTTTATAGGTATTGTTGCCTGACTTCATTGTTGGCTTTCCACAAAGCCATTATCGTCACTATAGTTGAAATTTTAGTTTAGTTGAAATTGGAGTTTAGTTGAAATTTTATTTATTGTACAAATATTGAAATGGTTATCCTTTAGACTAACTTATTCCTTTGATCTGATTCAGAAAGCTAAGTAAATCCTGACTTTTAACTTTTTTGGTTGTTGTCAAAGGAAAGCCTATTTCTTATGTGGCAGTAGAAAACTTTCCAGTGTAAAAATATATTTTATAAAGGTGCAATTTTGATTTGAGGTTAACTATAGTATAGCATGAATTAATTGTAACTAATTACAATTAATTGATATACTTAGGTATAGTATAGCATGAATTAATTGTAACAAAGCATCCATTAAAAGTTAGTCGCATTTTGTGTGTGTGTGTTTTTATTTACAGAGCTGTGGCAGCTTACCTTCGTGCTCTAAGCTTGAGTCCAAATCATGCAGTGGTGCACGGCAACCTGGCTTGTGTATACTATGAGCAAGGCCTAATAGATCTGGCAATAGACACCTACAGGCGAGCTATTGAACTGCAACCACATTTCCCTGATGCTTACTGCAACCTAGCCAATGCTCTCAAAGAGAAGGGCAGTGTAAGGATTTTTATTCAGTCTATTTCTTGTTACCTTGTATGATTAAAAAAGTCTTTTTTTTGTACATATTGTATTAAGTATTGCGGTGATAACTTGTTTTCCTTCAAAGTTTTGGTTGAGAGAAAGAATAGCAAAAATACTTATTTTCTGGGATCTTACCAGCCATTAGGCTTAACTAAGCAATTGTTAGAGTAATATCAGTGGTTCTGTGATTCCTCTATAGGTTTTGAATACTTTGCTTTGTTTTCTAGGTTGCTGAAGCAGAAGATTGTTATAATACAGCTCTCCGGCTGTGTCCCACCCATGCAGACTCTCTGAATAACTTAGCCAATATCAAACGAGAACAGGGAAACATCGAAGAAGCAGTTCGCTTGTATCGTAAAGCATTAGAAGTATGTTGAGGGTGGTGTGGCTGGGTATTTTTGTCTGTGTAATAGTAGAGGGAGGCCAGGTAAGATTGCCATGTTAACCACCTCTTTTGTAAAAGTAGTGGTTGAACATCATTCATTGAACCAGTAATTGAATACCTAAGGTATAAATGAGGTCCTTTGTGACATTTAAGAAAATCCCTACAGCCCGGCCAGGCATGGCTCAGTGGTTGAGCATCGACCTAGGATCCCAGGAGATCGGGGTTCAATTCCCAGTCAGGGCACATGCCTGGGTTGCGGGCTAGGCAGCCGATCAATGACTCTCTCATCATTGATGTTTTTAATCTCTCTTTCCCTCCTTTCCTCTCTCTGAAATCAATAAAGATATTAAAAAAAAATCCCTACATTGAGTTTGTTAATTTATGAGTAGATGAGATCTGCACAGAAAAATTGAACAGTAAGCTACACTTCAAGAGAAGTTACCAATAAGTATATAATTTCAGTGCCTAATGGCTGTAATAGTGGTTAGTAGGTGTGGTAGGAGTTTGGAAGTGAGAGATTTTAGAAGAGAGATGCTGGAGTGATCAGCATAAACTAAGATGAAGAAAGGTCTATCTCATGTTTCAAAACAAGGAGAGGTATAAAATAAAGGAAGACGTAGAAGTTGAGCTACTTGGCTTTGGAGAATGACTGGGCTTGGAGAAGCTGGAGAGAAGTGCAGGGATATAAAGGTACTTGAACAAACTTCTTGTGGTAAGTCATCACTGCTGTTTTAGCAGGTTTTTTTTTTTTATTTTTTAGTATGTCTTTATTGATTTCAGAGAGAGGAAGGGAGAGGAAGAGAGAGTTGAAACATCAATGATGAGAGAGTCAGTGGTCACCTGCCCCCTGCACTCCCCCTGCTTGGGATCGAGCCCGCAACCCGGGCATGTGCCCTGACCAGGAATCGAACCTTGATCTCCTGGATCATAGGTCGATGCTCAATTGCTGAGCCATGCTGGGCTTAGCAGTTTTTTACAAACCTCAATTTTCTTGACTCTTTATAGGTCTTCCCAGAGTTTGCTGCGGCCCATTCAAATTTAGCAAGTGTACTGCAGCAGCAGGGAAAACTGCAGGAAGCTCTGATGCATTATAAGGAGGCTATTCGGTAAGAGACTCACAGCCTTCTTTTTTTCTCTTTCTTTTTAAATGTTTGGCATTTGGCATGTGCAGAAATGGCTTTTGACAACAACAGACTAAATTCACATTACAGGGGCTTAAAATTTTTGTACCTGATAAATAAAACCCATATCCTGTCCTTTAGAATCAGTCCTACCTTTGCTGATGCCTACTCTAACATGGGAAACACGCTGAAGGAGATGCAGGATGTCCAGGGAGCCTTGCAGTGTTACACTCGTGCCATTCAGATTAACCCTGCATTTGCAGATGCACACAGCAATCTGGCTTCCATTCACAAGGTACTCCTGTTTATTGTAATATGTGTATCTTAGCACCTAATGTTTGATTTTAGGAAAAAAATTAGCCATTCCACTCTATTTATTTCCAGGATTCGGGAAATATTCCAGAAGCAATAGCTTCTTACCGTACTGCTCTGAAACTTAAACCTGATTTTCCTGATGCTTATTGCAACTTGGCTCATTGCCTGCAGGTAAAAAATAACAGGCCAGTAATTGGCTTTCCAGAACGTAATGACTTTTGTATTGTTATGTGCCACATTAATCAAAGCCTGCCTGGAGACAGTGTTTTTTTAAATAGGTTATCTGACATTACTTTAGGCCAAAGACATATAAAATATTAAATCTTGGAATACAGTTTTCTACATAACTTCTTTTTTTGCCTCTTCTAGATTGTCTGTGATTGGACAGACTATGATGAGCGAATGAAGAAGTTGGTCAGCATTGTGGCTGACCAGTTAGAGAAGAATAGGTTGCCTTCTGTGCATCCTCATCATAGTATGCTGTATCCTCTTTCTCATGGCTTTAGGAAGGCCATTGCTGAGAGGCATGGGAACCTGTGCTTGGATAAGGTGCGAGTCTTTTGTTTTAACCTTTTTGTTGTAAAGTGAAACACATACAGAAACTACATCAATCACACGTGTTGCTTGGTGAATTACTGTAAGGTGAACACCACCCAAGTTGAGAAATGGAACTTTGTTAACCACTCCAGAAGTCCCTTCCATTGTCTCCTGTTTCAGTTAGAACCCAGTCCGTCTCACAAGGTAGAATTCTTTTTTAAAAACATATCTTTATTGATTTCAGAGAGAGGAAAGGAGGGGGAGGGAGAGAGAGAAACATCAATGATGAGAGAGTCATTGGTCGGCTGCCTATCCCGCAACCCGGGCATGTGCCCTGACCGGGAATCAAACCCCGATCTCTTGGATCCTAGGTTGATGCTCAACTGCTGAGCCACGCCCGGCTGGGCAAGGTAGAATTCTTAAATGAAATACTAACAATAGACTGATGATGTTTTCCTTTCATTTGAAAACCATAATGTTCATTAGATTCCACATATAAGTGAAATCATATGGTATTTGTCTTTTTCTGACTGGTTTATTTCACTTAGCATAATACTCTCCAGGTCCATCCAATGAACAAAATAAATAAGCAAAATAGAAACAGATTCATAGATACTGAGAACACACTGACAGCTGTCAGAGGGGAGGGGGTTGGGAGGCTGGATGAAATGGGTGAAGGGATTAAGCAAAAAAACAACAAAAAAAACCCCAAACTCATAGACACAGGCTATAGTATGGTGATTACCAGAGGGGAAGGGGGGGTGAGGGGAGGTAGAAGAGGGTAAAGGGATAAATGGTGATGGAAGACTTGACTTTGGATGGTAAACACAAAACAATATACACATGATATATTATAGAATTGTACACCTGAAATTTATATAATTTTATTAAACAATGTCATCCAAATAAGGCAGAATTAAAAGAAAAAGAAAGCCAAAATGTTTAATAAAGTGCTGATATTTTATACCCTTGAGAATTAGAGCACTACATACTTGATCAAAGGTAGGAATTTACTTGGCAGAATATATTGGACTGCTAAGTATAATTTTGCCCTTTTTTTTTTTTTAATGCTTCCTTACAACCCCAGCCTGTTTGTCTCAGTGGTTAGAGCATCGACCCGCGGACTGAAGGGTCCCGGGTCAATCCCGGCCAAGAGCACGTACCTTGGTTGCAGGCTCAATCCCTGGCCCTGGTCGGGGCATGTGGGGGAGGCAACCAATCGATATGTCTCTCTCTCCCCCTTCAACTTTCTCTGAAAAGCAATGAAAAAAAAATATCCTTGGGGGAGGATTAAATAATAATAATAAATGCTTCTCTACAGAATTTCCTAAAATGTAGGAGTTGTCATGCTCTGTCTATACTGTCTCCTTCTTACAAGTTTTAGATTTGCCCTGGCTATTTCTCAGGGAACAGGTGAAAGTATGAAGCATATTATGTAAACTGCTAAGGTTGCATTGAACTGGCTATGTGAATTAAATGAAGTATTGTGGGTAAACCATTCCCAGCAGGAGTGAGGTGCAGGTTTGGTGTTGTGTTTTTAGTAATTTTTTTCTAGATGAAAATTTCTAACAAGCATTGGATTCCATTGGTAGATTAATGTCCTTCATAAACCACCATATGAACATCCAAAGGATTTGAAGCTTAGTGATGGTCGACTGCGTGTAGGATATGTGAGTTCTGACTTTGGGAATCATCCTACTTCTCACCTTATGCAGTCTATTCCAGGCATGCACAATCCTGATAAATTCGAGGTAAGATTAGTGTTTCCCTAGAGTCACTATTTGTTTATAAAACAAAACAAATAAACCCACAGTGGTGGCTTTATTGTCACCATTAGGTGTTAAGCCCAGTGTCTTTTGGAAAGATTTGAGACAAGGTTATTAAATATACTGTGTGCTGTCTTTCAGGTATTCTGTTATGCCCTGAGCCCAGATGATGGCACAAACTTCCGAGTGAAAGTGATGGCAGAAGCCAATCATTTCATTGATCTTTCTCAGGTAGGTGAAACACACTTCCAACTTTTTGTTTTGAGCAAATAGTGAATAAAACTATTGGCATATGGCTTATATTTTTTATGACAAGTATTTAACCTCAGCTACTACCTGTGGGCAATTGCTTTGATCTTATTTCCTTGATTGTTGACATTTATAATTGGCATGGGTTTTGCTGAGCTTGCAAATGAATTGTACATAAAACTTTTCTGAGGATTGAGCCAGCATTTGTGACAGAAGATACTTAATATTAACTGAATAAATTGAATGAAATGGTGGCTTGGGAGAAGAATAAATATGTCATTTAAAAAATGATTCCACTATCCCTGGCCAGTGTGGCTCAGTGATTAGAGCGTTGGCTCACACACTGAAGGGTCGCAGGTTTGATTACTGGTCAAGGGCATGTACCTGGGTTGCAGGTTCGATCCCCAGTCCTAGTCTGGGTGCGTGCTGCAGGCAACCAATTGATCGGTCTCTCTCATATCAAAGTTTCTATTCTCCCCCTCCCCCCCATTCTCACTTAAAAAAAAAAAAAAGGTGGAAAAAATATCTTCTGGTGCGGATTAACCAAAATAAGCTTCATCTATTTTCATAGGTCTTGACCTTTGGTTATCTTTATTTCTATACTCGCTCTATTGCTATTTCCTCTAGAAGCCTAAGTTTTATGATAAATTAAGATGGAGCCCTGGCCGGCATGTCTCAATGGTTAGAGCATCGGCCTGTGTGCTGAAGGGTTGCAGGTTTGATCCCCACCCCCAGTCTGGGTGTGTGTGGGAGGCAACCAATTGATTTATCTCTCTCTCATCGATATTTCTTCTCTCTCTCTCTCTCTCGCTCCCCCTCCCCTTCCACTCTCTCTAAAAATCAATGGAAAAAATATCCTCAGGTGAGGATTAACAAACAAAAAAAAGATTGAAACCTGTGACAGAATTAATTTACTGAGGATGTAGACAGGAGTTATTTTTTGCAGATTTTATTGGCCACTTTGGTGACTAATAGTGATATGCAATATATAGTATAGTAATTTGTATAGGAGTCTTTGAAGTCTTAGCAGGAGGATTGTGAGACTTGTCATTTAATAAATAATATGTACCAACATCTTCTGCAAGATAGCTGTTGCTTCAGAAATATACCTGACCATTTTGGATGTAGGGTTGGACACTGAGAATCATACTGCCCTCCACCTCAGATCTTCAGACACTCACTGCTTATTGACTGAAGTCTAAACTCTTAAGCATGGCCTTCACAACCTTGTTTGCCAATACTTTTCACCCGCCATTCACCCTCATGTACACCCTATGCCAAGTGGAACTGATCTCACCATTTTTTTTTAAAAGTTTTTTTAAATCTTCACCAAAGGATATTTTTTCCATTTCTTTTCAGAGAGAATGGAAGAGAGAGAGAGAGAGGGAGGGAGGGAGGAACGATGAGAGAGAGACACATCAGTTGGTTGCCTCCTGTGTCCCTAGTGGGGATTGAGCGTGCAACCAAGGTATGTGCCCTTGGCCAGAGTCAAACCTGGGACCCTTCAATCCATGGGCCGATGCTCTAACCACTGAGCAAAACCGGCTAGGGCACTTACCATTTTTTAAACCTACCATACGCTTGACTCAGGTTCTTTATTCCTACTGTTCTCTATCAAGTTTGTATTCTGGCCAACTCTGTCAAACTCCTTTCTGTCTTTGAAGGCCCATTTCAAATACCAACTCCTGTATGAAGCCTTGTTATTCATACATTCAATCTAGAAGTAAACTCTTTTTCCTCTGTACAGTTAACCCTTAAACAGTGCAGGGGTTAGGGATGCTGATCCTCATGTAGTCAGTAACCAATGTGTAACTTTTGACTCCCTGAAAACAATTACTATTAGCCTGTTGTTGACTGGAAGCCTTACTGATAACATAAACAGTCAATTAACGTATTTCGTATGTCATATGTATTATATACTGTATTCTTTCATTGAAGTAAGTTAGAATGTTAAGAAAATCATAATGGAGAGAAAATGCATTTATAGTACTGTACGTACTAACACCATAACATTGCCTGTTTATAAAATGAATCATCTGTCAGAACCTACATCAGTATTGTCTTATGTGATGCAAAACACTGTTATACGTATTAATAACACTAGACATCCAAAATGAAAAGATAATGTGAAAAATAAATATGCATTTATTTTCAGGTATAACGATTCATACATTGATAATGAAGAAACAGCAGTATGATTACTTTATGGTAGCCTATTGTAATTGATATGATTGCTTCATGTTAGCCTAGCCTATATACTCATGAAGGAATCGTTATAAAATTTTTGTGTGGCATGCAGTATTACAGTGGTATTCATAACATAGTATTGGAAACATTGTTACAGTTTTTAAAAACCACTTACCTATGATTATAGGCTGATAGGTATACTGTATGGTAATGTAATTCTTTTGTTTATTTTTATTTTTATTATTTTTTATATTTTAATTTATCTTTATTGTTGAAAGTATTACTGAAGTTCCCTTATTTTTCCCATTGATCCTTTCCCTCCTGCACCCCTCCCCCCAGGCCTTCACTACACTATTGTCTGTGTCCATGGGTTATGCATATATGCACATAAGTTCTTAGGTGAATTCCTCCCCCCTCACCCCTGCCTCCCCTCTGAAATTTGTCAGTCTGTTCCATGTTTCTGTGTCTGTGGATCTATTTTGACCATCGATTTTGTTCATTAGATACCACATATGAGTGAGATCATGTGATACTTGTCTTTCTCAGTCTAGCTCATTTTGCTTAGCATAACACTCTCCAGGTCCATCCATGCTGTCTCAAAGGGTAAGAGATCCTTCTTTTTCACAGCTGCATAGTATTTGATGGTATAACTGTTCGAGAAGGTGCTTGATATGATTTCTATCTTGAACTTGTAGAGACTTGTTTTATGTCCTAACATGTGGTCTGTCTTTGAGAATGTCCCCTGTACACTTTAGAAGAATGTATAATCTGCAACTTTGGGGTGAAATATTCTGTAAATGTCAATTAAATCCATCTGATCTAGTGTGTTATTTAGAGTCACTGTTTCCTTGTTGACTTTTTTGTCT
Organism: Miniopterus natalensis; assembly: GCF_054644295.1. Lineage (NCBI taxonomy): Eukaryota > Metazoa > Chordata > Mammalia > Chiroptera > Miniopteridae > Miniopterus > Miniopterus natalensis. The sequence continues at coordinate 57,261,639 of NC_142103.1, read as the reverse complement.
GGAAGATCTATCCAGTGAAGTCAGTGGGGTGTTAAAGTGCCCTACTTTGACTGTATTGCTGTTGATCTCTCCATTAAAGTCCTCTAGAAGTTTTTAAAATATATTTAGGTGCTTCTGCATTGGGTGCATACATGTTTACCAGGGTTATATCCTCTTGTTGGATTGATCCTTTTAGTATTATGTAGCGACCTTTATTGTTTTTTGTTATGGCCTTCATTTCGAAGTCTATTTTGTCAGATATGAGTATTGGTACACCTGCGTGTGTTTTTTTTTTTTTTTTTCCCCCATTTCCATTTGCATGGAAGATTTTTTTCCATCCCTTCACTTGTAGACAGCATATTTTTGGGTCATGTGTTCTTGTCTATTCAGCTACCCTATGTCCTTTGATTGGAACATTTAATCCATTTACATTTATGGTGGTTATTGATAGGTACCTATCTATTGCCATTTTAGTTCTTTATGCCTCTGTTTCTCTATTTCTACTTCCTATTACATCAGTCCCTCTAAAATTTCTTGAAGTGCTGGTTTGGTGGTGATAAAACTCCTTTAACTTTTTATTTTTGTCTGGTAAGCTCTTTATTTCACCATCTGTTTGAATGCTAGCCTTGCTGAATAGAGTAGTCTTGGTTTCAGATCCTTGCTTTGCATTACCTTGAGTGCTTCATGCTGTTCCCTTCTGGCCTTTAGAGTTTGTGATGAGAAATTAGCTGACAGCCTTAGGGAGCTCCTTTGTAGATAACAGATTGCTTTTCTCTTCCTGCCTTCAATATTCTCTGTCTTGAATTGTTGTCATTTAATTATGATGTGTTTGGGTATGGGGTTCTTTGGGTTCTTCTTGCTTGGGACTCTGTGCCTCCTGATCTTGTGTGACTTTTTTCTTGACTAGGTTAGGGAAGTTTTCTGCCATTATTTCTTCAAACAGGTTCTCTATCCATTGGTTACTTTCTTCACCTTCTGGCATTCCTATGACGCGAGTATTGTCACATTCATGTTGTCCCACAGCTCCTTTAGACTGACATCCTGTTTTTTAATTGTTTTTTCTTTTTGGATCTCTGATTGAGTGACTTTTTTCTACCCTGTCTTCTAATTCACTGATCCAATCCTCAGCTTCCTCCAATCTGCTGTTTATTCCTTCCAATGTGTTTTTTATTTCGGCTATATCACTCTTAATTTCCTTTATACTTTCCATATATTTTCTCATATTGTTGACATCCTTATGATCAGTATTCTGAACTCTATATCTGATAGATTACTTATCTCCATTTCATTTATCTCTTCTTCTGGAGAATTCTCTTGTTTTTTCATTTGGGGCTTTTTTTTTTTTTTTTTTTTTTTTTGTCTCCTCATTTTGGCTGCCTGTTTAGGTTTATTTCTACATATTAGGTAGATCTGCTAGGAGTTCCAGTGTTTTTGGATGGTCTCTGGTGCCGGCCAGTGTCAGATGCTGTTTGTGACTGGCCTTGAGTACCCTGTTTTTAGCGATCAGTGATCCACAGCATGTGGTTTCCTCACCTGGGACTAGATGCATTTGGAAAGGACCAGGATGCACACCTAGGTCTACTTTTCCAAGCCCTGGGTCCAGAAGCAGATCAGGCAGACTCAGAGCACGCAGAGATCCACCTCTGCCTGAAGGCTGATTGTTATTCTCTGTCTCTTAATGAGCCTCAGGCTGTAGACCCACAGCAAGGTGTATTCTCCACAGAGTGGGGTGAGAGGTTTTCCAACAGGTGGGGCAATTGCTTCTCCCCCAGGCAAAATCTGCCTGGTAAAGGTCTTCCTGAGAAATATGTCCTCTGCATATGGGAAAATGACTCAGCACAGAATTCCAAATGGCTACCCTCTGAGCTCTGTCCTCAGAGCCAGTACCCCTGGATTTCCCTAACACAGCTGTGTTCCACTCTGCCCTCTCTCTGCCTGTAGCCCAAGGTGAGTGGCTGCACACAAAATTTTGTGGGTTGGTCCTTTAAGAGTGTGCCTGTAGCCTTAGCTGGTGTTGCTCAGTGGTTAGAGCGCTAGCCTGCAGACTGAAGGGTCTCTGGTTTGATTCTGGCCAAGGGCATGTATCTCAGTTGCAGGCTCGCCCCTGTTGGGGGGAGTGCTGGAGGCAGCCAATCGATATGTCTCTCTCACATTGATGTTTCTATCTCTCCTTTCCGTTTTCTCTGAAAAGCAATGGAAAAAATATCCTCTGTTGAGGATTTAAAAAAAAAAAAAAAAAAAAAGTGTGCCTGCATTACCAGCCTTCTTTCCCTGGCAGACAGAAACCCTGGTACTTTCATAGCCAGATATTATGTGGGCACCTTTCTCAGTTCTGGTGCTCTGGGCTGGGAAGCCCATTTTGGGGTTTAAATCCCAGAGTTCTCATTGGGAATCCCCCACAGCTGAGATTTCTCTGTGGAACTTCAGCTGCTGCTTGTGGGAACGCAGCCAGCCCCCTTGTGCCTCGCACTTCCTACCAGTCTCTATGTGGTCTCCACTTTATGTCCTTGGTTATGAGGGTTCTCTCCAGTTGATTATTCAAATTTTTTTAAAAAAAATATTTTAGTTGTAATTCCAGTTTGGTCCTGAAAGAGTGTCAGTGTAGTTTCTACTGAATCCACTGCTGTCTTCCAGAATTGATAATGTAATCCTTTGAAAGCGAAGTTATAAAACAGTAAGAAAACTTTCTTAATTTAATATTAAATAGCCCTCATTTTATACCTATTTATTTATAGGCTATCCACTTCCATACAGGTCTTGTACACCATATTCTATGTTGATGAATATGTAGGAGATAATGATGACACAAAAATATCTTACACAGTGCTTGTCATTATTAACTGTACAGCAAGATAATTTACTATTCATTAAGTGGAAGTGGATCATCATAAAGGCCTTCATGTTCATATGCAAGTTGAGTAGGCGGTGCCAGAGGAGGAGGAGGAACAGGAATAGGATGGGTTGGTATTGCTGTCTCCAGTGGTAGAGTTGGAAGGAGTGGTAGGAGAGGCAGGCATACTTGTAATTTTTCAGAAATACATTTGTAATTTCTGTCTGCAGTTTTTGCCTTTTCATTTCTCTAAAAGTGTTTTATGTGGTACCCAACCTTTTTCCTACTCTGCTTTAGTTTTAGTGCCCGTATCATAAAAGGGTTCGTGTAAAAGAAGTGAAAAGCAGTTTTGAATAATTTGAACCCAGATTGCCTGATGTCAATTTGTTTTTTGGCACTGCTTCTACATCTTTCTCATTGTCTGGTACTGGCTCAGAAGCACTCTTCTTCATGAAGTCATCTTTTGTTAATTCCTCTGGTTTGGTGCCTATTAGTTGTTCAGTTTCTCTAAGAACCATATCTCGAAACCTTTCAAACCTCCCCCATTTTTTTTTTGCCATATCCATAATTTCTTTCGTGATTTCCTTGATTGGCTTTATTGTGAATCCTGTGAAATCACACACAACATCTGGACACAGTTTTCTCCAGCAGGAATTTATTATTTCAGGCTTGATGGCTTTTACGACTTTTTCTGTAACAATGGCATTGTCAGTGGTGTAATTCTTCCAGACTTTCACAATGCTCTCTCAATTGGACCTCTCTTCCATAGAGTTGACAAATTTTTCCATAGAGTACCATGTTTAATGAGCCTTAAAGGTCCTTATGATTTCCTTATTTAGAGGCTGAATGAGAGACATTTTGTTTGGGGACAAATAGTCCATTTTGATGCCTTCGGTGTTGAACTCATGGGGTCTGGGTGGCCAGGGGCATTGTCCATATCAAAAGAACCTAAAAGACAGTCCCATACTGGCAAGGTACTTAGGATTCTTGTTATCCATGTCTTGTAAAACCAAAAGACTGGCAGCTTGTGCTTATCTTTTCCCTTCAGGGCTGGTGGGAAGAGTATGAGTGGGGGCGTGGGGGTGTTAGCAGCTTTAGAGATAAGGAAGGGCAGTCTTGATCATATACACAACTGCATTTGCATAAAACAGTTAGCCTATCCCTTTCTGCCTTAAATCCTGCTGCTTGCTTCTCTTTCTAATAAATGTCCTTTGTGGCATCCCCCCCCCTCGCCAGAATAGGGTACTTTGATCTGCATTATAAACCTGTTCTGGCAGATATCCTTTCTCCTCAATGATTTTAATGTCGTCTGGGAACTCGTCTGCTACCTATTAGTTGACAGAAGCTACTTCTCCTGTGTTTTGAGACACTTCACAAATTTCCTTTTCTTTTTTTTATAATGGTACCTATGCTGTATTCATTTATCTTGAAGTGACAGGCAGCTACAGCTGTAGACGTTATCTACAGCGGTACATACCAAGCAATTCAACTTTTCCTTGTAGCGTTATGGCTTTTCTCTGACTTTTGGAGCACCTTCAGTATCACTAGTGCACTTTCTCTGGGTCCCGTGTTATTCAAGGTTTACGGTGTTGCACTAAACACCATGAAAAGTACATGAGAACCATGGAAGATCGCTTTTGACTGCCATACACAATTTACTGGAGAGATGAACTCACGCAGAGATGATTAGCATCACACTGTGTTTTGAGCAGATACAAGAGTTGAGCTCACTGCAGTAGCAACAGGAGGTGGCTATGAAATTATTACAGTAGTACAGTATGTACTACAGTTAATTTTATGCAGTTAAGATACAATACCACATCTATGTTTATTTACATTTCTCTCAACTGCAGATGGGGTCATGTACGGTCTGTAAGTGTGTAAGTTTTGATCAATTTTAACTTTTATAATAGATTTTTGTACATTTTATGATAGTAAATGATAAAATAGACTAGTCAGTATCTGCATTTTAGGCATTTGTGGCATAACTTTTTTGTAATTTTTTTCAATAGTTCTAGGCTATGTGATTCGTTTGTGAGTTTTTTCAAATTCACAAATTTCCAAAATGTTTTCCAGTATACTTACTGGAAAAAACTGGCACTGTTCAAACCCATATTGTTCAAGGGTCAAATATATTCTGTTTCTGTAATGCTTTGGGCCCATTTTAATGGCACTTAACCGTATTTTTACCCTGCATTAATATAATTTGTGTTCTTACCACTTTTGCATCTGGGAATCTGAATTCTGATTAATGCCAATAAAAGTAGCTGAATGAGTCTGAGATTATATATAATGAGTTCTTAGTTTTTTATTCCATAGATTCCATGCAATGGAAAAGCAGCTGATCGCATTCATCAGGATGGTATACATATCCTTGTAAATATGAATGGCTATACCAAGGGTGCTCGAAATGAACTGTTTGCTCTCAGGCCAGCTCCTATTCAGGTAAAGGAATTAATAATTGCTCACAATGTTTATTGGGCTAAAAAAACAGTAATGTGTTTCCCCCCCCCCCTCTGGTTATCTGGCATTGGAAACAATAGATCAGACACACCTCACTTAAGGGAAAAAAGTATAATTCTTAAAAGACACAGGGATAGAGAATTTTGAGTGTAGGACACAATGCCCAGAGTACATGTATACAAAGACGTGCATTTCATAGTTGGGTATAAATAGTTCTGTCTTGTCTTGTTGATTGGAAAGACATTTTAGCACTTAATGCTAGTCTAAAATACTATTTGATTGCTCTTGGCTAACACAGTCAATCCTCCCTGTTTGTTTACTTATTTAATTTTGGACCCTTTGGATGAAGGTTCTTAGTCAGTTTTTTGGGTTTTTTTTCCGCTTAGGCAATGTGGCTGGGATACCCTGGAACTAGTGGGGCGCTTTTCATGGATTATATCATCACGGATCAGGAAACTTCACCAGCTGAAGTTGCTGAGCAGTATTCTGAGAAACTGGCTTATATGCCCCATACTTTCTTTATTGGTGATCATGCTAATATGTTTCCTCATCTGAAGGTAGGTAGAAAAACAGTGCTATGAGGGAATTGCAAAGAACTGTAATCATTTATTTTCTTGCTATTGTCCCTATGCATCCTAAAAGACATGTCTGAATTTTTTTTTTCCCCATTAGAAAAAGGCAGTCATTGATTTTAAGTCCAATGGGCACATTTATGACAATCGGATTGTTCTGAATGGCATCGACCTCAAAGCATTTCTTGATAGTTTACCAGATGTGAAAATTGTTAAGGTCAGAACCTGTCAATATTGTCATTGAAATAAAGTTATCTGCATTTGGGATTTTTTCTCTAATGATGCATTTTGTGCTATTTTTTAAAGATGAAATGTCCTGATGGAGGAGACAATGCAGACAGCAGTAATACAGCTCTTAATATGCCAGTTATTCCTATGAATACTATTGCAGAAGCAGTTATTGAAATGATTAACAGAGGACAAATTCAGATAACAATTAATGGATTCAGTATTAGCAATGGACTGGCAACTACCCAGGTGAGAACAGAATAATAGAGCATAGTAAATGCCACCAAGTATACATTCAGCTCCTTGAAATCTCATAGTAACTCTAGCAGGTAAGCATAATTATCCCTGTTTTGTAGATGAGGAAATGAGTTTAGTGGAAATTGGCATCTTATATAGGTTTGTCTGATTTTAAAATCTGGATGCAGCCAGAAGGTTACACTAGTGAGAGTCTACTGTGTTTATATCTTTTTATTTCCTGCTGTGGCTTTACTCTTAACAGTGATGAACTTGGTCCTGTGAGTAACTCATTCTTTCCCTAGTTAATTCTTACTCATCTTTAAGACTTTCAGTTCAGAGAGCTCCTCCAAGAATCTTTTTATCCTCAGATTTTTTTTGAATAAATATCCAGAAGTGGGATTGCTAGGTCATGTGGTAGTCCTATTTTTAATTTTTTGAGGAACCTCCTTACTGTTTTTCACAGTGGGTGCACAAATTTACAATCCCACCAATAGTGCATGAGAGTTCCTTTTCCACTACATCCTCACCAACACTTGTTTGTTGACTTATTGATAATAGTCATTTTAACAGGTGTGAGGTGATATCTCATTGTGGTTTTAATTTGGATTTCTCTGATCCCATTGTATACTGTAACTTCTGTAACATTTGGGATATATCTTTACATCCAGGCGCAACACATAATTTCTTGGTTTTGTATTCTCCACTGAATTGGAGACCTGTGCCTTAGTGACAGTAATGCAGTATATGCTCAATAAATATATAATGCATACTTGAATAAGTGAATATGTAGCTCTGTCACAAGATCATAAGGCAAAGATCTCTGACCACTTAGGAGTTAAAATTTTTACTTGTACATTTTATACCGAGGGTGCTTAAAATGAACTCTGCTCACAGGCCAGCTCCTTAATAGGAGGTAAAGGAATTAATAATAATTGCTCATTGTGTATTGGGCTAAAACGACTGTTGTGCTCTTTTCCCCCTGGTTACCCGGTATTGGAAACAATAGAGCAAACATGTTTGACCTAAAGTATAGTGGTTTTTGTTCTTTTTTAATACATTTATTTTATTTTAAAAATACTTTTATTGATTTAGAGAAAGAGGAAGAGAGAGAGAAACATCGATTGGTAGCCTCCTGTACGCACCCCAACCTGGGATTGAACCTGCAACCTGGAATGTGCCCTAACCTGGAATCTAACTAGCGACCTTCAGGTGCATGGGGCTATGCTCAACCAACTGAGCCACATCATCCAGGGCTAGTTCTCCCCCCCCCCCCCATCATCATTTAACCCCTTTATGCCCTCTTCCATCTCCACCCCCCTCCTTACAATCACCACACTAAAGTATAGTTCTTGAAATGCGCAGTGACAGAATTTTGAGTGTAGAACACAATGCCCATATGTATGAAATGGCCTTACACACAAGAAATAAGTTACATAACAATGTAAGGCAGTACTTACATGTGTGGGAATTGCAAGATAAGTCTATAATTTGGTACATAGGTGCTCAGTAATTATCAATGTGAGGAGAGGCAGTCTTTTTTTTTTTTTTTTTAAAGTATATCTTTACTGATTTCAGAGAGAGGAAAGGAGAGGGAGAGAGAGATAGAAACATCAGTGATGAGAGAGTCATTGATCTGGGGATCGAGCCCGCAACCCGGACATGTGCCCTGACCGGGAATCGAACCCCGATCACCTGGATCTTAGGTCGATGCTCAACCATTGAGCCACACCCGGCCGGGCGAGGCAGTCTTAATAGAGAATGTGTGCAGGAATAATTTAAGTTTAGCCTTGAAGGGAGGGTGTGTTTGATTTAGAAGAGGACGTTTCAGGAAGAAAAGAGTGAGCAAAACATGGCTGTTGGATTAATAGGGCTTTTTAAAAAAATATGTTTTTATTGATTTCAGAGAGAGGAAGGGAGAGAGGGAAAGAGAGAGAAACCTCAATGGTGAGAGAGAATCATCGATCGACTGCCTCCTACACGCCCTCTAATGGGGACTGAGCCTGTAAGTCCGGCATGTGCCCTCACCAGGAATGGAACAGTGATCTCTTGGTTCGTGGTTTGATGCTCAACCACTGGGCCACACCGGCTGGGTGATTAATAGGGTTTTGAAGATAACTTCTTGCCCAGAGTGAGAAGTTTTATAGTGCACCCCCCCCAAATTAATTACGATAATGCTGTAACTTTTTAACTTAATATGTCATGAATATTTTCTCTTATAGTTTAGTGATGTGACTCTTAATGGCTATACCATTTTGCATGTAAGGATTCTTCACTGATTAAAAAAAGAATCAGACTATGTTGACTTTAAATATAATCATCGTATTCTTTTTCTTGTTCTAGATCAACAATAAGGCTGCCACTGGAGAGGAGGTTCCCCGAACCATTATTGTAACCACACGTTCTCAGTATGGTTTACCAGAAGATGCCATTGTGTATTGTAACTTTAATCAGTTATATAAAATTGATCCTTCTACTTTGCAGATGTGGGCAAATGTGAGTATATATAGATTCATTATTAATATCTAGAAGCTGGTAAAGATTTTGTGTACAGGTTGTATTGCCTGAGGCTGCCTCCCACTCTCATTCATGATCGGCTGTGTTCATTTCTTTTTTGTTGTTAATCCTCACCGGAGGATATTTTTTTCCATTGCTTTTTCAGAGAGAGTGGAAGGGAGGGTAGGGAGAGAGAGAAAAATAACAACATCAATGTGAGAGATACATTGACTGATTGCCTCCTGCACATGCCCCTACCAGGGGGCAGGGAGTGAACCCGCAACCCAGGTATGTGCCCTTGACCAGGAATCGAACCTTGTGACCCTTCGATGCATGGGCCAACACTCTAATCAATGAGCCATACTGGCCAGAGCTCTTCTTTTTTTATAAAAATAATTTATTTTCCAGTTACAGTTGACATGCAATATTATTATTTCTGATGTACAACATAGTAATTAGATGTTTATATACCTTACAAAGTGATCACCCCTATAAGTTTAGTACTTACCTGACATCCCAAGTAGTTATTACAATTTTGACTATATTCCCTGTGCTGTGCTTTACACCTCCATGGCTGTTTTTGTAACTGGCAATTTGTACTACTCAACCCCTTTCACAAATTTTTCACCCATTCCCCCAGCCTCCTCTGATCTGGTGACCATCAATTTGTTCTCTGTGTCTATGAGTTTGTTTCTGTTTTGTTCATTTATTTTGTTTTTTAGATTACACAAATAAGTGAGATCATATGCTACTTGTCTTTCTCTGTCATACTGATTTCACTTAGCATAATACCCTCTAGGTCCAGCAATGTTGTCACAAATGGTAAGATTTCATTCTTTTTTAATGGCTGAGTACTATTCCATTTTGGATCTATACCACATCTTTATCCAATCGTCTATTGATGGACACTTAGGTTGCTTCCATGTCTTGGCTATTGTAAATAGTGCTGCAGTGAACATAGGGGTACATATATATTAACAAGTTAGTTTTTTGTATTTCTTCTGAAAAATACCCAGAAGTGGAATTGCTGAGTAATATGGTAGTTCTATTTAAAAGTTTTTGAGGAACCTCCATACTGTTTTTCTAACGGCTGTGCACCAATTTTTTTTTAAAATATCTTTATTGATCTCAGAGAGAGAAAAGGAGAGAGAGAGAGAGAGAAACATCAATGATGAGAGAGTCATTGATCGGCTGCCTCCTGCACGCCCCTGACTGGGGATCAAGCCCACAACCTGGGCATGTGCCCTGACCGAGAATCAAACCCCGATCGCCTGGATCCTAGGTCGATGCTCAACCGCTGAGCCACGCCCAGCTGAGCTGTGCACCAATTTGTAATCCCACCAACAGTGCATGGGGGTTCCCATTTTCTCCACATCCTTGCCAATACTTGTTTGTTGATTTATTGATGATAACCATTCTTACAGGTGTGAGGTGATATCTCATTGTGGTTTTAATTTGCATTTCCCTAGTGATTAGTGATGTTTAGCATCTTTTTATGTTTGTTGGTCATCTGTATTTTCTCTTTGGAGAAATACCTGTTCAGGTCCTCTGCCTGTTTTTCAATTGGATTGCTTCCTTTTTGAGGTGTTAAGTTGTATGAGTTCCTTACATATTTTAGGTATTAATTTATTATTGGGTGTATCATTGGCAAATATCTTCTCTCATTCATTAGGTTGTCTTTTTGTTTGTTGATGGTTTTCTTCTCTATGTAAAAACTTTTGGTTTGATATGGTCCCATTTGTTTATTTTTTTCCTTTGTTTCCCTCGCTTGAGGAGCTGTATTCCCAAAAATATTGCCAAGAGCAATGTCAAAGGGTTTACTGCATATGTTTTTCTTTAGGAATTTTATTGTTTTGGAACTTAACATTTAAGTCTTTAATCCATTTTGAGTTTATTCTTGTATTTTGTATGAGAAAGTGGTCTAGTTTCATTTTTCTGTATGTATCTGTTCAGTTCCCCCAAAACCATATTTTAAAGAGACTTTCTTTACTCTATTCTTGCCTCCTTTGTTAAAGATTACTTGACCATATAGGCATGGGTTTATTTTAAATTATTTGTTCTGTTTCTGTGAAACATGCCATTGGTATTTTCATAAGGATTGCATTGACTCTGTAGGATGCTTTGGGAAGTATGGGCATTTTAATAATGTTAATTGTTCCTATCCACAAATATGGTATATGCTTCAATTTATTTGTATATTCTTCAGTACCTTTCTTCAATGACACAGTTTTATGAGAATAGGTTCTTTACCTCCTAGGTTAAATTTATTCCTAGGTATTTATTGTTTTTGATGCAATTGTAAATGGGATTGTCTTCTTAATTTCTCCTACTGGTAGTTTGTTATTGGTGCATGAAAATGCAACTGATTTCTGAATATTAATTTTGTATCCTGCAACTTTACTGAATTCATTTATCAATTTTAATAGTTTTTTGGTGGACTCTTTAGGGATCTGTCTATATAGGATCATGTCATCTGAAAACTGACAGTTTTACTTCTTCCTTTTCAATTCAGATGCCTTTATTTATTTACTTTCTTTTCTGATTGCTATGGCTAGGACTTCCAATACTATATTGAATAAAAGTGGTGAAACTGGGCATCCTTGTCTTGTTCTTGATCTTAAAGAAAAAGCTTGCAGCTTTTCATCATTGAGTATGATGTTATCTCTGGTTTTGTCATATATGGCATTTGTTATGTTGAAGTATGTTCACTTTATTCCCACTTTGCATCTATTGATGTGATCATATGATTTTTATCTTTTTTTTAAGCGGTGTATCACATTAATTGATTTGTGGTATTCAACCAACTTTGTGTCCTGGGAATAAATCCAACTTGATCATGGGCTCTTATCTTTTTAACGGATTTTTGAATTCAGTTGCTAATATTCTGTCAAGGATTTTTGCATCTGTGTTCATCAGGGATCGTGGCCCATAATTTTTATATTTTTATTTTTTTTGTAGTGTCTTTGTCTGTTTTTTCTATTAGGGTAATGCTGGCCTTATAAAATTTGGGAGGCGCCATCCCTCCTCTGGAATAGTTTGAGAAGCATAGGTGTTGAAAATGTTTAATAAAATTCACATCTGAAGTCACCTAGTCCAGGGTTTTTTTTGTTGGGAGTTTTTTGATTACTGACTTGATTTTGTTAGTAGTTATTGGTACATTCAGATTTTCTGTTTCTTCTGAATTCAGTCTTGGAAGATTATATGTTTCTAGGAATTTATCCATTTCTTCCAGGTTATCCAATTTGTTGGCATATAATTGGTTGTAATATTTTCTTATAATCCCCTTGTAGTTCTGTGGTGTTGGTTACTTCTCTTTTATTCCTTTTAAAAAAAACCCTGTTTATTCCAGGTAAAGGAATACTTGTCATGCTTTTTTATTGTAAAATAAAACACAGGTACAGAAAAACACAAAACATAAATATATAGACTGCTGAATTATTATGAGGTAAACATCCTTGTAGTCACCACCCAGGTCAACAACTAAAACTCTGCCAGCCAGCCCATAAGTCTTTCCATGTGCCTCTTCCCAATCATAGTCCCCTAAGTCCCCCAAGTCCCCCCCAAAAGTAACCATTTAGCCTGTCTTTTATATAATCACTTTTACTAGTTTCTTTATAGTTTACCTCACTTATACATCTTGCCCATTTATTTGGTTCTTCTCTTTTTCATGATGAGTCTGTTCAAAGGTACATCAATATTGTTCATCTTTTCAAAGAACCCAGTGGTTAGAGCGTCAGCCCGCGGACTGAATGATCCTAGGTTCAATTGCGGCCAAGGACACGTACCTCAGTTGTAGGCTTAATCCCTGGGCCAGTTGGAGAGCATGCAGGGAGGCAACCAATTGATGTGTCTCTCACATCAATATTTCTCTCCCTCCCCCTTCCACTCTCCCTGAAAAGTAATGGAAAAAATATCCTCCGGTGAAGATTTAAAAAAACACCCCAAAAAACCAGCTCTTGGTTTTATTGATCTTTTGTATTGTTTTTATGTTTTTAGGCTATTTTGTTTATTTCCACTCTGATCTTTATTTCTTTCCATTACTCACTTTGGCCTTTGTTCTTTTTCTGGTTTCTTTAAGTATAAGGTTAGATTGTTTGAGGTTTTTCTTGTTTCTTGAAGGAGGCCTGTATTGGTATGAATTTCCCTCATAGAATTGCTTTGGCTGTGTCCCATAGATTTTTGGGGGTTTCTTGTGTTTTCATTTTCATTTGATTTGCGGTATCTTCTGATTTTTGCCTTGATCTCATTGTTAACCCATTCATTGTTTGAGTAGCGTGTTATTTAGCCTTGACATGTTTGTGTTTTTCACTTTTCTTGTGATTTTGAGTTTCATACCATTGTGATCACAGAAGATGCTTGATATGATTTTAATCTTCTTAAATGTATTGAGATGTTTTTTATGGCCTAACATCGTTTATCCTGGAAAATGTTTCATATTCACTTGAAAAAAATTTACAGGGTATCCCCCAAAAATGTATACACACTTTAACATCTGATAGCTCAATTTTGAAAATGTGTTTTCATAAACAATGCCTTTATATTTACTCACAGTGTGTGCATACATTTTTAGGGGGATACCCTATATATTCTGTTGCTTTGGGGTGAAGTGTCCTGAAAATAACAATTATGTTCATTTGGTCTAATGTGTCATTTTCTGTCTGCATGATCTATCCATTGATGTCAATGGGGTGTTAAAGTCTCCTACTAATACTGTATTACTGCCAATCTTTCCCTTTATTTTCATCAATGTTTGCTTTATATATATATAGGCCCTTCTTTGTTGGGTGCATAGATGTTTATGAGTTCTTTCCTGTTGTTGGATTGATCTGTTTGTCATTATGAAATGGCATTTTTGTGTCTTGTTACAGACCTTGTTTTAAAGTCTACTTTGTCTGTTATAAGTTTTGTTATCCCAGTTTTTTTTATTCATTTCAATTTGCATGAATAATTTTATTACATCTTTTTTATTTATGATTTGTGGGGGGGGTCCCTTTTTTAAAAGTTTATTTTATTGTTGAGACTATTACAGATTTGCCTCATTTTCCTCTCTATGCCCCCCTCCACCCATTTCCTGCCTATCCCAGGCTTTCACCTGGCTATTGTCTGTGTCCATGGGGTATGCTTAATTTGTACTTGTAGATCCCTTCACCTTTTTAACCCATTCCCCCAGTGCCCCTCCCATCTAGCAACTGTCAAAATGTTCTCTATCTATGAGTCTGTTTCTGTTCTGCTTGTTCGTTTATTTTGATTTTTAGATTTCATTGTTGATATTTTTTATATATTTTTTCTTCGTTTTCTTAAAGAATTCCCTTTAACATTTCATGTAATACTGGTTTGGTGGTGATGAACTCTAGCTTTTTCTTGTCTGGGAAGCTCTTTATCTGACCTTCAATTCGAAATGATAGCTTTGCTGGGTAGAGTAATCTTGGTTGTAGTTCGTTGCTTTTCATCACTTTGAATATTTCTTGCCAATCCCTCTGGCCTGCAAAGTTTCCCTTGAGAAATCTCCCTTGTAGGTAACTAATTGCTTTTCTCTTGCTGCTTTTAAGATTCTCTCTTTGTCTTTAACCTTTGGCATTTTAATTATGATGTGTCTTGGTGCTGGCCTCTTTGGGCTCATCTTGTTTGGGGCACTCTGTGCTTCTTGGACTTGTGTATCAATTTCCTTAATCATATAAGGGAAGTTTTCTGTCATTTTTTCAAATACAGTTTCAGTTTTTTGCTCCCTCTCTTCTCTGGCATTCCTGATGTGAATGTTGATATGCTTGAAGTTGTCCCAGAGGCTCCTTATACTATGTTCATATTTTTGGATTATTTTTTCTTTTTACTGTTCTGATTGGTTGTTTTTGCTTCCTTATATTCCAGATTCTTTTTTAAAATTTATTTTTGTTGTTGAAAGGATTACAGATGTCCCCCTTTTCCCCCCATTGATACCCTCCACCCTGTACCCCTCTTCCCAGGCCTTCACCACACTATTGTCTGTGTCCATGGGTTATGCATATATGCATGTAAGTTTTTAGGTTAATCTCTCTCCACCCTCTCCCCTGCTTTCCCTCTGAGATTCGTCAGTCTGTTCCATGCTTCTGTGCCTCTGGATCTGTTTTGTTCATCAGTTTATTTTGTTCATTAGATACCACATATGAGTAAGATCATGTGATACTTGTCTTTCTCTGCCTGGCTTATTTCGCTTAGCATAATACTTTCCAGGACTCACCATGCTGTCTCAAAGGGTAAGGGATCCTTCTTTTTTACTGATGCACCATATTCCATGGTGTAAATGTCTGAGAAGATGCTTTATATGATTTCAATCTTCTTGAACTTGTAGAGACATGTGGTCTATCTTTGAGAATATGCCATGTGCACTTGAGGAGAATGCATATTCTGCAGCTTTGGGGTGAAATGTTCTGTAAATGTCAATTAAATCCATCTGATCTCGTGTGTCATTTAGAGTCACTGTTTCCTTGTTGACTTTTTTGTCTGGAAGATGTATCCAGTGAAGTCACTGGGGTGTTGAAGTCGCTACTGTGACTGTATTGCTATCAATCTCTCCCTTAAAGTCCTTCATAATTTTTTTATATATTTAAGTGCTTTCATATTGGGTGCATTTATGTTTACCAGGATCATATCCTCTTGTTAGATTGACCCCCTGTATCATGTAGTAACCCTAGTATCATGTAGTAACCTTTATTGTGTCAGTGGGGTGTGAAAGTCCCCTACTATAACTATGGCTCTCAATCTCTCCTTTAAAGTCCTCCAGAAGTTTTTTTTTCTTTTTCTTTTTTTTTCAGCCTGTGTGAGTCTTTTGTTCTGAGGTGGGTCTCTTGTAGATAGCATATATTTGGGTCATGTTTTCTTATCCATTCAGCTACCCTATGTCCTTTGATTGGAGCATTTAACCCATTTACATTTAAGGTGGTTATTGATAGGTATTTAACTATTGCAATTTTATTTCTTTATGCTTGTGGTTCTTCTGTTTTAATTTCTTATTACAGCAGTCTCTTTAACATTTCTTGCAATGCTGGTTGTGTGGTGATAAACTCCTTTAGCCTTTTTTTGTCTGGGAAGGTGTTTATTTCACCATTTATTTTGAATGATAGCCTTGTTGGATAGAGTAGTCTTGGTTTCAGGTTCTTGCTTTTCATTACCTTAGATACTTCATACCATTCCCTTCTGGCCTACAGAATTTCTAATGAGAAATCAGCTGACAGCCTTTGGGAGTTCCTTTGTGTAGGTAACAGATTGCTTTTCTCTTGCCACCTTTAATATTCTCTCTTTGTCCTGAATTCTTGGCATTTTAATTATGATGTGTCTGGGCATGGGCTTCTTTGGGTTCTTCTTGCTTGGGACTCTCTGTGCCTCCTGAACTTGTGTGACTTTTTTCTTCACTGGGTTAGGGAAGTTTTCTGCCATTATTTCTTCAAACCGGTTCCCTAACCCTTGCTTACTTTCTAGATATTCTGGGATTCCCGTGATGTGACTATTGTTGCTTTCATGTTGTCCCACAGCTCTTTCAAACTCTCCCATTTTTAAATTGTTTTTTCTTTTTCTCTGATTTTTTTTTTCTATCCTGTCTTCTAATTTGTTGATCCAGTCTGCAGCTTCCCTAATTTGATGTTTATTTCTTTCATTTAAAAAAAAATTTCTATGTGATTCTTAATTTCTTTCATAGTTTCTCTTTCTTTTCTCATGCTGTTGAGCAACCTTATGATCTGTATTCTGAATTCTATATCTGATAGACTGCTTATCTTCATTTCATTTAGTTCTTCTGGAGAATTCTTTTGTTCTTTCATTTGAGGATAGTTTTTTTTGTCTCCCCATTTTGACTGCCTGTTTGGGTTTGTTTCTATGTATTAGTTAGATCTGTTAAGATTCCCAGTCTTTTGGATGGTCTCTGGTGCAGGCCAATGTCAGACGCTGTTTGTGACTGGCCTTGAGTACCCTGTTTGAAGCTTTCCACACTCCACAGCTTGTGAATTTCCTCTGTTGGGGCTGGGTGTGTTTGGACAGGACCAAGATATGCACCAAGGTCTGCCTTTACAAGCCCTGGGTCTAGAAGCAAATCAGGCAAAGACTCAAAGCACCCAGAGGCTGATTGTTATTCAGTCTCTTAATGAGCCTCAGGCTGGAGAACTCCACAGGGTGAGGCGAGAGGTTTTCTAGCAGTGTGGGGCCATTGTTTTCCCCCCAGGCAAAACCTGCTTGGAGGGGAAATGTCTGCCTGAGAACAATGTCCTGTGCAGTGTGGGGGAATGACTTAGCACAGGAATCCAGATGGCTGCCCTCTGAGCTCTACACCCCAGAGCCAGCAATCCTGGACTCTCCTCACACAGCTCTATTCCACTTTGCCCTCTGTCTGGCAGAACCCTAGGTGAGCGGTTGCACATGAAACTTTGTTCATTGACCCTTTAAGAGGGTGCCTCCCTTTCCAGCCTTCTCTCCCTGGCAGACAGAAACCCTGCTGCTTTTCACAGCCATATGTTATGTGGACACCTTTCTCAGTTTTGATGCTCTGAGCTGGGAATCTCAGCTGGGGTTTAGACTGCAGAGTTCTCAGTGAGAATCCCCCACTGCTGAGCTATCCCCCTGGATCTTCACCTGCTGCCTGTGGGAGCCCAGTCAGCCCTCTTGTGCCTCTGCACTTCCTAGTAGTCTCTATGCCATCTCCATTTTTCGTCCTTGGTTATGAGGGTGCTCTCCCGCTCTTCTTCAGTTGCAGTTGATTATTCAGAATGTTTTTTCTATATTTTAGTTGTAATTCCAGTTTGGTCCTGGGAGAGTATTAGTTTAGCTCCACTCAATCTGCTGCCATCTTGCAATCTCCTTATATTCCAAATTCTTGACTTGACTCTCTGTGTCCTCTATTCTCTGTTGATTCTCTGTAAATTATTTATTTCAGTTAGTGTATCCTTCATTGCTGACTGGACCTTTTTTATTTTGTTGATGTTCTCACTAAGTTTTTTAAAGTTCTCACTAAGTTCCTTGAGCCTCCTGTAACCATTGTTTTGATCTCTGTATCCGGTAGTTTTCTTGCTTCTCTTTCATTTAGTTCTTTTTCTGGAGATTTTCTCTGTTCTTTCATTTTTGACATGTTTCTTTGTCTCCACATTTTGGCTTTTTCCCTGTGTTTCTTTCTATGTATTATGCTGATCTGCTATGTCTCCCGGACTTGGTATAGTGGCCTTGTGTAGTAGGTGTCCTGTGGGGCCCAGTGGCTCAGCTTCCCCAGTCACCTGAGCTGGGCATTCCAGGTTTTCCCCTCTCTGAGCTGTGTGCACTGTCCTGTTGTAGTTGAGCCTTGGTTGATGTTGGCATCACTTGGAGAGATTGACCCCCCAGGCCAATCTGTTGGGAGGATTGGCTGCTGTGCAGGAGCTGACCCTGTGGAGTAGGACTTGCTTCATTGGGGCTTTAGTGCTCACTGAGTCTTCCCTTTGAGTGTGCCACTCGTGGAGGTGGTAGGGATGTAATCAGGTGTGGTCGAAGCTGACCACTGGGTGCACTGGCTCTGGATCCTCCCTGGAGGTGCAAAGTCAGCCACTGCCTGTGGCCACCCAGCATGAGTTACAAATCAATCTCCAGATGGCTGCTACTTGTGTTGGGCTTGAAGGTGCCCAGGAGAGGCCAAGCTATGAATCAATGCAGGCTGCTGCTAGTGCCAGGCCTGAGGCCACTTATTGAGAGGTATGGGACACGTTGGTGCCAGCTGCTGCTTTTTTGAGAGTTTAGGAAAGTCTGAAGCATGAGGCAGGAGAGGCCACAAGTGCATAGAAAAGCCACTGGAAATGGCTTGGATGAGCTTGCAGGTAGGGAGGGGCAGGGTCTGAGGGAATCACCAGGGCAGGGCGAAAGGTATGAGCCAGGTTGATGGAGATTCAGATATAGTACCCTGCCTGCGGCTCTGTGTGGGGATGGCTCGTCAAAGGAACAGTGACCTCTGCCCGCACTTCTGTCTAGGAGTAAGCTGCCCCTCCAGCTCTAGCCCTGATTTCAGATAAGTCAGTTCCTCTCTGAATGTCCCAGGTTCCTTTCAAGGTGCTGCTCCAGCACTAGAGCTCAGAGGGAGTGAGTCCATGCTGAGGAGGAACTGCCTGGGACCAGTAGCCTCACTCAACCACAGTCCCTGCTGGTTTTTATATCAAGTTCTGGGGACTTCTTTTCCCAGCACTGAAACCCTTGGCTGGGTAGCCTGGTGTGGGGCTGTGACCCCTCACTCCTCGGGGAAACCTCCACAGCCAAGATATCCCTCCTGGTTTTAAAGTGCCACGTGTGTGTGGGACCAGCCAGTTCTGCAATTCCGTGCTGTCCCCCCTCCCCCCTCCTACCAGTCTCTTGTGCTTCTTTAATTCCCTAGTTATAGGACTTCCGTTCAGCTAGATTTCAGGTGGTTCTGAATGATGGTTGTTCTGTATTTTAGTTGTAATTTTGATGTGGTTGTGATTGGCAGGAAGCACTGCGTTTACCTACGCTGCCATCTTGACTGGAACTCTACTTTTTTTTAAATTGTCACTCGAGGACATGCTTTAATTGATTTTTAGAGTGAGAGGACAGGAAAGGGAGAGAGAGAGAGAAATATTGATGTGAAAGTGAAACATAGTTTGGCTGCCTCCTACATACCCTCTACTGGGGATTGAGCCCACAACCTAGGCATGTGCCCTGACCAGGAATTGAACCAACAACCTTTTGGTGCATGGGATGGCACCCAACCAACTGAGCCACACGGGCCATGGCCACCTCTTTACTTTTAATCTGTGTGTGTCTTTCAGTCTGAAGTGGGTCTCTTGTTTAGAGCATATATATGAGTCTGTCTTTTTTTTTTTTTAACTCATTCTGCCACCCTATGTTTTTTTATTAGATCATTTATCTGTTTACATTTAAAGTAATTATTGATAGGTATGTAATAGTTGTTGCCATTTAATTAATTGTTTTCATATTTCAGTTGCAGTTTACATTCAGTATTATATTAGGCAATCATGTACTTTACAAAGTGATATTTCAAGTACCCACCTGGCCCTATACATAATTATTACAATATTATGGACTGTATTCCCGATGCTGTAATTTACATCTTTGTGACTTCTGTAACTACCAATTTGTACTTAATGCCTTCACCTTTTTCACCCAGCCCCCTAGTCCCTCCCTTCTGTTCTCTGTATCTGTGCCTGTTTTTATTTTGTTCTTTAGATTCCACATATAAGTGAAATCATAAAGTATTGGTCTTTCTCTGACTGACTTATTTCACTTAGTATAATGTGCTCTAGGTCCATCCATGCTGTTGCAAATGGTATATTAATTGTTTTTGAATTGTTTTTATAGTTTTCTGTTCCTTATTCTCCTGCTCTCTTTGATGTTGATGACTATATAGTGTATGTTTGGATTCCTTTCTCTATTTTTTGTATATATCTTAGAGATTTTTGGTTTGTTGTTATCATGTGCCTGATGTATAGCAAGCTGTGTTTAAAGCAGTCTGTTTTTTTAATGTATTTAAATTTTTAAAAAATATATGTTTTTATTGATTTCAGAGAGAGGAAGGGAGAGGGGGAGAGAGAGATAGAAACATCAAAGATGAGAGAGAATCATTGATCGGCTGCCTCTTGCACTCCCCCAACTAGGGATCGAGCCCACAACTTGGGCATGTGCCCCGACCGGGAATCTATCCACGATCTCCCAGATTATAGGTCAGTGCTCAACCTCTGAGCCATGTTGGCCGGGCTAGCAGTCTATATTAAGTTGATGGTTGGGTAATTTCCAACACATTCTAAATTCACTGCAATTTTTACTCACCCCTTCACCTTTTATGCTTTCGTCATTATTTTTTACTTCTTTTGTATGTGTGTGTTTATGTGTATCTCTTAATTTATTGCTGTAGCTACACATGATCTTCCTTCTTTTGCCTTTTAACCTTGGTACTAGCTTGGTAATTGGTTGATGCACTGCTTTTATTAAGTGCTTGCCTTTGTCAGTGAGATTTTTTTCTTTTCTGTTTTTTCTTATTTATATTTGATCTCTTATTTCCTACTTAAAGAAGTCCCTTTAACTTTTTTGGTAATACACGTTTAGTGGTGAATTCCTTTAGCTTTTTCTTGTCTGGGAAACACTTCTCTCTCTCCTTTGATTCTAAATGATAGCCTTGCTGGGTAGAGTCGACTTGGTTGTAGGTCTTTTCTTTTAAAAAAATTTTTTTTTTTTTTTTTTAGTTTTTATCATGTATTTTACTTTCTATTTTTAAAAATTGTTTTTGAATATATTGGGGTGACATTGGTTAATGAATATATAGGTTTCAAGTGTACAGTTCTATAATACATCATCTGTATATTGTATTTGTGTGTTCACCACCCAAAGTTGAGTCTCCTTCCATCACTATTTATGCCCCCTTTACACTCTCCTACATTTCTCCACCCCTCTTTTCCTCTGGTAATCACCACACTGATGTCTGTGTCTGTGAGTAATTTTTTTTTTTTTTTTTTTTTGCTTAATTCCTTTATCTATTTTACCCAGGCCCCCTCTCAACAGCCATTAGTCTGTTCTCTGTATCTATGAGTCTGTTTCTATTTTGTTTGTTATTTTTCATTAGATTCCACATATGAGTGAAATCATATGGTACTTATCTTTCTCTGACTGGTTTATTTCACTTACATAACACTCTTCAGGTCCCTCCATGCTGTCACGAAAGGTAAGATTTCCTTTTTTTTTAATGTCTCAATAGTATTTTTTCATTGTGTAAACGTGCCACAGCTTTTTTATTCACTTGTCTACTGATGGACACTTGGGCTGCTTCCAGATCTTGGCTATTGTAAATAATGCTGCAGTGAACATAGGGCTTCATATATTCTTTCAAATCAGTGTTTTGGGTTTCGTCATATATATTTCCAGAGACCCCACGCTCCTCAGAGGAAACCTTTTCAGCTGAGATATCCATCCTGAATCTCAGCTGTTGCCTGTGGAAGCAGGGCCAGCCCTTTTTGTGTCTCTGCCCTTCCTATCAGTCTCACTGTGGCTGCTACTTCTATAAATCCTTGGTTATAAGACTTCTGTTCAGCTAGTTTCCAGTTGGTTATTCAGGTTGATCTGTATTTTAGTTATAATTCCAGTTTGGTTCTGGGAGGAGGTAAGTGTAACATTTACCTTCTCCTCGGACATCCTGGACAGCTCTCTTTTCATCACTTTGAATATTTCATGCCAATATCTTCTGGACTGCAAAGTTTCTTTTGAGAAATCAGTTAACAGTCTTATGGGAGCTCCCTTGTAGGTAATTAATTTATTTTCTCTTGTTACTTTTAAGATTCTCTCTTTATCTTTAACCCTCAATTTTGGCCACCTCCCTTGTGTTTGTTTCTATGTATGAGGTAGATCTGTTCTGTCTCCTGTTATTGAAAGAATGGCTTTATATAGAAAGTGTCTTGTGGGGCTCAGTCTCACAGTCTTTCACAGTCTTTCTGGTCACTTGAGCTGGGTTCTCCAGGGGTGTTTCCTTTGTGGGTTGTGTGTCCCCTCTTGTAGTTATACCTCGATTGGTGCTGGCATGTCAATAGGTGGAGCTGACCCTCAGGCTGACTGGCTGTGAGGGCTGGCCGTGTCTACTGTTGACGAGCTGCTGTGTGGGGGCTCACCCCATGGAGTATGAGTTGCTTTTGCAGGACTCTTATTCTAGCTGAGTCCACCCCTTGGATGTTTTGTTCTGGATCTGGTTGGGTGGGGTTTTAATGCACTCTGAAGCAGGACACTGGGTATGTTGGTTACTGGAGCCTCTTAGAAGGGGCTCTGGTGCAGGCCAAGGACAGCCACCATTGTGCAGGGTTTCAGGCTGCTTGGCAGGTGCTACAATTTATGCCAAAGCCAGCTGCTGCTTGTATGGGGTTTGTGTACCTTGGAGAGAGTCTGTTGTGGGAGTCTAGCACAGCCACCACTTGTGTGGGTTTTGTGGACCTTTGAGTGAGTCTGCAGTATGAGCTGAGGCAGGCCTATGGAGGAACCACTGGAAGAAGCTTGGACCTGGTTAAAAGACTTGGCTGGGGCAGGTTCTCAGGCAACCACCAAGGCAGGATGAACAGTGTTAGCCAGGTTAAAGGAGAGCACAGATTTGGCACCTGCCTCCATTGGGCTGGCTGGGTGGGAGGAGATCAACAAAGGAACAGTGGTACCTGCTAGCTCTTCCATCCCCAGGGAGAGTTGCCCCGACCACTGCCCCTCCAGCCCACACCCTGAAGATTGTCAATTTAGCTCCTCCTCATATGTCCCTGGTGCTTTTTGAACTGCTACCCTTGCCCTGGAGCTTAGAGTGAGCAAGTTTCTGTGCCAACCCTTTAAGAGCAGCCTGTCTGAGCCTCCCGTAGCCCTATCTATCTGGACACAATCCCTCTGGTTTTCACAGCGAGTTGTTATTTGGAGTTCTTATCCCTGGTGTCCTGGGCTGGGGAGCCCAGTGTGGGCCTGGACCCTTAGCTCCTCATTGGGGACCTCCACAGCCAAGATATCCCTCCTATTTCTTAATTGGTACACCATCGGTGTAGGGTCTGTCTGGTCTACGTCTCTGTCCCTTCTACCAGTCATGATGTAGCTTCTTAACATCCTTAGTTATAGGAATTCTGTTCAGCTAGTCTTCATGTAGTTCTCAATGATGGTTGTAGGAGGAAGGAATCTCAGAATTTACCTACTCTGCTATCTTGACTAGAAGTCTGTTGTGCTCATTTTGAATCTTCAAAAGAGTTGTAACTATTTCAGCCATTTTTTATTTCTCCTTCCAGTGCCTAAATAACACCTTATGATCCTTTTAAATTTATATATTCAAAACCAGGGATGAGCAAGCTTTTTCTTGAAGGGCCAGATGGTTATAATTTTCAGTTTTACAATCCATACTCTCTGTCCCATCTATTCAGCTTTGCCATTGTAGCAGGAAAACACCATAGATGTTACCTAAATGGATGACTGTAGGTGTGTTCCAATAAAATTTGATTGACAAAAAACAGGTAACATGCAAGATTTGGCTCACAGACTGTAGTTGCCAACCCATGGTCTAAACTAACAGCACGTTGTCTTGCTTATTCACCTGTGCTTAACATTCTTGCAGTGTTGTAGACGTATAGCCAGGAAGGACTCATTTTATTCCATTACCTTTCAGTCAGCTCATCAGACCAGTTTGCTTACGTAAGGAGTACCTCTGAAGGTTCTAACCTTTGGTATCCATAATTTGTTCTTTCTTTAAAATTAATTTTTAGAGAGAGATTGATTTGTTGCACCACTTATTTGTGCATTCATTAGCTGGTTCTTGTATGTGCCCTGACTGGGGATTGAACCCACAACCTTGGTGTATTGGACAACACTCTAATCAACTGAGCTACTCAGCCAGGACCCTCCATAATTTGTTCTTATTCCTTAGAGCTAAAATGGAGATGATTCTTGGTTGATTTTTCTTTTCTGGTTAATATTTGTTTGGGTTTGTTGTTTTTGCTTCTTTGGAGAGGGGAGGGTGGAGGAGAAGAGGAAGCAGATGAGTTCAGGTTTACTATTCCTTAATCTTCACTTCCCAATATTCAAAAAAATCGGATAAAAAGTTTTGTTGTTCATTTGTGGCAAATTTATTTGGCAGCACAATTTCCTGAACTACTCTAGTTATGGTCTTTTATTTATCCCATTTAGTGTGAATATTGTGACATCTCGATGCAGAGATACTAATGTGTTTATTTACAGGGAGTTGCTGCTGAGGGTGTAATGTAATACACATGCATTGTACAACTTTTTAAAAATCTGAAATACTCTGAATTCTGAAACACATCTCTTCCTATGGCTTTCAGAGAAGGGATGGTGAACTGGTGTGGTACATTGGGTAGATGCGGATTTAAATCCGGGATTGGTAAACAGTGGCCTGTGGGTCAAATTCAGCCCACTTTCTGCTTTTGTAAATAAAATTTTATTGACACACAACTATACCTACTTGTTTATATATTGTCTATGGTTTCTTTCTAGTGACAAGGGAGAGTTGAACCTAAAGTTAGGACAGAGTC
Organism: Miniopterus natalensis; assembly: GCF_054644295.1. Classification (NCBI taxonomy): domain Eukaryota; kingdom Metazoa; phylum Chordata; class Mammalia; order Chiroptera; family Miniopteridae; genus Miniopterus; species Miniopterus natalensis. The sequence goes on along the minus strand of NC_142103.1, from coordinate 57,236,839 downwards.
CATGTGGTTGCAAAGCCAAAAATTTTTGGTCTCTGGACCTTTACAAAAAGTCTGCTGACACCTGATCTAGATTAGGCAAATAGAGTTAGGCAAGTGTGAGCTAGTGTTACGTCATGGTGGGAGATTTAAAATTTGAAGTGAAAAATTGCTGTCCTCTACAAAATCACTATCTCAGATTTTGCCAATTAGCATCTTGTTTTGTATCTTCTTACATCAGTCTTCTCTTTCTTTTAACTCTCTTTGGGGACAGCTTAGCAGAACAGGAACCTACAATTCAGTTGATCTAATTCATCTATGTGAAGGAAAGACTAAAGTTCACAGTAGGCTGCTGCTATCTGGGTGAAAAGAGTAGAATGTGGTTGAATTATCAGAGATCTATAGGAACCTTTCTTAAGAAGGGCAGAGCTGCTGTTACTAATTACTATTTTCCCTATTTTAGATTCTGAAGCGTGTTCCCAATAGTGTGCTGTGGCTGTTGCGTTTTCCAGCAGTAGGAGAGCCTAATATTCAACAGTATGCACAAAACATGGGCCTTCCCCAGAACCGTATAATTTTTTCACCTGTTGCTCCTAAAGAGGAACATGTCAGGAGAGGCCAGCTGGCTGATGTCTGCCTGGACACTCCACTCTGTAATGGGCACACCACAGGAATGGATGTCCTGTGGGCTGGAACACCCATGGTGACTATGCCAGGTAAGCTGCTGATAAATCATTGAGCTCTTCCTTGTTCTTTTTAGAATCCCTTTTATGGGAGATAATTCCAGGTGAAATTGTATATACTGCAAGCAACATTTAGGAGAGGATGATAAAAAAAAATTAAGACTTGTTCTGAGCACTTGGCTCCATTGCCCTCATCTGCGTTGTGTGGATACCTAACATAAATAACATTAATAGCCATGTGCTGTTTGCATTCTCATGAGTAATTTCTAAATTTCTTATTACAGGAGAGACTCTTGCTTCTCGAGTTGCTGCTTCCCAGCTCACTTGTTTAGGTTGTCTTGAGCTTATTGCTAAAAATAGACAAGAATATGAAGACATAGCTGTGAAACTGGGAACTGATCTAGAATAGTAAGTAAACTTTTCCATGAACAAATAATATGATAAAGTGAAGGGAATCAGGAAAGTTTAGAGAGAATATAGGTGCTATAAAATGAAATAATAAAATAAGAGTAATATGAAATAGATGAATTAGTTGTGTGGTCTCTGGATGGGAGAAGAACTTTCTAAACTCATAAATGAAGTGATCGATAGGTTTTACTAGGTAAAGATTAAATGGCTGAATGAAAATAAGTCAAAAAATTAAAAGGCAGATAAGAGGGAAAAATCTTTGTTTTTTATGTCAAATATTAATAGCCTGGCTATAATAAAGACTGAAGCACATTTACATTTTAAATCCCTTAATAGGAACATAAACAAGGAAATGACCAGACAACTCACTGAAGTAGAAATAAAATGGTTAATAAGGCAAAGTTTCAAACTCTGAAGTAGAAATGTAAATTAAAATAACATTGAGGCATACCCATTATTTGCCTATAAAATGAGAGATTTTTAATATGACACCCATGATGAGGTAGCATTGAGGTGTGCTGGCCTTTTCATACATTGGTGAGTAAATTGGTACAACCCTTCCTCAAAGTTATAAGATCCTTAAAAAAAAAAAAGCCAGAGCTTTGACCCTAATAATGCCACATCTTCACTATAGCATAAGAAGGAAAAAAAGCATACCTTAAATGCCCCAAATGGGCAGGAAATAGAGGGGTGATGCTTAAATGGTTCTTTATCCATACAATGTAAAAGTGTTTATTAACTGAGGTTTTTCTTTGTGTATTATGGGTTATTTTTTTCTTTGTGTTTTCTTGAGAAGCAGCATGTTATATAGAAGTTTAAAGAAGCACCCTCTTTGAGTCAGGTTGCCTGGTTTTGAATCCAGGCTCTCCCACTTACAAGCTTGTGACTTCGGGCAAATTAGTTTCTGTGTGCCTTGGTTTTTCCATCTGCAAAACAGGGATGACTGATAGTACCTACCTTGCAGAGATGTTGTGATGATTAAAAAAGGTGTTCCATGTAAAACACAGCAGTTCTTAGTATGTAGTAAGCATTCAACAGAGGTTAAGTATTTTCATAATTTTCTCCATTGAACATCATATATATCTCAGGAAAATGAGTGAAAATTTTGAGCTCTGGCATTAAAAAAGCCTAAGACTCATGTCCATCATCCCAGATATAACTACAGCAAATTTAGTGTCCTTTTTTTTTTTTACTTTTTGGAACTTAGTTTATTTCATACAATATTTTTCCTCAGTATTTTGTAATGAAAACTATTAGTTTTATAATAAACACTTATATACCTGCTGTCAAGATTCTACCACTAAATTTACTATGCTTGCTATCTTTCCATCTATTTATTCCTCTATCCATACAGCAGTCCATCTTATTTGATACATTTTGAAGTAAATTGCAGATATCAGTACTCTTCTCCCTAAGTACTTCAGAATATGTCATTAGAGTTTCGTGTTTAATGTTTCTTATTTTTTCTTTAGAGGCAGGATATACAAATACAGTGGAATACACAAGTCTTAAATTAGTTTTGAGAAATACCTTTATAACCCATACCTCTAATGAGATATAGAAAACTACCATCACTCCAGAAAGTTCTTTCATGCCTCTTCTCATTCAGTCCCCTCAGATGACCCACTACTCTGAAATTTTTCCCCACCATAAACTAATTTTACCTTATTACAAATGGAACCATACAGTATCCATTCTTAAAGGCTTCTTTCACTCAGCCTAATTTTTTTTTAATCTTTTATTTTAATCCTCACCCAAGGATATTTTTTTTCCATTGCTTTTTAGAGAGAGTGGAAGGGGGAGAGAGAGACACTGATGTGAGAGAGGCACATCAATTGGTTGCCTCCTGCATGCACCCCGACCAGCACTGGGGAATCAAGCCTGCAACTGAGGTGCACGCCCTTTGCCGGAATCGAACCCAGGACCCTTCAGTCCATGGGCCGATGCTCTAACCACTGATCCAAGCTGGCTAGGGCTCAGCCTAATGTTTTGAGATTCATCCATGTTGTTGGCTTGTGTCAGTATTCATTGTATGGATGTACCACAGTTTATTCTCATTGTTGACATACAGAACTTAAAAAAAAATTAATATGGTTATGGTTGGGTTGAGGCCAACAGAGATAGATATGCACCAGCCATTTCACTAGTTTCATCACAACGAACATTAAAGCCATTTTTAATTTTTTTCATTTTGTTTTTGTTGGTTCTTAAAAAAATTTTAAATTACAGTTTACGTTTAGTATTATGTATGTGCCTTAGCTATTGTAAATGGTGCTTCAGTGAACATCTTTGCATGGCTAGGTGTGTCTGTATCTCTGATTATTTCTTTTGAATATATTTTAAAGTGTTTTTGATTGCCAGAGGGTTATGAACATTTAAAGTTCTTAATATACACATTACTAAATTGCTTACCAAAAGGGTGAGCAGTTTACATTCTAACCAGTGGTATGTAGGAGTAGACATGTGTCATATTTTAAAGGTAAAAATGAGATGTAATAGAGAAAGCATGGTATCTCTTGTATATACTTGTTTAAGAAAGAACTAAATTTTTTCAGAGGATGTGAACTCGATTATAAGTATTAGCATTATGTTAGATGTGACCCTTCCCTTTTTCAGCACTGAGGGAAGGTGAAGTTTCATCCTGTATTTTACCAAAGATGGATAGGTATTTAGATAGGCTAGTTCTGAGTTTCTGCTGTTTGTAAACTTGGCTCCCTCTCTCTCTCTTCTTAAATTACTCAGCCTGAAGAAAATTCGTGGCAAAGTCTGGAAGCAGAGAATATCTAGCCCTCTGTTCAACACCAAGCAGTACACAATGGAACTAGAGCGGCTCTATCTACAGATGTGGGAGCATTATGCAGCTGGCAACAAACCCGATCACATGATTAAGCCTGCCGAAGTCACTGAGTCAGCCTAAATAAAGACTGCACAGGAGAATTACCCCTCTCTCTACCTGAGCCTCAACCTTCAGGGGAAAAGGAACTAGATAATATACTTTTACTTATCTGTATAGTATCATATTGCAGATGGGTGACATAATGATAATAGAATAGCACAGCCAGAGTTGCTTTGTGCATGATAGGAAGAGACACAAGAAATGGGAAACTGCTGTTCTACAAGGAATCTCCGTAGAATTTTGCGGCAACCAGGTGGTGCATAGATCTGGAAGGTCTGCTCTCCCTTGGTCTTCCATGGGATGGTTAGTGTAGAGGGGAGATCTAGGTTGTCCAGCTGTTTTGTGACTCCAATGCTTGATTGAGTCTTCTGAATTAATTTTTTCTTTATATTTTGGGTATTGGAGCTTTTAAAAATGTTTGGTTTCAGGTGATTTTATTCATGTGAAGTGTATATGATTCTCTTGAGATAAGGTTTTAAACTAAAATGTTGCTCCTTGTTTTAGTTTCCGAACTCTACAGATTAATGGGAACTTTGCTGGTGTAGTCTTTTTATAGGTTTTATAAACCACTTGAGCCTATATCAGTCATTTTTGAGTGTCTGATCTGATGGTCGGAGCTATCAGTGCTTTCTTGATTTAGATGATGATTCAGAATTTTTTTCTGGTCCATTTCCTTTCTCTCCCCCTACTTTAAAATTTCTCCTGTAATTCAGCTAACAAAACCAAGTCTGATTCAAAACATCCCAGAGTGTTTCTCTAAAATACATCATCTAGTGCCAAATGAAAATTCTTAGGAATGATTATTAATTATGAAGGGCACAGTTGTGATACTATCATTGATGATAATACTGATTTTTTTTTTGGCCTAGTTTGATCTATTTCACCAGTGTTTTACCTTTGACTGCCCCTCTATGCTGCTTCCTGAAGTGATAGTGTGTGATAAGATTTTTACCTTCCTTTCTAAGTTTTTTTTTTTTTTTTAAGTGAGTCCTGTTCTTCCTATTTCTGTCAGCAGAAATGGAATCCCAGGTAAGTATAAGTATTCAAATATTTGATCACTAAGTTAAAGTTATTGTGAATACATTAAATAACTTTCATCAAAAACATGTTATAGGTAAAAAGCTCTGAAGGACCAGCTATGTATATGAATAATTATTTTTCAGACCTTCTAGGGTATTATATAATAACTGTCTTCTGGACTTGGTCTTGAAGTCTGTGTGGATTCAGCCGTAGTAGTAGCAAACTGTACTGCTATTTGGTTTGGAGTTACAAATTAGACTTTAGGCCACCTGGAGCTTGAGTTCTTGGTATTAAAAAACCATAGGAATAAAATTATTGAATTTCAGCAAATGATGGAGGACTTGAGGCTTAAACAAACCAACATATGAGTATATGTTTATGTCTTGCTGTACTGCACTTATGCTATCCAGTAACAGTAACAGATAATTTTTTTTGTCTGCTAGTAGTGTTCTAGATTATAGTGTCTTTCCAAAGCACTAAGGCAGTGTTCCTATTCTGTAGTTGCAGCTGATGCCTGAATGTATCCTAGCTGACAAATTATTGATTAATAAGAACTTGAATTTCTGAAAGTCTTACTGTTAACCAAAATCTGAGCAAGAAGTCTCAAATATAATTTTTAGCCAGAATTACATGTGAATGAACTGTGTATCTTTTAACATTGTAAATCAAGGAACATCAGTTTAGGGATTTCTTAATTTATTTTTTACCTGATTGAAATATTAAAGGTTGCCAGCATGGTTGCAGATAAACTGATGTTTGAAATTCACCAAACTACTTAATGTGGAATAGGATGATATACTTCTAGTGCCCTCAAGGCTGTGTGACCTTACAGCCATTTTACATAGCACATCATTCCCCCTGTAGGGATGAACTTTTTCCTGGCACGAAAAGTAGCCGCTCTGGTTAAAGCTTTGCTTATTGTAACAGGCTTTGGTTTCCAGGTAACATGTCTATGGAAGACTTAATTATGAATAGAGATATAGAGATTACTGGAAACTAATTGTTGTTTTCTATTATGCTCTGCTTTATCAAAAAAGTAAAACATTTAATTTGTGCTACAGAAATCAGATGTTGTCTTGTGATCTTTAAAATAATAAATGAATGATTTGCCCTTAATATGGCTGATGTGGTTTGTGTTCTGTTAGATTGAGTGTTCGACAGAATAATTTGGTCATCTAATGATGAAGCCTACATTTGAACAGCTCCAAACGACCAGATTTCCATAGGGCAACTATGATATTAAGATTATTTTGTTTTCTCAGCCAAGTGTGATGGAGGGGTGGGGTTGGCACATGATCCTTTAAGATGACAGACCCTGCATCACCCAGCACACCCATTCATGCTTGTTCCTGTTTTGCTTAGGACTGCTGTGGCTTTACTACCCTTGTGGTCTCATTCTTTATGTGGACTATGTGGTATGAGAGAGGGACCAAAACAATGCATCAGGGACCAGGACAGGCTGCTAGCTGCCTGTTTTCTCAGAGAGGAGAATCTTTTTCAATAAAATTTCAGGTAATTTACCTCACAACTTCTGTGGATTGTGACCCTCAAAGCCCTAATGCAGATTAGTTTGTTTCCTAAAAGATAGTGGGGGAAGAAGAAAGGTGTGCAGTAGCCTACTCATAAAAGTTCTTACTCCCACTCTCTTCTTTGTTAGGAATCTGCATCAGTTATTAAAGGAATTGCATGTGCACCTTGAATAAACTTGTGTAACTTAAGATTTGATTCCAATCTTAACCCACTTGTTAACTTGAAGCACATGGCTCTTATTAAGTATAGCTAACATTCAGGTTCTTTGCCCAAACCTCTGGGACACACACTTCTATAACCACACCCCCATTTTTATAGAAGAGGCTTGTAAAGAGGTAAACTTCTAAGTTTGTTGCAGAGATTATAATGATAAGTGTCTTTTATCCAATTCCCTATCAACTCAAAGTACCTTTATAGACAGAGGTGGACAAAAGTAGGTTTACAGTTGTAAGTACTTGAAACAGTTTATTCTTGTATTATTATTTATTATTGTATTTTTCATATGAACAACTGTAAACCTAATTTGCCCACCCCTGTATGTAGACAGTTTGGTGCTTAAGAGTTTAGATTTTGGAACTAGTGCTTCTGGAGTTTAATCCCTGCTCTACCACTTTCTAGCCATGTAAGTGATGGCTGTGAAGTGAGAGTGCCAACACTGCCTACTTTTTAAAGTGTTGTAAAGAATTAAATCTACATAAAACACTTGGAATAGTGTCTAGCATGAAATAAACTCAGCGTTATTAATATTTTTAAATGCAGGGATGTGTTATTTGTATTCTGTTGGCCAAATGGTTAAATTATGAAATGTACAGGTGTCTCCCAGGGAAACAAGCACAATCTAGAAAACATTTGCTTTTCCCGTTTGTTTTCCTTGGTGTGCTTGAAGCCAAAAAGCTTCAAGTAACCAATCCCTCGAAGGGTTTTGGAAGCAGACATCAGTGTTGCCAAGCACTTTTGGGTTGCTGCTTTGGACTTATCTAGGGGTCTAGGTGCCCTCCCCCGCAGCTTGGAGTACTTTGGAAGGCAGCGAAACAGCTTTAGAAGTTTGGGCTTTTCAAGCAAGGAACGAACAGGGAACAGGGCTCACTTAAGTTTTCACAAGGATGGAACTTTGGGAGGATTCAACTAAGTTTTTTCCTGTCACCCAAAAAATTAATTTGGGGATTGCCAAACCACAAACTCTGCAGGAAATGGTGCGCTCAGGACAGATAAGCAATACCCCCTGGAAGTGATAGGCTTGATTCCAGAAGTACTACGAGGCCGGGCGCCAAATTTCAGTTCATAGCCGCGAAGTTTAAATCTGCCTCACAACCAGGCTGTGATAGGTGGGTACAAGGAGGGCTGTGATAGGTGGGTCCAGGGAGGGTGGGAACATGTCCTATCCTACCTTCTGCTGAGCCGGGACTCTATAAAAGCTGATTCGTGCTTGCCGGTGAACCTCATAGTTTCTCAGGATCTCACCCTCAAACCAAGGTGGGAGCTGGGTAGCATTTGGCCACTCCCGAGGTGGCAGAAGCAGGTAGGCTACTGAAGGGGTTGAGGTGAGTATTGAAGAGGGCACAGTCTAGAAAGCTCATCCTAGTTGAGCAGACTTAATTCAGGACGCCATACGCCGTGGACACTGATTGTCCATGAACCTTGGGACTGAGATTCTGGTAAAATATTTTGCCACTTTTCAGAAAGGAAGAAAGGATTTTTGTTGCTAGTGATATTAACTCTGCTAAATCAAAGATGGGAAAGGGAGAGGCATGGAGGTTGCAGTGGGAGCATGAGGGAGTAAAGGTCTGGGAGATGGCCTGAGGTTGTGGAGAAGGTCTTGGGCTGAATGATGGAAGAATGGGGAATGAGGTTGATTGGGAAGCAGGGTAGAGAGTGCGTGGGTGGGTGATACCTGATCTGTGGAAGGCTGGCTGATTAAAGTGGGAATAGGGGGCGAAAGTGGGGGCAGGTGGGGAGGGAATCGATGCTTCATTTGGGGGTAAGAGGCGGGTGTAGGGGGGAAATGAGGAGTCAAGGCCTGGTGCAAGACGCTGAAGGCGGAAAGCCGGAGTGGGGTGAGGGGTGTAGGCCTGCTGGAAGAAGACATCCTGAGAAGGGGTGGAAGGGGGGGCAGCAGGGGCATGGGGGTGAGCGGTGCAGTTGAGGCCTGATTGGCTGGAGGTGGGAGTGGGAGTGGGGGGAGGGGTGTAGGCCTTCGGCTGTGTGACCTGACGAGAAGAGGCGAGAGTGGGGGCAGGGGGTATGGGGGGGTTGAGTGGAGGAGTCGAGGCTTGATTGGCTGGAGGCAGGTGTGGTGGGCGAGGTGTAGTCCTGCTGGAAGAAGACATCCTAAGGATAAGGGGAGGGTGAGTGGAGGAGTCAAGACCTGATTGGCTGCAGGTGGGAATCCGAAGGGGGGAGAGGGATGTAGGCCTGCCTGTATAAGACCTGAGGAGAAGAGGTGGGAGAGGGAGCAGTGTGTGTGTGTGGGGGGGCGGCGGGTGAGTTGAGGAGTCGAGGCCCAATTGGCTGGAGGCTGGAGGCGGGAGTGGGGGGAAGGCTTTAGACTTGCCTGTATAAGACTTGAGGAGAAGAAGTGGGAGAGGGAGCAGTGTGTGTGTGTGTGGGGGGGGGGGCGCGGGTGAGTTGAGGAGTCGAGGCCCGATTGGCTGGAGGCTGGAGGCGGGAGTGGGGGGAAGGCTTTAGACTTGCCTGTATAAGACCTGAGGAGAAGAGGTGGGAGGGGAATCAGCGGGGGGGTGGGGCCTGGGGGGCCAGATGAGTGGAGGCGTGGAAGCCTGATTGGCTGGAGGTGGAAGCGAGAGTGGGGGGAGGGGTTTAGGCCTGCTGGTGTAAGACCTGAGGAGGAGAGGGGGTTTGAGTGGAAGAGTCGAGGCCTTATTGGCTGCAGGTGGGAAGCGGAAGTGGGAGGAGGGCTTTGCGCCTGCTAGTGTAAGACCTCCCGAAGGGAAGCTGCTGTAAGATCTGAGGAGAGGTGAGGGGTATGAGCAGGGTGGGTGTGAGTAGAGAAGTGGAGGCCTGATTGGCTGGAGGTGGAAGCAGGAATGGGCGTAGGGCTGTCTGTGTAAGACCTCCTGAGGTGAAGAGGTGGGAGGGAGGGCAAGGGGGATGGGAGGGTGAGTGGAGGAATGGAAGCTGATTGGCTCTAGGCGGGAAGCGGGAGTGAGGGAGGGGTATAGGCCTGTGGGTGTGAGACCTGAGGAGAAGAGGCTGTAAGATCTCTTGAGAAGAGGTGGGAGGGTTGGCATGGCGGGGTAGTGAGTAGAGGAGTTGAGGCCTGATTGCCTGGAGGCTGGAATCGGGAATGTGGGGAGGAATCTAGTCCTGCCAGTGTAAGACCTCCCAAGGAAGAGAAGCGGGATCATGGGCGGGGCAAGTGGAGGAGTCAAGGCCTGAGTAGTGCAAGACTGGTTGGGGCAGAAGGCAGGAGTTGGAAGATGGAGGTGTGGAGCGAGGATGGCTGATTGGTATAAGACCAGCAGGAGGTGGGATAGGGGGATTGGGAGGGTGGTGGTTGGATAGAGGTCTGTAGGGTGTGTTGTGGCCTAGTCTGTGTAAGACTGGCTGGGAGCAGGGGTAGGGAGGTGGAGGGGTGGAGGAGGATAGAGTAGAGGGTTGGAAGCTTGATAGGTAGGCTTCCTAGAGGTGAGGCGGGAGTAAGGGGAGTGAAGGCATTGGGAGAGTGGAGGGCTGGTATGGAGGGTAGGAAATTGTTTGGAGGAAAGAGAGCACTGGTCCAGAGACTGAGTAGGGGCTAGTGCATGCTAAAACCTTACAATGTTATTTGGCGGCTCATAATGAATGTTTACATCTCCTTGTACATCTCCATAATGCATGGGTGTTGATGTGATTTCACATCAGGTACTTTGGGCTTATTGATCCAGGACAAGGTGGGAGAGGGGTGTGGTACTCCTTGTCTATAGCTTTCTACATCCAGGCAGCCTGCAACAAGTAAATTTAAATACTTCTCATTTCACAGAGCAAAGTTTTGCCTTTAAATCAGGGTAAAGAAGCTGCTGAAAGATAAATGCACAATGTAGAAACATGTTATTGGTTCTGGCTTCTGGTTTTCTTTACAAAGTGTATATTTGTCTTGACTACAGGTGAGGACATGTCCAAAGAAAAGGCTGGCCAATCAAAGATTCATGATGATGATTGGTGAGATTTGAAAAATTCTATTTTCTCTTAGTTTAGTCCTACTTTGTTGGCAAAACAACTTTCTCAAAAAGTACATATTTGTTTTATTTAGAGTCTGCAGAGTGTAAAACTTAGTTATAAAATGAGAAGTATAAGAAGGGATCTTAGAATCATAGGACTCCAGCCTCCTACCCAATACATTAATCCTTTATATAACATCTCTGTTAGTGGCCAGGAATGTACAACAATGGCATTGTTGAATATGCGTACAAGGGGATTTCTAGAACATTCTCCATTCTAAAGAACTTCAAACCTGTCTTTATGAACTTCCACCCCATTTATAGTGCTGCCCTCTAGAGACAACAGATGTAGTATTTTTCTTCTCCATGATAAGGAGGTATTTTAAGGTAGTTGTCTTATCTCCTCTAAGTCTTCTCCTGGGACAATGCTCTGTTTTCCTCCTTCACAGACAAGCATGTAAGTGTATGATATGGGAGAGTGTAGAAACCATAGAACGCGGAGTCTGGAAATAGATCCAAATACATAAAAAGATTTAGTTCATGATAAAAATGACACTTCAAATCAGTGGAGAAAAGTTAGATTAATCAGCAAATAATTTGAACATAATTGGCTGATCATTTAGAAAAAAATAAAAATTGGATTCTTACCTCACTACTCTTATACCAAAACAAATTACACATGGATAAAATATTTAAAAATAAAAACAAAACCATTAAAAATATTAGAAAACATAGGTGGATTTTGTTTCTAATAATGTTGGAGTGGAGAATGTCTTTCTAAGATTGATATTAAAAACATAAAAATGATAAATAACATAAAAACAGTTGCATTACCCATGATAAAAGCCTATTTTCCTTAATTTACAAAAACATTTTACATATTAATTTTAAAAAAGGTGAAAAAACAAATAGAAAATGGGTAAAAATATATAGAAGGTAGTTCTCAGGGAAAAGTACAAATGGCCCATAGACATTAAAATTTATTCAACTTTTAATTATGTATTTAAAGAAATGAAAACTTTTTAATGAGATACGATTTTTCATATATCAGATTGGCAAAGATTTTTAAAAATTTGATCATACCTAGAGTTGGCAAATTTGTAGGGAAACAGGCAATTTCATACAGTCATGGTGGGGTTATAAATTGGTACAACTTTTTTGGAGGGCAATCTGGCAACATCAAAATTTTAAATGCCCATGTTTCTTAACCCAGTAATTCTACTACCAGGACTTTTTCTTTTACTTTTAGAACAATTTTATTTAATTTCTATATACATATACTCACATAGGTGTGTAAATGTGGTTATATCGTCTAGGCTCTTTTTGTGGTTCACTCTTATTTTCTCCAGACTCTCTTCTCCCTTTCCGATGTCCCTTCTCCCTGTAACTCATGTTCATTTAATCATCTGTAGACATATATAGATTGTTTTGGTCCTTGTTCAGTTCTGTGGAAGAAGGATATATGGCTTAATTACTAGTACACAGAGAAATACATACAAGGATGTTCACTGCAGCATTGTTTGTAATAGCATGAATTTGGAAGGAGCTTAAATGTCCTAAGGGTGGAGGTGAATAAATTGTGGTTCATCCAGAAAAATGTGATAAGACACCTGGCCGGTATGGCTTAGTGGTTGGAACATCGGTCTAAGCACTGAAGGGCTGAGAGTTTGATTCCTGGTCAAGGTCATGTAACTGGGTTGCAGGTTTGATCCCTGGTCCCCTTTGAGTTGTGTGCGGGAGGCAACCAATCGATGTGTTTCTCTCCCATCAATGTGTGTCTCTCCCTCTCTTCCTCTCTCTCCCCCTTCCTCCTTCCCTTCCACTCTCTCTAAAAATCAATGGAGGAAATATCCTCAGATGAGGATTAACAACAACAAAAATGTGATAAGAGGTATATGCACTGATAATAGAGAGACTACTAAGATATATAAAGTGAAAAACTGCAAACTGCAGAACAATCCATATTACTATCCATAATACTATTTTCTTAAAAAAAGTTGTATGCACTTGACTTGTGCTGGTATGTGCATATGCTTAAGAACTTTCTTTCTTTTTTTTTTTTTTTTAAATATATCTTTATTGATTTCAGAGAGAGGAAGGGAGAGGGAGAGAGAGATAGAAACATCAATGATGAGAGAGTCATTGATTGGCTGCCTTCTGCACGCCCCTGACTGGGGATGGAGCCCTCAACCCGGGCATGTGCCCTGACCAGGAATCCAACCCCAATCGCCTGGATCCTAGGTTGATGCTCAACTGCTGAGCCACGGCCGGCCGGGCAAGAACTTTCTAGAAAAATAAATAAAATACACTTTATCTCTGGGGAGTAGGACTGTTGGAAGAACAAGGACAAAGTGTTCTTCCTTTGTCAGTCACAAAACTATTGGGTAAACATTATTGTGTAATAGTCATTAAAACAGGGAGAGATTAGCAAAAGAATGCAGCAAAGGAAGTAATAAAAAGAAATGCTACTTTAAAAATTATTTACCTGCCTGGTTGGTGTGGCTCAGAGGTTGAGCATCAACCTATGATCCAGGAGATGGAGGTTCTATTCCCGGTCAGGGCACATGCCCAGGTTGTGGGCTCAATCCTCAGTAGGGGGCGTGCTGGAGGCAGCTGATCATTGACATTCATCATTGATGTTTCTATCTCTCCCCCTCGCTTCCTCTCTCTGAAATCAATAAAATCATTTAAAAAAAATTACCTATTAAATGTACAAATTTAATATATTTAATCCTATTATATCAATGCTACTGACATTGTACACCGATATGCTTTGGAAACGATTAAGCAAATGTACCAAGAGCTATAAAATTGGTCATACTTTTGATTGAGTAATTTGACTTTTGGGAATCAACCCTAGGAAAATTCAATTTATGAAAGTAATTAAACGCACGAAGATTCTAGTTGCAGCATTCAGTTAAAAAATGAATGTGTGTGTGATTTAAAAATGCACAAAGTAAAATCCTAGCTCTCTGTATGACCCTCAGTCATTTGGCCTATTTTAGGGAGTGCCCAGGGCAGATGGATGTTCTCTTAAGAAGTAAACAGGCACTCTGAGTGTTTATTAGTTAGCGCCTTGCAAATTTGATTAATGTGAGCCACTCCTCTAGCATTTGATGAAGAATTGAGAAACCTGAGTTCCTGAAGCTACAGATGAAGACCAGATCCTTGACTTCTGGTGGGATATCACCCTTAAGGCTGGACAACTACTGCTAGTCTCTCCACCTACCTTAGCTGCAATTTGGGACCATTACATCTCAGCATCTGGGCACTGTATTTTCATTAATGCAAACAATATGTTAGTCTTTTGTTTATTTGTTTGTTTTTACTTCAGACTGACTCTACACCTCAAACCTTTGCATAAGTGGGCATGTATGCGTAATTATTTTTTTAATAGAGAAAATTATTACTTAGTGAGATATGTTAGGCAAAACCTTGAAAAACGAAGTTCAATGAGGGAGTAGGTGGAGGGTAGAAAATATTAAAAGGGGTCCTTGGAACCACCTTTTCAGATTCATGTATTCACTTATTCAACAAATATTTATTGAATACTGACTTTGTACTGAACAGTGTGAAACAGATATACCACCAAATCCTTGCATAGCTTACCATCTGGGATGGAAGATAGAAACATGTAAACAGGTAATTACAATATAGTGCGATAAGGGCTGTAATGGGGGAGAAGTACACAATCCTTTAGGAGGGCAGACATTATCTTGTTTAATTTTCACAATAGCCCTATGAGATAAATAGTTCTCTTACAGTCGAGGTCCAAGAACTAGATTTGCAGAAGTTTTGTGAGAAGTGACAGTAGCTTAGAGTAGGGTGGTAATAGTGGAATTGGAGAGATTTGGATGAATATTGTAGTACATCAATCCTGAGACATTTTTCACATTTCAACATTTCTGAAATTGGGATACATTATATGTCTGACAGCATGTCATCATTTGGTAGTTTTTTTTTTCTTTCTTTCTTAGAGGTACATATAATAATGTTTTATTTTTTATTTTATTTTATTATTATTTTTAAATATATCTTTATTGATTTCAGAGAGAGGAAAGGAGGGGGAGAGAGAGAGAGATAGAAACATCAATGATGAGAGAGTCATTGATCGGCTGCCTAGCCCGCAACCCGAGCATGTGCCCTGACTGGGAATCGAACCCTGATCTCCTGGATCCTAGGTCGATGCTCAACTGCTGAGCGACGCCTGGCCGGGCCATATAATAATGTTTTAGATTAGATGAAATTTACTCTAGAGGTAGAGCCAACAGGTCTTGCTGATGGATTGGATGTGGGAGGTGAGAGAAAGAGATGACTCCTAAGTTTTTGGTTTGTGTTACTGGGTGGATGAACGGTGGTGCCACTGACTGAGATGGGTAAGACTGGTATAGGAACAGGACTGAGGGAGGAAATCAGGAGTTTTTCGTTGGCCATGTTATGTTCTAAATACTAGTAATGGCCAAGATGTTACACATATAGCTGAGTTCAGTGGAGAGTTAAAGGCTAGAAACATAAAATTGGGGAACATGGGATTTAGGAATAGTAGAACAAATGATCCAGGGAGAGGGGACAATAATTCAGCACAGAAAATTGCAGGAATAAAATCTTTGAGAAGGCTAGAGGGGGATGAGATAGAAAGTACAAGGGAGCAATTGGCCTTAGATAGTGGTAGGGACGCTATGCTCTTGTTGAGAATAGAGAAGGCAGAGAGGTGGGTACAGTTACAGATAAGTCAGTAGATTTGTTGGTGGGCATATGAGGGCATTCCTGTCAGATTGCTTCTGTTTTCGCAGTGACTTATAAGACAAAGTCATTAACAGAGTGAGGGAGGTTTGGCAGTTTGAAGGCAGAAGTGCTACTGAAATACATAATGCAGAGGGTGGGTGACTGGTTGTCATTGATCAATCAAAGCCTAATTAGTACTTTCTTTTTTAGCTCAAGATTCTTTACTTTTTTTTAAAAAAAGAACTTTAAATTTAATTTTTCAATTACAGTTTACATTCAATATTATTTCATATTCGTTTCAGGTGTATAGCATAGTGGTTAGACAATCATACACTTTACATAGTGTTCTCCTTGATATTTCCAGTACCCACTTGGCACCACACAGAGTTATTACAGTATTATTGACTATATTCCCTATGCTGTACCTTACATCCCTTTGACTATTTTGTGACTACCAATCTGTAGTTCTTAACCACTTCATCTCTTTCACTCAACCCAACCCAACCCAACCCACCTTCCCTCTGGAAACCATCAGTTTGCTTTCTGTGTCTATGACTGTGTCTATTTTGGTTTTTAAATATGTTTTTATTGATTTTTTTTTTTTTTTTTAGAGAGAGGAAGGGATATGGAGAGATAGAAACAGTGATGAGAGAGAATCATTGATTAGGTGCCTCCTGCAAGCCCCCTACTGAGGATTGAGCCCGCAACCTGGGCATGTGCCCTGACCAGGAATTGAACCAGTGACCTCTTGGTGTATGGGTCAATGCTCAACCACTGAGCAACAGCGGCCAGGCTCTTTGTTTGTTTATTGTGTTCTTTAGATTCCTCATATAAGTGAAATCATATGGTATTTGTCTTTTTCTATCTGACTTACTTCACTTAGCATAATACCCTCTAGGTCCATCTATGCTGTCGCAAATGGTAAGACGTTATTCCTTTTTTATGGCCGAGTAATATTTCACTGTATATATGTACCACACCTTTTTTGTATATTATGTGCCACATTGTCTATCGCTGGTCCTTTGGGTTGCTTCCATATCTTGGCTATTCTAAGTAACGCTTCAATGAACATAGGGGTTCATATATTCTTTTGAATTAGTGTTGTGGGTAAAGGAATACGGGCCTGTAGTAAAAATAAAAAATACAGAAACATTAAAGTAAAAAGTGAAAGTCTGCCCTCATATATACACACCCACCCATTCTTTTGAGATAATAATAATTTTTTTTTTATTTTTTATTTTTCCAACATTTCACCACATATATTTCTTCTTATGCAGTGTAAGCTAAGGATGCCATGTAAATGGGTCACTGCAGAATGCAGCAATTTAATTTTTTTCCATCAAAATAAGAAACAAATCAGTATGATCTCATTTCTATTAACTTTTGAGGTTTACAGCAGTTAAAGTATTTTTACTTCTATGTATGAAAGTTAAAAAAATCATTTTTTCTTCATAAAATACAAGAGCAACCAGTTTACTGTCAAGTAAAGGTAAAAACTGGAATTCTTGTTTAAATTAGTCCAAAGTGGCATTTAGGGACTTAATTGTAGGTTGCTGCGCTGACACCATGACAAACCAAAGTGTAGGATTGGGTCTGGTTTTGTTTCGGTGTTCTTTTCAATATGCAATGCTCATGGATTAAGTTCTAGAAATGTTCCAATTGTAAGGCAGGGATCTGTTGGATTCCACCATGGGTGTGTTCCTTGGGTTGGATGCTGGAGGGTGAGGCACGTTTTGCCAGACCCATGTCGACTACCTAGTAGTTATCAAGGTCAAAAAATTCGTCATCTACTCCTTGGTATTCCATTCCCTGGAAGTCTACTCGGTACCACAAGTTACCTCCAATTCCACGAAATCCTTTCACAAACTGGGATCCTTCTTGTGACTTATCTGTGACAATTTCCAAAGTAGCTCCAAATTTTTTATAGTTGTTAGCAAACCATTCCAGCAGGGGCATGCTCTCAATTAGTTCATGTTCTTTTCCTATCTCTTTGTCTGTGAAATGAGATTTATCCTTCTCTTGTTCTGGTGTTAGATAGAGAATTTTCTCCTCTTCTGTGCCTTGGCAATGAAGAACGTATCTCATTGTATCCAGATTTTCATAGACTATTAGAATTTCTACTGCTCCCATTTCTAAAGCCTTTAGTGTATCTTCATCTCCAAAACAGTACTTGCCCGTGTCCTGGCTGATTTCATCAAAGTATCGTCCTATTAATTTCTTCTCTGGAATGAATTTCACGTTGGAGAGGACTTCAGTAGATAACTCAATAGCTTGATTGAATCCATTTTCACCACCATAGGATATATCAACTAATTTTAAAACTTCTGGTTGCAACCTCTGATCAAACATATCAGACTGACTTAGTTCAGTTTTAAAGTCAGCAGATCCAACTAAAACAAGACCAGCCACATTCACTTTGTCCCCAGAAAAAAACAGCTGCACAGCAGTCTCAGCTACTTTCCGAACAGAGTTACGTCACTTTTCCATTCTTAAACGAGCAAAGCGCAAGGCTGACTGACCTCCTCTACCATGTTTCTTTGGGAGATCCACAATGAATTTGTGCAGGACTTCTCTTGTGTTTCCTTGGAGTGCGCCAGAAAGTGCACCACTACCATCTGTTACAATGAAGCCAAATTTGTTATCATCTGAAAGTAGTGCTGTAAGAGCCTCTGTATGAAATTTGTTGTCACACAAAATACAATGATGTATTAATTGGTTTGAAAGGTTCAAAGTCAATGTTGACTTTCTTTTCCTTTCCTTCTTCTGTTACAATTGTACCACAGTAAACAACCAGGCCATTTGGAGGTACTTTGTTATAAAGTTTGAGTCTTTGTTGTACAGATGAAATGGCTCCCAGGACTGAAAGGCGGTTTATTAGTGACTTAATGTTAGATGCAGTTTCAAACTCATCTGCTAATATTTTTGCCCACTTGTGAAATCTGGTTTTTGGGAGGAATGATCTCTTTTTTTTTTTTTTAAATATATCTTTATTGATTTCAGAGAGAGGAAGGGAGAGGGAGAGAGAGATAGAAACATCAATGATGACAGAGTCATTGATCGGCTGCAACCCGCAACCCGGGCATGTGCCCTGACCGGGAATCGAACCCCAATCGCCTGGATCCTAGGTTGATGCTCAACCGCTGAGCCATGCCCGGCTGGGCTGGGAGGAATGATCAATGATATCATGCTTGTGCCATTTCCACAGACCACCTCCAAGCTCTTAATCAGCTTCTTGATCTTCCAGATCTTCACATTCCTGTCAGCAGCACTGGGGTCATCTGCCATCTTCTCGCCTCCTCCTCCTCCCTAGAGCGGCCTGGTGGGGCCCAGAGACACCAAGACCACAGAGTTTGAGATAATAATTATTAATAATTTGGTGTTGGTTCTTCTAGATCTTTCTCTGTAGTCATATCAAAGCAAATACAATGTTTATGGATTTTGGCTTCAGCTTTAAAGGGGAGATATTCTTTGGATCCTTTACTTTATAGTTTTTGAGGGTTTTGGTTTGTTGTATTTTCAGTCTTCTAATGTGATTTATGAGTCCTTTCATGATAGAGTTCTGGTTAAGTCGACTGGCCTTTCCTAGGTGCATAGATTTTCTCATAACAGTGACAGGAGCTTTGAAATATTTTCTATGGAATTGTACTCCTGGTGGTGCATTTTACTTGGAAAAGGTATCTAACAAAACCTGCCTCCTTTTTGACCACTTATTTCTTCTTAAGCTCATTCCTTGGACCATGGATCCTTTTCTGTTGGTTACTATCCAACCTGGAATTTGGTATTTTGTCTTTAGGGATTAGAGTGTGCTCTCTGTTGTATAATTGTGTCATGTTTCTAATCCCTTATTCCTTTTGCCTGACTTCTAAAAAGATGTGTATATGTCTGTGTAATGAAAAAACATGTAAGAAAGTAGATGAAGTATAGTTTAGTTTGTATACAGTGATATTTATTTATAATAGGTGTCAAGATAGCCAAGGCCACATTTTGACCTATTCCTGGGTAACCTTACACCTAGCAAGAATTTTCTTTCTTGATTTAAAAAACAAAACAAAACAACTTGAAGCCTACTACTCAGCAAGTCCAGTGTATAGTGATGGATAATTGAATAGGAAATTTAATCAAGGGAGTGAGCCAGCATGTATCTTCCCAGTAATTAACCTCAAGGCTAAAATAAAAGTCCTCAAGAAGTGGTTAAGGCTACCTTTTTATATGTAAAACTGTGTAACTATTATGTAAAACCTTATAAATATTATGTTAAACCATATAAATATATGTAAACCCTTATAGCTATTATGTCCACCTTCTTTAGCACTTTTGGTATCCTCTGTGAGCTCTGTCACAATAACTAATGGTAAGATGACCTATGATTAGGTCCTAGGATGTAGCGCTGAAGTGATGCTTATTGCAGCATGACTTCTCCAAGCTGGATTTGGGATCTACATGGTACATGGCTGAGGATGGGATATCCAGTCAGCTGCTATCTGGTGAGCTGAGAGATCTCGAGCCAGAATGTGCTGTGGCCTCACCTCATGCTGCAACAAAGCAGGGAAGAATGGATATGATGAGGGCCCTGGCAAATTGTGAGGCGGAGAAGCAAGAGGCCCTACCATCATGGCTCAGGGCAGGGAATGGCTGCAGCTTAGAAATTACCCATTGTTTGCTCCCCAAGAAATGGACTCCAGCATTTGTCTGTTTACCTAGATGGTAGTCCTGATAAGCAGGCCCTCTTCAAGCAGTAAAGCCCCAAGAGATGTCCTATTTTGCCCTTTTCATTTTTAACTGTATTCTCTTCATCCTTAAGTCCTTTCCCCTGTGGCTCCTTTCTCAGAATTCACTTTCATATCTTTGAATAGGAAGAAATCATTTGGCAGAAAACAGGCTTCTCACTGATAGCTAATGATACTCAACTACACTCTTCTCCTATCTTTGATTCTGCAGTAAAGACTGAGTTGCTTCTAGTTTTTCTTCAGTCCCCTATTGTGATCCTAATTTCATAAGCCTTTAGAACCAATTTGCATTTCAGAAACTATGATTGGGGGGAATTCTCTTCTTTGGAGATTTTTGACATTTGATTGGTAGCCTTCCTTTAAAACAATATATATTTTATTTTTGTGATAGCATTCTTATTGTGGACTCGAGCAGTGATGAAGAATTTGAGTGCTGTAAGTACAGTCAATTCAAAGCAGTAATTTACATTGTAAAGTGTTTTTAACAGTGTCTTTGTAGTGGTGACTGAAATGTGATTTGGGACATTGGGTTTGAGCTGGTCCTGCGTTTATCTCTTCTAGGGCTCTCTCTAGATTGGGGAAACAAAGTTAATGTCCTTGCTGTTATGTGCTCCTTTTCTAATTTGCTTCCTTTATCTTGTTCATTCCATGTTTCCTTGCTTTTATTTCCTCTCTATCTCTCATGGGAAATGATGAGTCCACCATAAATTTTAACCAGCTCCAATTTATGAACTTTAGTTTTAGGGAGTTAAAAACATGGGTCACCAGATTTTGTCATGATTCAAATGCTTTCTGATGCCCTCTTTCTTTCTCTAATCTAGGTGTGGCCGGAATGAGCAGGCAGAATGGGAACATGGGGTAAGTAGGAGAATTAGTGGAATTTGACATTTTTTAAAATCCTCACCCAAGGATATGCTTATTGATTTCAGAGAAGAGGGGAGAGAGAGACAGACAGATATCGATGTGAAAGGGAACATGAATTGGGGTGCCTCCTGCATGCACCCCAACTGGGGATCAAACCCATAACCTAGCTATGTGCCCTGACTGGGGGTCGAACCCGAAACCTTTTGGTACACGGGACGACGCTCCAACCAACTGAGCCACACCAGCCAGGGCAAATTTGACATTTTTTAAGGAACAATGTTCTGGGTAAGAATATTTCAGAATAGATGCTACTTTTCCTCTGTGAACAACATATTCAGGGTCATAATGAGTGCTTGATCTCACAACCAAGTTCAAAATATTAGATTACTTAATTCCGGCCCATTATATAATTAGTCATGTTCTTCTTCAGAATGTCTCTGTGAATTATCTCTTAACTTCCGGTCTCAACTATGCAGGCCCTGATCAGTTTTCACTCTTGTGTTAGTGCAAGAGTATTTTTTAAGTGGCTCCTCCCCTTGATCTCTTCCTCCTTGATCTAGTCTGTATCCCACTTCCAGATTCATCTCCAGAGGCACTGCTTTGGCCATATTGATCCCCTATTTCAATTGCTTGTCATAGGAAAATCAAGTCTACTCCAGAGTTAAAGTCCTCTGTGGTCTGACCCTCTCCTATCTTTCAGCATTATCTTCTACTATTTCTATTAAGGAGCCCTCTGCTCTAGCCAGAGCTAGATGAACAGTGTTGCACAGGTGCCAAACTATAGGAGATGCTAAAACAATTACTGGAATAAATCTGAAATACAGTGCTAGATGAGTATGGTTTGCACATCAACTCCTTAAATTTCTGTAGAAATGTGAATTGGTCATTCCTGCCCCCCCCACCCCACCGACCCAAATAGCGCTGTCAAGCAGGAACATTTTCTCTAGCTAGCTCTGATTTATTTCTGTTGATTATTTTGCAACATGTAAGCCATAAAGCCTGACACCAGTGTGTGAAAAGTGATTTAAAGTCAGCAGTTGCAGTCAGCTGAAATTTTGGAACCAAATAACGCATTATATAAAGCTATTTATTGGAAATGATTGGTTTTATTATTTATACTTAAGTCAGGTTTATTGAGGTTTGATTTATGTACAGCAAAATTCACTTTTTAGATGTACAGTTTGATGAATTTTGACAAAACTCATATACTGTGATGTAACCATCACTATGGTCAAAGATGCAGAATATTGCTATCACTGTCATTTACATTTTAAATGGTTTATCATGGATCCTTAGAAGTAGCCTGGTTTGCAATATTATACATAATAAAGTCCTTATTTGATAAATTAAAAAGTAACCAATTTTTCAAATTGGTTTCTTCTTGCCTCTACTAGACTAAATATGTAAAGAAAATCTGTTTTAAGGGGCCTTCCAGGAGTGCCCACAGACCTTGGTTCAGTGCCAGGTGGATTCTCTCTGTGGGATACTGTAGGAAGGGTGGATTTGGGGAGGAAAGTGATGAGTTCAGTTTAGGGCATGTTGAAATTAAGGGACCAATAGGCAGGGTTGATATTCAAAATGTTTATCTACCAATAGAATACAGACAGGGATAGTCAGGATGGCTGCCTGAGTGGTCAGAACAGATACTATCAATCAAAAGTTAGGAAGGCTATTCCTATGCATGCAGACTAAAAATCAGCTGTACACACAGCACATCTAGGGAGGAAGTTGGAATTGAGGAGATAGAAGTCAGAGGCAAAGTTGGACTGGATAGAATGGATTGGGTGGGCAGATAGATAATGCTTACCCAATCCCAAGGAATTGATTAGATTTGCAGGAAAGAGCTGTGACTAAACTCTGGCAATATGATGAGGGAGAGAAGTGAGTGAGAAGGAGTGGATGGAAAGGTGAGAAGAGAACTGAAACAGAACAATATTCTGGAAATCAAGAAAAGAGAGAATTTTAAGGATGGAATGGTCAATGGGATAGCAAAGGCCCAGCAACTTGGCAGCTTAAAAGTGGTGAATATGGTAGAAACGGGTTAATGGATTTGTATCTGTAACAGGTACAGACAAGTTCTCTAACTGTTCTCATACAGGTATATCAGGCTTATTGTACACTATTTGGGAAATACAGAGAGGTAGTGAACTTCAACCTTCTGGAACCTCTGACCCAAATACCAGGGCCAGTTGAGAATGAGAGCCCCAGATGGGTGCTCAGCACCAGTATCTTAGGTGGCACAGGGGTACTGCTGATGTTGACTCCTGCTAGAGCAGCCTGTCAGTTAGGGAGAGTGGTACTGGCTCTGGGCACTGTGGAGAAACCTCCCTGCTCTAAGGCTACCTCTCTCCATCTGGCCTTCTACCCTTCTCAGGCAACTGGATTTCAATGTTGATAAAGTAAAATGGCAATTAACTGAACATTTCCCTAAACAATCCCCCGTCCCAAACTGTTTGAATACTTACTCTCTGACAGCCCATTTCACTCTCAGTACTTGACAGATAGCTCATTTTGAAAGGATTGAGACAGATGGAAAGATTGAGTAGAAAGGTGGAAAGTTAGGAATAATGACTGAGTAGTTCCAAAGAAGGGGTACAGAGTTACTGCAGGAAACAGACCAACACAACATTTCACAGTGATCCTGTTCATTGTAGAAAATGTCATGGAAAGAATGTTGCATTCACACTTCTCTTTGGTGTTTCCCTATCTCATCACTCAGCTGTGTGGTGATTGACTCGGAGT
Source organism: Miniopterus natalensis (assembly GCF_054644295.1). Classification (NCBI taxonomy): domain Eukaryota; kingdom Metazoa; phylum Chordata; class Mammalia; order Chiroptera; family Miniopteridae; genus Miniopterus; species Miniopterus natalensis. The sequence continues at coordinate 57,213,111 of NC_142103.1, read as the reverse complement.
CTGATGATGAACACTTCCCTGAGGAAAATCGAAGTAAGATCTCTGAAATGAGTGGCGAAGGCAAGTATACCACAAACTTAGAGAAGCAGCTGTGCTCTGCAGGCTCATCACACACAGGCATTTCAGGATAAGTCAGCCAAAGGTGTATTCTGCCTCACTTAGTAGTGAGTGCCACCATTTCTTTCCTCCTATGCGCCTAATGTGGAGATGCCTGGATTCCCTACATCCCTTGGTAGATTACCTAATGCAGCAGCAACTGCTCCTGCTGCTGCCTTAGACCCTGGTGTTTCTCTCAGTAGAGTTCTCACCTAGTAGCACTACATCAAGGGAGCAGAGGGAAGCAAATGAAGAGCAGGGACTGAGAAGAATGAAGGCTGTTCTGCTCCTCCCCCTCTTCCCTTCTTTCTTCTCTCTGTTTGGGAGTGACAAAGAGGAGTGAGAGAGAGGCATGGGCTCCTTCTTTCTGCCTGATGGAGACTTGGGTGGACGATGATCGTGGGCCAGTAGGCAGTGACTTCATGGGGAAGTTCTTTCTTCATCTAGATGTTTGTCTTTGCCTTTTGCTATTCCCTTAATATTTTCTAGAGATTCCTGTTTTTCTCACTGTATCCCACAGCAGATTCTTGCGTCTTTGGATTCAGAGGCCCTTGAACCTTGCGGTAGGCATGGAGCTTTACTTCCAGCTCAGAACCTGCTCAATGGGTGTGAAACATAGGAAGACTAGGAGCTTCTTAAGCATCAGGGATGGTATTTTATTCATCTTTGTTGCTTAGTACAAGGTGTAGGGCATAATGCATAGGTGCCTACTTAAAGTACTGGTTACTTCTTCGGTAACTACCCAAAAGCTACAGTTGGCTAGTGTTTCCTAGCTAACCTGGAATATGAGAGCCAGGAAAGGAGAGGTGGCTTAGAACCCTAGTCTCCTATTTTATCACCTATCTACTTGAATTTCTTTTCTCCCTCCTTTTCTCCAGCTCCGAGTGCATGTGCCCGAGTAGGACAGGGGTCCAGGTGCTATAATGCAAAGGGATCCCTGGAGGTAGCCGTAGAGTGTGAGTGACAGAGCCAGAAACCAGTTTATCACCATAGGCCACCAGCTGTTGACTCCTTGAGTCAGAAGATCCATAGTCTTTTGAGGGTGAACTTCCAACACAGGCTGCCTGCCCTTAGCTCTCTGACCAGTGGACTGTAACTGTGGATATCCATTTTCATCATGGAGGGATGAAAAGGTTCCAAAGGACTGTTTTTGTTTGTCTCTACTGTTTTCCACATGAATTTTGGTAATTTTACAGAAAAAAAAAGGCCTGAGAAGCTTTAACACATACTTCCAACCTCACTCCTAACTTTTATCAATGGACAGGTTCATGTTTATGGATTGTGAGCAGTGCTTCCCCACTGTTTTGTTTTTAAAATTTCACCTGCAGGTGGAAAACCTTTAAATTTTCTGGGAAGCATGATTTTTTAAAAATTAATATATTTTCTATTGATTTCAGAGAAAGGAAGGGAGAGGGAGAGATAGATAGAAATATCAGTGATGAGAGTCATTGATCTGCTGCCTCCTGCACACCCCCTGATTGGGAATTGAACTGTGATCTCCTGGATCATAGGTCCATGCTCAACCGCTGAGCCACACTGGCTGGGCAGGAAGCATGACTTTTTACCATAGGAACACTCCTTTCTCTTTCCTTATTGCATATATAAAATTGTTTGGTAATTAATTCAAATAATAGATGAATGTCTCAATATACATTCTCCCAAATCTGCAGTTTGACAATTAAGAGTTTTTGCACCATGAATATGTTTTCACATCTTTCCTCTGCTCTAGTTTACATTTTTACATCCAGAATCATAGAAACCTAGAAGCTGAGCTCTGAACAGACTCCAGAGCATATGTGCTGTTAGACGTGCTGCCCCTCATTTTCAGGTGCAGGCGCCCTTCAACTGAGGGCAGTGACATTCTGACTGTTCCCAAGGCCTCTCAGTGCTACCATCAGAATTTAACTCCTCACTCCTACGTCAGTGGTTCTGAGAGCTTTCCACTTACGCACTAGTTAGAAAAATAAATTTTGGTAGCAAGCATAGAATTGCCAATTTTTAATTTGTCTGATGATGGAAATACAGTCCAACTACTATCTATCATCACCATGATTTCATAAAGTAAAAAGTGCTGTAAGTTTAGTGAGGACATAATCTCAAAATAAAGGACAGTCCTTTAAATTATAGAAATTGAACTTGATGGGAAAAAACACATTGTATTATTCTGTTGTCTCTTATTTTTCTGTGGACCAGTGAAAATATACAGGTCTACTGACCTGTGTTTGGGAACCTCTGATCACCTACATTGTGCTGTTTAGAGAAAGTGATTTGAAAATTACCACTGTACTTGGATTGCTGTTTTATCTGTCACTGCTCTTTGTGAAGTAAAAAAGTAATACAGGGAGCCCTGGCTAGTTTGACTCAGTGGTTAGAGCACCCACCCGCTTACTTGAAGGGTCCTGGGTTCGATTTCAGACAAGGGCAAGTACCTTGATTATAAGCTCGATCCCTGGCCCTGGTTGGGGCACGTGCAGGGGGCCACCAATCCATATGTCTCTCTCACATCGATCTTTCTCTCTTTCTCTCTCTCCCTTACACTCTCTGAAAAGCAATGGAAAAAATAACATTGGGTGAGGATTTAAAAAAAAAGTAATAGAAGGAAAATAATCTAGAATAACCAGTTCTTAACTGTGATTCATAATGTTGATTTCCTGCTTGTTTAATTTCCGCTCAATACTCTGAAACTGAGTGTCCCCAGGGGTTGGGAGGGTGGGGGCATGGGATGGAGAAAGTCTGCTATATGTGTATGTGCCTCTTGAATTTCAGATGAGATTCTGGAAGTGTTATCTGATACTGACGAGCAGTTTATGATCCAGGAGTTTCCAATAATTATCAGTGATGATGACGATGATAGTAATGTGGAGGGCCCTGTGATAATAGAAGAGGATGCAACTGATGAGGTCCAAATTGTCTCAGTTGAAAAGGAGATGGAGCAGTTTGCGCTCTCCCAGTGCAATTCATCTGATAATACTGGTGAAAATCTCTGTCAACTACCAAATTATGCTGAGGTTGAAGTAGAGATTTCAGATATAAATATGTCAACTGATGGAGAGCTTGTACCTGTGGTGGAACAACCAAGGAAAAGGAAATGTAAAACCAAAAATATATGTGTGACACCTGGTAAGCCAGTCAAGCCAAGTATCCCTGTTCCCCCAAGTAGCCCACCCAGTGTGCCAGCCATGCCTGCCTTGCCCTTTCCCCTGGATATGTGTGTCTTGTCAGTTCTGCCTTTCCTGCCTACCAACCCTGTGCCATTTCAGCAGCTGCCTAGTGGTCAAGGGAGGCCACCATCCCAATGAAGAGGATCTTTCTAGGAATGGGGGAGGAATGCCCAAGTCTTAGTATTTACCACTCTATCTGCCTGGAGTGCTTTCTCCCTGAACTTTTTGTTCTGCAGATATCCCAGTTTTCTTAGGACCCAGCCCAGTTGTCACTTATAGGAAGCTGTAAGTCAGTTGCTCCTCCCTCCTGGTTCTTAGACCCTGTCTCTATTAAAGCACTCACATCTGCATCTGTTCCCCCAGTAGACACTGAGCCTGTTGATTGGAAGACTGTTACTCATCTTTCAGTCTCTCCCAGGGTCTGGTGTTTGGCACATAACAGATGCTTAATAAATATTTTAAATAAATGAATGACACTCCTGATACTAAGTCTCTGGTGAGAGCCACTAGCAGTATGGGTGCTAGACAATGGTGGAAAGATTTGGCTTTCACATAAGGATATAAACCACTTTCCTCAGAGCAAGTATGTGAGATATGCCATGCCACTCCTTGTACTGCTCACATCTCAGTTGCCCTCACAGTTCAACCTCAGCGCATGCTCCTGTGACCTCATTATAAGTCTCAGTACCTGTGACAATCCTACTCAGCTTATTCTGCAGGCAGCTCTGTCACATCTGTAAAATATTTCATACTGACTGATAGAGCAGTATGCAGGCTTCAGACAGACAGTTGTTGCTTATAGATGTTGCTCTGGGCTTGGCTGTGGGGGGTCCTCCTGAGTTTCTGCCAGTTGCTTGATGGTGCCAATTTTGGGGGTACAAATGAACTATTATCTTTTCAGTTGTTAGAGGACAAAAGCGGGTTCAGTCTTCAAAGAAGAACCTCATATCAGTGAGATCTAAGAAGTGTGAGATTAGGTACGTACCACTCATGTTCAACCAACCAGGAATTGATTGCATGATTGTCAGATGTTAAGCAGCTCACTGGGCATATGTGGGGGAATAAAAGAGGGTGAAGGAGTCTGGTGGAGGAGAGGGGCAAAGTTTCCATCCTTGAATTGGGAAGGCATAAGCAGGAGGAGGAGGCCAAGGCTGTGGCTGCTCCCCTCCTCCCTTTCCCCCAACAAAGCTGGGGTGGCACTCTGCAAAGACCCCTGCAGTTTCCCCGGCAAATGGAGCCCTTTTGCCCTGCAGCAGCTCAGGCCTCTGAGGTTTCCTTTGCCCTTTAGCTCAGACGAAAGAATGGTGTGTAACCAAAGAAGATACTCTTTTTTTTTTTCAGCCTCATGGCCACCAGTTTACACTAAACCAAAGCAAACACAGTGGAAATGGTGAGAAGGCAGAATTGACATGTTCCAGTCCACTAGAATTGGAGGGAGGGCAGGCAAGATTATCTTCCAGGTTTTTCATGAACTCAGTTACTCTTACTACTTATATATATTCTTGCAAAATTTTCAAGCTTTATTAAACATTAGGGTGAAATAGGTTGCTTATAGTTCCTTTATTCTTATTGAGCTATATATAATTGATACTAAAAACAACAGGCCATTTAGACCAAAGACATGTTAATACTTAAAGGAAACAAAGAATGAATATATTTTCTCATTTAAATTCTCACTTTTTTCCTTAATAATATGATGCAGTAAGCATAATTCTCTTCGTTTGTTTTTTTACTTGCATTCAGGAGTGATGCACACTTATATCTGAATTATCTTACAGTAGAAGGCATATATTTGAAGGATTGTATGTTTATTTTTTTACCTGTATTCTGGGGCAATAAATGCATCTTTAAAAATATATATATATTCTTATTGATTTCAGAGAGAGGAAGGAAGAGGGGGAAAGAGACAGAAACATCAATGATGAGTCATTGATTGGATGCCTCCTGCACACCCCCTACTAGGGATCCAGCCCACAACCCGGGCATGTGCCCTGACCAAGAGTCAAACCACGGTTTCCTGGATCATAGGTCGGTGCTCAACTGCTGAGCCACACCGGCCGGGCCAGTAAATGCATCTTAAGGGGAGAAGAGGAATGATGTGTCAGGCACTGGGCAACACAGCAATTTGGGCCTGAGCAGAGAGACTCTGTTTCCACACTTCTCACTGGGTGAGGCAGCTGACAACAGTCTGGCTTGTTCTTTATTTAAAGGCTCCCCTTCCAGCAAAGTTTCTTCTCTGGATTCCTAGATACATATTTAAGCTGCTTTGCCTATAGAAATGGGTGTTTTTGGTCACTCCCAGGTTGCTTTGCTGGAGAGTGTGACAAAAGAAGAAAGAAGCTGCTGCTTTGTCATTGTCCTCTGCTTCATATATAGGAGGCTAGCCTGTTTGGACTCCTCACCGTTGCCTTGGTACTTCCTGTTTCAGTCTGTAGGCTTCCTGTTGTGCTTAGTATTGTTCCTGTGGAGGCTGCTTACTGGTCATGGTATCTAATTTGGGTTCCCATTTGCGATCTTGTTAACTCCTCTGATGTGGAGACACAGCCTGCAGTAGAATGGCACAGGCACTGAGGTGAAGGTATGCTAAGCCACAAAGCCTGCTTGCTGTGAGCACAAACACATGCAGGAGTCACATTCTCCGCTGAGGTCTGCAGATGGTTCTGGTCTTCATCTGCCACCTTTTCTGATGCAAATTTGCTTTCAGAACTAAGTAATTTGAGGCAGAAATGCTAGTCATATCAGGCTTTGGGGCAAAGAACCTTACTTTAGCTGCATTTGGCTGGTCTGGTACTTTTTCCTTCTCCCTAACCCCAGTCACCTTACATAGGGTTTATTTTGTGACTTAAGGGTTAATGATTGTCTTATGAAGTCAGAAACTCACTTCCCTGTGTTTGCTCCTGTTTTATCTTTCCAGCTCTGTGGGCTCATCTCTGGACTTGTGGATTGTTCCAGCCAAGATAAAAATGCTTTAGTTTCAATAAGTAATTAATACAAGTGTGAGTCCTTTATGTGTTCAGCACTATTCTTTGTGCATTTTAATTAGGCCTTGAAAGATGGGGCAGCAATAGTGATCATGTGACTCGGGTCAGAAGATTCAGTGTCTCTGTGAACTTTGGGTAAGCCGCAACCTTTGAGCTTCAGTTTCCTTTTCTGCAAAGTGGAGATCACAAGACTGGTAATAGTTTCTTTGGAGGGTGGTTGTGAGGATTAGCTATGATAATGCAAAAGGAAGTTCTTGGCAAATTATAAAGCGCTACACGGGAGGCTGTTCTCAGTGGAGATGTGGTCATTCTAGGCCTGGGCAAATAGGCTGTACTGAGGCATGAATGAACTGTGGGAAATCACAGCTTCTATCCAGGGAATGCTTAAGTTGCTCACTTTGGCCAGAGTGAGAATCGCAGTTAGAAGTCAGGAGCCCTGGCTGGTGTGGCTCAGTTGAGCGCCATCTCATGCACCAAAAGGTTGCCAGTTGGATTCCTGATCAGGGCATATGCCTAGGTTGCAGGCTTGATCCCTGGTAGGGGGCATGCAAGAGGCAGCTGATCGATGTCCCCCCCCCCCCCACTCTCTCTGAAAAGCAATGGAAAAAATATCATCTGGTGAGGATTAAAAAAACAAGAAAGAAAGAAATAGAAGTCAGGACTAGCTTGACCTGGGCGAAGAAGTCAGTGGGGCATAATTGAAATATGGCATAGGAAAATTATTTTGGAGGTATATTTGTGAGTTACATTAAGAAAAAGAGCCTGGAGGCAAGGAACACAGGGATGCTATAATATCCATGCATAAAGGGGAGAACAGGGACTTGATCTAGGGTGGTGACAGTAAGGTGGAAAGGATGGAAAAGGGTGGGAAGGAGATAGCGGTCTGTCTTTGTGCCTAACTGAATATAGGGTAAGGGAGAAATGAATCAAGAAATGTCTTTGAGGTTTTTAGCTTGTTATAACAGAAGTTGGGTAGTTAAACACATTGAGCTGGAGACATGCTCATGTCAGTCAGTTGGATATTTGCATTGGACAATTAATTGTCAACTCAGAACTAGATTTCAGGAGAGAGATTGAGACTCTCAGGAGAGAGATTGAGATTGAGAAGATATAGGTGTGGGATCACTCCTGTTGAGTATATGCAAGAAGAGAAAAAGGCTATGAATAGAACCTCGGGAAATGTCCTCATATAAGGAGCTGGAAAGAGAAGGGCCAGCAAGTTTTCCAAGTCTCTCTTGACCTGTATAGATGCATTTCTTCTATTTATTTGTTTAGCTACACAAGACTCAGTTGAATTGTTTTTGCAGGAACATTGATTGCAATATACCTGGATGTTTCTTGCGTGATGTTGAAAAGTTAAAGCAGTATTCTGGAAGGAATTTCAAGAAAAATAAGGATGAACTGGTTCAGAAATTGTACACCCTGATTAACAACACTGTCTTTGAGAACAAGGTAAAATCAGTGAAGAAGCACTGATTGAGTATACCTGCTGTGTGCCCAGCACTCTTGGGTGCTGTGAGGTGTGCAGATGTGCTAATAGTGTATTTTCTGTCCTTGAGAAGTACCAGCTTAGATGGGGAGATGAGACATGCTTATGTGAAAGAAACAGAGAATGTTTGTGGGTTATAATATACAGTCCAGACTGTTACTACCACAGGAGACCAGGAGAGGGAGAAATCACTGAGACCTGAGTGGTCAGGAAATAGGATTGCCTGGAGGAAGTGAGACTTGTTCTGGTTCTTGAAGGATGCTAAGTGGAGAAAAAAAATCAGTGATGGGTGAGAGCATGTGTTGAGGCTTGACTATCTGGAAGAGGAGGTTAATGTAGAATAAGGTGACCTTGGGCATGTTACTTGAGCCCTCTTTGCCTCTGTTTCCTTATCTGTAAAATGGGGGCAATCATAGTACTGTACCTCCTACTTCATGGAATTATTGTCTGGCTTTTAGGTAAGTTAATACACCTGAAGTGCCTAGAGCAGGACTTATGGCATAGTCAGCAATACATGGTAGCTTTTTTTTGATAGCATAGCACTAGATAAAGGAGGGCCTTGGGAATCAGGTTGGGGGGCCTAAATTGAAATCAGTAGGCATCACTGCACAGGGATGTGATATGAAGTGGTTGCTGAAAGAAACGAATCTGTCAGAAGCAGGAGTACTGACTAAATTGGAGAGAATCTCGGGGCAGAGAGACCCATTGTCCATTAGGTTTTTCAGACCTTATTGTCTGCAGGGAAAGTTCTGTCATTCTAAAGGTTCCCCATTTTTTGATGCCCTTCCTGATGTCACATCAGATGACTGATTAGCAGAACCTTAAGTTTTGAGTTGCATTTTCAATTGTGTCTCACTCCTCTCACACACAGGTCATGTCTACCTCAGCTCATTTGTCCTTCTCTTGTGGCTGCCCCTGACTTGGTCTCCATGCGTGGGAGCACAGACCCTGCACTGCCAGGGTCTCAGCAATCTCCCTCCCTTGCATCCTGATGGCCTGCTAATCACCTTTTCCTGAGCTTCAACTTGCCTTTTATTCTCCCTAGAATGTTTTGATTTGCAAAAACTCTAGAGTTAATATTTTCTGGTATGTTTAGAACTGCTTTGTGATTCACTGTCTCCTTGCTTTCTCAGATGCCAGAGAGACTGGATATCCGCTGGAATAATAAAATGCTGAGAACTGCTGGCTTGTGTAGCTCTGGCCTATTTCATTACCCAAAGCAGCGTTACACTAAGATTGAGATTTCTCTGAAAGTCTGCGACTCTGCAGGTGATGGCAGGAGCATGGCAGCTTTCCCAGTGGGCTCTTTTCTTCTGACACGGTGCCTGTTAAGTTACTCTTAGGTGCTGGTATTCTCTGGCAGCCTGTGTCAGCCCTGCACAAGCCTACAGTGTGTTGCTTAGAGGACATTATTATTGGATGTCTCACTATCCCTGAGAGTCCTACATGTCCATCTTTCCAGTAGGCCTAACTTTCTCTCTGCAGCTTCCTATTGCCAGCAGCAGCATCTTCATTCTCCCAGTAACTGAGGTTCAAGGTTCCCGATATCTAGCCAATCACCAAATCTTCATAATGACTCTCCTATCATTTCTTCTCCATCTTTGCCTCTGCCCAGGTATGGGCCCTTGTCACCTCACTCTTCTTCCTGCTGCATTCAGTCTCCTGCACACCACTGCATTGCTTTCCTGCCAAGAAACCTGGGGCTTGCCAGTACCAGAGCCCAGCTTTCAAGACTGTCATAGTCTGCCCCTGTGCCTCTCTGCCAGGCTTGGCTCCCCCTGCTCCACCACTAGCCTGTGCTCCAGCAAGGCTGGCTTCCCACTGGCTTTCAGAATGGACCACACACTTTCCTAGCCTCAACCTTTGGTACATTTTTCACACCTAGAATGGCTTTTATAATTTTGCAAATCCAGTCAATTGTTAAGGGCCCTGCTCAGATAGCAGTTTCTCCATGGTGCTTCTCCTGACCTCATCGTAAGGTCTTGGTGATTGCTCCCCACTCTGTCCACTTATGTTCCTAGAGGGCGGGAACCAGGTCTTGGCCAGATGTATTTCTGGCAGAGTCCCACAAAAAGATGAGCAGGCTGAAGCTGCTCTGAAAAGACTCACTCAAGGCTCTGCCATTTGCCACATTGGGTTGAAGTGGGTAGAAATTTCACTTTCAGAATCCGGGGAAGATCACACTCACGCCCATCAGCACATGCTTATATAAGATGGCTTTCTGTGTGGTGGGGCTGATTGGGTAGTGACTGGAAGAGACTCGGTTTAAGTGCCCATGGTTTCTTTTTATTCCTCTTCCAAGACCGAATCCGGGATACTTTGATCCATGAACTATGCCACGCAGCCTCCTGGCTGCTTGATGGCATCCGTGATTCTCATGGTGATGCATGGAGATATTATGCCAGAAAATGTAATGTGGTGCACCCAGAGCTGCCCTTGGTCACCCGTTGCCACAACTACAAGATTAACTACAAGATTTATTATGAGTGTTCTCGGTGCAAAACCAGGTAAGACCCTTCTCAGACTTTTTCCAATTATGTTTTTACTATGGCCTCCAAGTGGCTCTTTAGTGACTAAATTAGTAAGTACATGGCTATCTGATTTGAGGAGTAAAACATCTCCTTTCCATGTCCTCTTTTCTCCAATCTCCCCTACTTTGAGCCGGCCTGACCACTGCCGCTGCTTGGTGCCCCACTCTCTGAGAACCCCCAGAAGACCTGGCTTTGGGCCCAAGGCCAGCACAGAGAAGAGGCCGAGTTACAGTGACTTCATTGTGTGGTATGCCTTTCCTCCTTAGGGTTGGCCGCTACACCAGATCGTTGAACATCGAGCGCTTTGTCTGTGCCGAATGCAAGGGACCTCTGGTTCTGCTGCCATTAACTCGGAAAGATGGGTCCCCCATAAAGCCCCATGTGGGACCCTTTGCCAAGTATGTGAAGCAGTATTACGGATTAGTTAGGCAGCAGACTGCAGGCATAACCCACGGGGATGTGATGAGAACACTCAGCAAGGATTATTTTATCTGTAAACAAAAGCAAAACCATTAAGGTTATCTGAGAGGGTAGCTGTGTGAGCTGAGTCATCTACTGGTGAAGAAGTTTTAGAAAAATATCTTTGTTTCTATGAAGTTATGAATATTAGAATTTAAATCCTTTTTATACTGTTGATGATTGTTCTTTAACCAAGGGTTCTATTGTCCAGCATGTTGTGCCCTTTACAGTGCCCCGAAGCCCTTTGGGCCCACCTTGTGTCTTACACTCCAGAGTTGTGACGTGTAGAAGGAAATGCAAAAGCAAAATACAGTTTCAAGAGTGGCTAGTGGAGAGGATGTGAGTAGTGCTGGAAAGGGAACACGTTTTAAAGCCAGTATTTCAAAATGAGGGCTGCTGGCAGATGTAACCTGTAACGCCTACCTAGAAATAAAAAACATGTTTCATGAATTTAGTGTCTCTTGCTAGCTGAGCCAATGTAATTGCTCATAAAATAAAAAAATAAAATGTTTTTGGCAATTCACTTGTTAGCAGTCTGTTCATTGACAACCTGTGCTGAGAGCCGAACAAGCCCTCAGGTCTTTGTCCAGGCCCCCCAGACATCTGAAGCTCTCCTGGATGTCCCGGAGAGAGCATTCTCTGTTCTGGATTTTTCTGATTGTTGTGATTGCTCAGAAGTATGCCAGCAGCCTCCCCACCTCTGGGAGCTAACTGGGATGTAGATAGAGCCAATGTTGTATTCATTCCCGATTGCTGCTATAACAAGTTACCACAAGCTTAGTGACAAGTATCTTACAACTCTGTAGGTTGGAAGCGTGGCACAGACCTCACTCAGCTGCAATCCAGGTGTGGGCAGGCCTGCAGTCCTTTCTGGAGGCCCCAGGGGGAACCCATTTCCTTGCCTTTCCCAGCTTCTAAAGGCTGCTGCAGTCTGGGCTGCGTGGCCCCTTCCTCCATCTTCAAAGCCAGCAACGTCTGCTTTTCTGACTCTCTCCCCTTTTGCCTCCCTCTTTCACTTTCAGGGACCCCTCTGATGATAGTAGGCCCACCTGGATAATACCAAAGCTTATTTTAAGGTCAACTGATTAACAACCTGTGCCACATAAGGTAACATATTCCCAAATTCTGGGGATTAGCGTATGGCCATTTCTGGGAACTCATTATTCAGCCTGCCACACACGTCTTTACTAGTCTGGCCTTACTGTTGTTTAGAAGCTGCATGTGTTCTGTCATCTTCCCTCCTTCCATCCTTCCTTCATTTGGCAGGTGCTTAGTGTTTTTTCAGTGGCCACAAATGGAAGCCTAGCCACCAGTTTAGATGTGATTGGGTGTGTACACAGCATGGCATGAGCTTCCCCAGCTGTATCCTTGGATCCCTCCTCTCCAGTTGCACCTCCAGCTGTATCTGTGGTCTCATTAAAGGCACTGCTGGCCTATAAAACTGGATCGTGACACACTGGTGACTTAGGGGGAGCTGACAATGCAGTGATTCTGCCCCTACAAAGGGAGGGTCCGGGCCTCTCCCTTAACTCAGTAACCCTGTCACCTGTCTTTTGGGGGAGCCCTGGTCATTTCTTCCACTCACTTCCACCCTAGCAATGTCCATGGGACAAAGCTCCTCAGAGCCCACCCATTGCCTCTAGATGATCTTTGTGCTAATGACTTGGCTAATCATCTGATCTCGTTCCTTGTTTTCCATCCCACTGCCATTTCATTATGAAAAGCCTGTATCACCTGACTAACCATGACAGCCTTCTCACTGGTCTCTAGAATACCATCACCTGACCCCAAACTAACTTTCAGTCTTATTTTCAACCTGTCTCCTACCTGAATCCTTAACTCTAGCCAGTTGGGACCGGTTAGAATTCCTCCACTAAGCATTGCCATTTTCAGCCTTCTCATCTTTGCTTCTACCCTCCCTTTCTGGAAAGACTGTCTTTCTCTTTGCCCTGGGAAATACTACTTGCCTTTTAGGGTCTGCTCATTTCTGTCTTCAGGAAGCCGTCCCAAATGGCTCTAGCCATAGTGCTCTGAGCCCCAGGTTCACTGTGTGTGCCACGTTTGCCTCGTGGCCTAGACTGCTTGGTATTGTTACCTCTCACCACATCTTCCCTGCTGGCCTAAGCTTCTGGAGTACAGAGACTACATCTTATTTATGTCTGACGGCCCCTTCTCCAAAGTATACCTATACAATGTCCAACCAGCCAGTTGACTGGTTATCCTGCACCCATGTACCTAGGTGCTTCCCTGCAAGTGACATGAGTGCCCAGGAGGGCAGAGAGGAGGCCAGACATAAACATGAACAGGCAGCATTAGTTAGCTCAGTCCCACGGACAGGCGAGGAGAAGCAGGAAGTGCATCCTGGAGCCTGGGTGGGGCTGGCTGGAATGATGCACCACTGCCACACCTTGGTCCTCATTATCTTGTTTATTGAAAGGTTTTAAGCAGAATTTTAGACATAAAAGTGAGCAAATACAGAGGTGTTGGGGACCATAACTAATCACTGCTGGGCTGGAGGCCTGGGCTAAAGCCCCAGGGGGACATCTTCCACCATGCTGTTTGCCTCATGCTCTTCGTAGATGGGGAAGGCCAAGGTCTAGTTACTGAATTAAGAGTGTAGTGGGGCTCCGGACAGCCAAGGGAAGAAGGGCCTGAAGGCAGCCAACTCTGAATCGGCAGAATGGGGTTTGGCAACTAAGGTGCAGCAATGGCAAAGTCCCCAGAGCCAGGAGGGTGGTTCCGTGGGAGACATGGTGGTGCTGGGGCTGCCAGGAAATCCCAGGAGTGTACATCTGGGGAGCCATCCCAGGAGAGAGGGAGGGAGGAGCCTGGAATGTGGGGGGAGTCAGGCTGCATGGCAAAAGGGCTGTCCTCAGCCCAGCCTCACAAGCCTGAGTAGGAGGCCTCTGTCGTCTCAGACCAGGACGAATCCCTGCGGGAAGACAGAAGCTGCAGCTGGTGCCCACTTTGGCCGGGGCAGCCCAGTCGCAGAAGTAGCGTCCACATCCGCTCTCGGAACTTGACCCCTACGAAGGCATAGAGCAGCGGGTTGAGGCAGCAGTGCATATAGCCCAAGCCTGAGGTGACGGACTTGGCCACGTCCACATGGCTTTCTCGGCTACAGTTGCGGGCCAAAGCCCCCATGTCCATGAGGGTGTCCACCATCACCACCAGGTGGTAGGGGGTCCAGCAGAGGGCAAAGGCCACCACTACCACCACCACCAGTCGCATGGCTCGCAGCCGCCGCTGGCCCCTGGAGACCAGCAGCACAGCTAGGATGCGAGCATAGCAGTAGGCCATGACCATCAGGGGCAGCAGGAAACCAGCCACCAGCTGCAGTAGGCGCAGAGCTGTGCGGCCCAACTGTGGGAACTTGTACTGGCAGTGGGTGGCATTGAGGCGTGCATCTTGGTGGGCTGACAGGAAAATGAAGTCAGGGAGGGCAAAGAGTAGACAGAGCCCCCAGACAACTACGCAAGTGAGGGTCACACGGGCTGGGGGCCCCCGGCGGTAGAGCTGGGTGGCATGCACTATGCTCAGGTATCGATCAAAGCTGATGCAGGCCAGCAGGAGGGCCCCTGCATAAAAGTTGATGTTGAAGAGGGCACCTGCCACTTTGCAGAGACCAGAGCCAAAAACCCACTGGACTGCAGCGTCTACTGCCCAGAGGGGGAGGGTTAGCACCAGCAGGGCATCAGCTATGGCCAGGTGGAGCAGGAAGGTGTCGGTGCTATTCAGGGCTGCCCGCTGGCTGAGCAGCACAGCTGCCACAGCACCATTGCCCAGTAGTCCCAGCACAAAGAGGAGGCCATAGAGGGCTGGCATGAAGGCCCGGTCAAAGTTCAGGCTGACGTCTTGTGGGCAGGGTGGGGAGTCATAGCAGAAGTCGCTCTCATTTTCTCCTCCATAGTCAAAGGAAGAGTTATAGTTTTCCAGGAGATAGGCAGAATCAGAGCCTAGGAGCTCTAGGTAGTCACTGATCTGTGGAGGGAGGGAGGGGAGGAAGGAACAGACCCTGTAAACAGACTCCTTCCGAGATTTGGTCTGAGGAGCCTCTCTCAGAGCAGCCCCACTGTAAGGCAGGCCTTGAGGCCTGGACCACACCCTGTAATTGTCCCCACCTTTCTTCCAAGGCCACACCTCCTGAACTGCATCTGCCCAGCCTTGGCGCTGGAATGTAACTTTCCTTTTGAAAGGCTGATTCTCACTCACCTTTTGGGGCCATTCCTTTAGCCCAGGGGTTGTGGGCTGGCGGAAAGCTTTCCTCCAGGGCAAGAACCCTCCTTGCGCCTCTCCTCTCTCTCCTTTCTCTTCCTTTAAGGCTTGCTGTTCTCAGTATCCCGGCCACGCCTAATTCTACCACCTTCCTCCCCAGGCACCACCCCACCCTACCCTCTCCCAGTCACTGGCCCTCCTCTTCACTCCTCAGCCTTGTCTGGGGATCCCAACTTCCTGCTTCCCATGGGGCCCCTCTACAAATCACTGTGCCCCCATATGCATGCTTTTTGCCATTCTTTTCTGCCCTTACACCAAGGACTGCCACCCACTAGGGGCTCCTCTACCGAGCTTTAGCAGACATAGTCATTCCCCCCTTGTCCTACAAACCACCCCAGAGTTGCAGGCCTCCCCAGTGCCAATTCAGTCCAAGACAGAAGAGTCAAAGTTCCAAGTCAGAGCTGAAGGGAGCCTCGCTGGCTCTCAGGAGCGAGCCTCTACCTCCTGCATTTTACAGATGAGGCATCAGCCAGAGAGAGAACGTGACTCGCCAGTGGTCATTCTCACAAGTCAGTGGCCAAGGTGGGTTCTGAATTCCCCATCCAGTGCCCCTTCTACACAACCCCTGCATTGTCTACCTACTCACCCAACCCTCTGGTGGTACTGGCTCATGGGCCAGCCCTGCTGGTCCCCTAGTGTCCTGGGCTCTCCATACTGAGAGTAGTCTGGCCTGGCTGGGCAGCAGCACTTACCTCAGGGAGCATGGCTTGGCTGGTACTCAGACTGCTTGGCGCGTGCTGCCTGCTCCTCTGCTTTGGTGCTTGTGGTTGGAAGCCTGTGCTACACAGAGGAAGTGAGGGTTTCATGCAGTTCTCGACCGCCTCCTCTTCCATGGGGTTATCTACACCAGAACTCCCTAGACCCAACACCATTCTTCTGACCAGGGAAGCTGCTCTGGAGGAGCTGACCACAAGCCTGGGGCCAGAAAGGCTGAGTCCTAGGAAAGGGCAGAAGCAGGTCCTCAGAGGGGAGAGGACTAAAGGAGAAGCAGAGCAGGTGGGAAGTGCAGGACAGCCCTGCCTGCTGCCAGGGAAAGAACTGCTTCTCTTGCACTGGTGTAGTCAATGTTCAAATAAATGAGAACATGTGCTCATTTGCCTGGGTTGAAGTCAATTTTTGCCTGATTGTAGACTGGATTGCTAAATGTTTTGAGCCTATAAAAGAAGATTAACCCTCTTTAAAAAAATCAAAATACTTAAAAGAAATCCATTACATTAAATCTAATCCTTTACTATTGCACGTTCGTGCTAATCAACAGGGGCAAGGAAAGGGAATTACTAGTATGAACTTGCTATGTGCCAGATGTTGCTTTAGGTGCTTTCCCTGTCACTGCCTCATTCCAACCACACAACTCCCTCTTCAGGTGGGGGTTATCCTTATGACTAATCCAGAAAGGAGAAAGGTCTTCAGCAGACACAGCAAGTAAGGGTGGGTGCTAAGACTGGACCTATGGCTCTCTGACTTTCTTTTTACCACTAATCACACCGCCTTCAGTTTTTTGTTTTTTTAAAAATAGAGAAACTACGATGTATTCATGCAGTTAAAAGCAAGTGAACTAAAGCTCTATATTTTAACATGGATGCATCTGGAAAAGCCAATGACCACGTGGTAGAAGAGGCAAGTTACAGAATGTGTGCATGGTTTGCCATCACTTACGTAAATTCTAAAAACCACACACAAAAAAAGATACCGTATTGTTTTGGATACAGCTATTTGTTCTAAAAGTTTAAGAGGGACTGGAGATATCACAAATTCATGAGAGCAGTTGCTCCTGGGGCAAGAAGAAGGGAAATAGAGTTGGGGAAGAGCGCCTGGGGACCTCCCGATTTTAAGGAAAAGCTGTAAACAGCATTTGTGGAATCAATCAGTCCCTTTTTGGCTGCCCACTGTGTGGGGTTCTGCTCCCCACTTTGCCCCCAGCTCTCCCCTGCCTTCCTCTCCCCTCCCTATCACCCTGTTCTCATGAACAGTGGGGAAAGGTGGCCCTTAACTTGCCTTTCCCAAGCAGTTTCCTCTTTCTCTCTCTCCCCCCAGGTGAAAAGGAGAGACAGAGTCAGTGCTAGCCCATGGTCTTAGGATCCAGTTTTCAGGCAGAACGTTTCACAAGAGCCAGGACCTGGGATTCAGTTCACAGTTATTGACAAGATGCACACTTGTGAAGCCCCAAGACCTTTTCCTGCCTTCTGTGGACAGAAGACTTGACTATTCTTGCTCCAAGCAGCTTGTCACTTGCAGGATCCAGGCCAGAAGGAACTGAGGGCCTGGAAGAGGTCAGGAGCAATGTAAGTGGAGGGGATTGGGAGGATTCCAGAAGCCACGGAAGTTAGGATGGACTTGGCAAATGACTGCCTGTAAGGTGAGGAGGAGAGGTGGGAGCTAGGATCATAGTTTCCTGATGCTGGTACAGGAAGTTTCCGTTCACTGGGCTTCTACACATGAGAGAAATGAGGCCAACAAAATGCTCTATTTGTTCAACTTAATGGAAGGTCTTCTATTCTTCAAGTTTGTCCTTCGTCACCTTTTTGGTATTAAAATGATTTTTTTCTTTATGAGATTATGGTGGAAATAACTGATGGCTTTGGAAGTATCTCCTGTTGGTAGAAGTTGACAACCCACTGTGGGTCCTCCAAATATATGTTGGAATGTTACTGGTCCATGTGGAATTTCAGTCTAGGGACCACTGGTCTTCTTCCTGTGCCCCAGTCTCCACATTTGTCACATGGGGACAATGATCCCCACCTTCCCAGACTGCTGGGAAGGAGAAACAGAGCACATCAGGCAAGAACTTTGCAAAGGTGCAGAGAACTTTCTTTTCTGAGTTTCAATGTCGCATCTTGATAGGCCAACCTGGGGAGTGCTGAGGGCTGCTCTCCCAGTTCCTTGGGTGGCCATGATGGTTGAACTTGTCTGGCTCCAGCCCTGACTCCACCCTGTTCGAGCTGTGGGACCTTGGACAAATGACATAACTGTTTTGAGCTGGTCTCAGCAGGGTTGTTATAAGATAAACTGAGATAACCAAGGCAGTAAGGCCCCTGGCACAAGGCTCAGCACTTCGTAGGTGCACAGTTGAGAATGCTGAGTGGGAGGGCTAGTGGCTATAGACCTAGAGTTACTGGGAGCCTTCATGTTGGGGATCCCTGGGAGGGAGTGTGCTACTCTGTGGGGCGGGCAGGCATGGGTTTGACCTGAGGGTGACTTCACCAGAAAGGCTGCCCAGCCCCTTAGGTGGGAGTGTTTGGCCAGTCCTGGCCTAATGCTCTGGCTTCCCAGCTGTGTAATCTCAGGCAAATCATTTCACCTCTTTGCCTCAGTTTCCTCATCTAAAAAAAAGGGAAAGAGATAGTACGTGTGTGATTGGCTTGCTCTGTGGACTGCAAGTGATACAGGTGGAACATGTCTGGCACAGGGTAGGTGCCCAGTGAGCAGCAGTTTCCTCCCCTCCCGTGCCTCAAAACGGCAGGTGTGTGGTGGGCTTCTGTGGTCTTTCACAGTCTAGGTGCCTTGGAAGGTGCCTGTGTCACAGTGCTGAGCCAAGCCCTTGTCTGGCCCTCTAATTTGGTCCTCTCCTGTCCCAAGCAGCACTCAGACCAGGCCAAAGGCAGACCCAGACCTTGGGGAGACACCCCTAGTTGGGGGCTTGCGCTCTGAGTTCTGTAGAGGTGCTGCCTGCTTCTCTTCTCTGGAGCGGCCAGCCTGGAAGCTTGAGGAGGAAGTTAGTCAGAGTGAAGCTGCTCCGGGCCCCACCTGTGGTCAAGGTGTGAAATGTGCACCTGTCTCTTCTCTGCAACCCCTCCCCCTGTTTTTTTTCTTTTGTTCACACCTTTGGGCTGTGGTTTGGGGAGATGGGAGGCTAGGAGGTCTGAGCCCTGGGCCCCGTCCCTCACAGGAAAGAGGGCCTCCACAGCTGTCTGCCAGAACAGCCAGGGAAGGGGGCCATTTCCTCCTCCTCCCTCTCAGTGTCTGCTGCCTCACAGCCTCTCTTGTAGCACCTCAGAATGCCTCTTGGAGCCTGCTCCAAAAACACTTGGACTCAGCCATCAGTTCCAGGCTGTCAGAGAAGCAGGCTCAGTGAGGCCTAAGCTTCCGTGGGGCTCAGGCAGTGGCCTAGGCTGAGGCAGAGCCTTTCTTTCATGAAATCAACAAGAGTCATAGTCCCTAGAAGGAGGGTGGGTCTGTCCCAGACTGTGATGGAACTCTGAGCTTCCTTCTGCCTGCCCTGAATTTCCCAAGAGAAGGAGAGCTTAAGTCACGGAAGGCCCTGGGACTGGGGACCACCCCCTCCTCTGCCCCTCTTCTTGCCGCTCTGAGCCCTACTGGGAGACAAGCCCTTTCTAAGTGCTGGGGCCATGGGGTGGGCCCAGCCAGTCCAGGCCCATGAGGGTGAGTTCCCAAGCTATGAAGCACTCATTCTTTTTGGTACCAGAGAAAGAAGATGTTGTTAGGTGGCAAAGGGAGACAAGGCAATTCAGGCTGTGGGACCAGCAGGTGCCAAGGCAAGGAAGCAAGGAACAGCTTGTCATCGCAGGGGCAGCTAGTCTTGTTGGAAAAGAAGGTACATGTGAGAGCAGGAGGGTAGAGGGGATTGGAGAGTAGTTCAAGACCCAAGCCCTGCCACCAAGCACTATGACCTTCTTGTCATTCTGTCCTCAGAAGGGCCTGGAAACTGTTAAATAAAAAATAGCTTCCATTGAGCAAACCTTAACTTTCGTACACATGGTATCTTTTAAACTCTCCAGCCACCTGGGGAGGCAAAGGTTACTGTATCCATTTTGTAAAATGGAGATAGAGATTCAGAGTGGTGAAATGACTTTTCCCAGGCTAGTCAGCCAGTAGGATTTCTGGGAAGATTCCTATCTAGGCTGCTTTCTAATGTGCTATATTGACTGTTGGGGTTGGAGACACCTGCCTCATTCCTTGCAAAAATACTGTGGCCCAAAGACTGGTTCTTTTAGGAGCCATGCCTGACTCACCACAGGACCCAACTAGGCATCTTGTGTGAGGGCAGGTGCTCACCCAGCATTGTGCCATAGGGAGAGCTTTGGTAAACCTCACTGCATTCCCTTCCTTCTATCCCTGCTCTTCCCTGCTTACCAGGGAGAAAAAAATGTCAGAATCTCTAGAACGAGGGTCCTGGAGGACCAAGCAAAATTCTGCCAAGCGCCAGAACCCTTTTGCAATGCCCCCAGGAGAGTCTGTAATGCTCCCAGCAGTCTCCAGCTCATTGCACGCTGGTTCCTGAAGGCCTGGCTGGGGAATTCCCCCACCTCTGGGGTGGGCACACATCTGTTCCCATTCCATCCTGTACCTGAGAGTCCACCTTGGCTCAGGCTTGTCCAGACTCTCCAGAGTTGCAGGTGGCAACATTGCCAGTGCACAAAAATCTGATTATGGAAGCCTGACCTTGATGGATTCTTGAGTTCCAGTTGCTCCCACAGTGATCAGGTGGAGGCTGTCCCCCTGTACTGCTCAGCTAAAATGAAGTCATTGTCAGGCCCAACGTTTGCTTCTTGCATTCCCTTGGGTTGCCCCACAGAGTGAAGCCAAACAGGATAATAGCTGACGTTTACTGATAACTACATGCTGGGCACTATTCTAAGAGCTTTACTGGGATGAATTCATTTAATACCCACAACTATGTAGTGGCTATGACTTGTTACTATTATCATTCATTCCTGTTTTATAGATGACAGAAACACAGAAGGTTTAAGGAATTCGGTAGAAGCCACCCAGCCAGCAAGTGGCAGAGATCTCATGTTCTTCCCAGTACACTGTAATGCCTGTTAAGGTTAGAGGGACCAGGATGGAGCATAGTGTTCAAAGAGGACTACTTTGCCCTTATCTGTAATGTTTTACATGGAAACTATATTTATGTATTAGCTGTGTGATTAAAAAGCCATCAAAAAGGAAATTAAAATTAGGCTAAAAAACTGGGACAGCCCTGGCTTGTGTGGCTCAGTTGGTTGTGTGTCCATCCCATGCACCGGTTACTGGTTCAATTCCTGGTCAGGGCACATGCCTGGGTTGATCCCTGGTGGGGGAGGCATGCAGGAGGCAGCTGAATGATGTTTTGTTCTCATGTCAATGTTTCTCTCTCTCCTTCTCTCTTCCCCGCTCTAAAAATCAATAAAAAATCTTTTAAAAAAACCTGGGACAATTGATTAAATTTGAATATAGCCTGAGGATTAGATAAAAACCTTATATCTATGCTACTTTACTAATTAAAAAATTTAAAAAAAATATGTTTTTATTGATTTCAGAAAGAGAGAAAGAGAGAGAGAGAGAGAGAGAGAGAGAGAGAGAGAGAGAGAGAGAAACATCAATGATGAGAGAGAATCATCAATTGGCTGCCTCCTGCATGCCCCCTACTGGGGATTGAGCCCGAAACCCAGGCATGTGCCCTGACCCAAGAAACTGAACCTCGATCTCCTGGATCATGGGTTGACACTCAACCACTAAGCAACACCGGCCAGGCTACTTTGCTAATTTTGACAACGTAAGGTAATGTGTTTCTTAGTAGGAAATACACACTGAGGTATTTAGGGGTAAAGGGCTATCACATTGACAACTTACTTTCATGTGACTTGGAAAACCTGCAGTGAGAGAGTGTAGAAAGGATAAAGCAAATGGGGAAACATGCTAATAGTTTGTGATATGGGGAAGGGTATAATGGAGTTCTTTGTACTATTTTTGCAACTTTCCTGCAAATTTGAAATTATATCAAAATAAAAGTTACTGAAAGAATATCTCTCATGCACAATAGGCTTGTTGTCAGATGTTATTCCCAGGACCAGCTCAGAGACCTTGCGAGAAGAAGCTGGGGTTAAGGCTGCCTGGGAATAAATGGTCCCTGTCTGTGGTCTCTGGGGACAGTTCAGTCCCCACCTCTCCTCCCAGTGGACTCACTTTGCTTCTGGACTCCTGGGCTGATTTCCTTTTCCCACTCTCTAGCTACCTCCAACCTCTCAGCCTTGAATTCCTTCTGACTCTCCCTGCAAACTTTGAACCTGGAAGAAAGGCGCTGCCAGGACTTCTGAGATAATATAGGCTGTGCCCAAGTCTCTC
This sequence comes from Miniopterus natalensis, assembly GCF_054644295.1. Classification (NCBI taxonomy): domain Eukaryota; kingdom Metazoa; phylum Chordata; class Mammalia; order Chiroptera; family Miniopteridae; genus Miniopterus; species Miniopterus natalensis. The sequence goes on along the minus strand of NC_142103.1, from coordinate 57,191,057 downwards.
AGGGAGACCCCATCCTTGGCCTAGACTGGCTTAAGAGAAGGGATTGGGGCTTGTGTCCTTCAGAGGGTGTCACCAGCTAAGCTCCTGGAGTTCTTTTTTCCAGGCAGAAGTGGGCCTGCAGAGCAGGGGAGGCCCCTGCCAGGAGGTCGCTCTCCCTGAGGGGCAGGCAATCTGCACTGGGGTCTTTGGCTGCTGCTGGGTTCCCATGAAAAAGAAAAGGCATACCCTGGAAACCACAGTGCCCATCCCAAAGGTATTCCACTGAGAAAAATGTGCTGCAAAGTGTCCCTCTATGGGTCCTTACCTTAGGAGGTACCCAGTTGTGCTTTAAGCTGCCTTCCTGGGACTCTGCATGAGGCCCCTTGGTGATGGGCCTGACTCCAGTCTACCTTCCTGGACTCTCTGGCCTCTTTGAAAATTTCTTAGCCAGCCAAAGGAATTTCCTAAAATCCTACCATCATGTGGTGTTGGCCTTGGGGGCTTTGTCCATGTGTCCTGAGCTGGGCTGCGATGGCCAAGCCTTACCTCCTGTTCATGTTGAATCCACATTTCCCCAACTAGGCATTAAGTCAATTGTACAGGTGCAGGCACAGTTGCTTCTCTGGCCAGAGCTGAGCTGGCCCACGCATGAGAAGCAGTGAGGCAGAGCAGAGAAGCACGTGGACTCTGTATCAGGCTGTCCAGATAGCATTCCTGACTCTGAAATGTCACTAGCTGTGTGATCGTGCACAGGTGATGTCATCACTCTGTGCTTTGTTCTCTCTTTCGGGATGAAAAGAGTCAATCCACTGTATAAGTAAAGGCGCTTAGAACAGTGCCTGGCATGTGGTCAGTGCTCTATATGGTTAGCTACCCTCCTCACTGTGGCTGCTGAGGCCCTCCCAAGACTGGGCACACCCATGGGGCAGCTTCACTTGCCCTGAGGTAGCACACCTCAACTGGAGAGCCTAAGTCTGGGCCCTATCTGAGTCGCAGAATTGGTCAAAACACTGCCGCCTTTGGCTGTGGGGCCTGAATGCCAGTTTGAGTCCTGTGCACAAGTCATCAGGGCTAATGGGGTGGGACCAAGCTCAGCTGGGTGGGCTATGCACTCTGCATGCAGGTGCAAAAGGGACTGGGTCTAGAAGCTGGACTTAATAAGAGCTTGAGGAGACTCTGAACTAAAAACATGCTTTCCCCTGTGATACCCACAAGTTTCTCATTCATAGAATACCACATTGATTGCTGACTCAGCCAAAATGTCTGTTGATGATCTGACGAATGGGCAACAACAATTATAATCTTAATCTGTAAAGTTTACATAGCACTCACTATGTGCCAGGTGCTGTTTGAAGCACTTTTACATATACATATCCTCCTAACAAGTCTTTGAGATAGGTTCTATTTTTATTCCTACTTTAAAGATGAGGAGACAGACTCAAATAGGTTAAGTAACTTGCCCACAGTTAAACAGTTAATACGTGACAGAGTCTGGTTCAAACCAAGCAGTCTGGTTTAAAGTCCACACTCTTAACCACCCTGCTCTACTGTCTTGATTTGAAAAGGCCATCATGTGAATTTAAGAGGCACAAAGGAGCCTGAAGCTGCCCCCGCTTGGGTGTGCTGCTCATTATGCAAATCCCCACGCCTGGACAAAGCGAGTGCAGGGGCAGGGCCCCTTCCTGCAACAAGGGAGCTCTTTAGGCATTCCACAGTTGGGAAGGACTGGAGTCAGGAACTAGGGATAGTTACCATGGAAACCAACAGTGTAGTAAAGCTCAAAGCTGAGCCTGCCTGTACCTAAAAAAACAACAAACCCAAATTATATTTTTAAAGATTCTAGAGTTTTTGGAGGATGGTTTAGGACAAACCCTCTGTGAAACTTGGATGAATTTGTGTGTGTGTGTGTGTGTGTGTGTGTGTGTGTGTGTATTTGCTAGTGAATAGTGATCTTTCATATAACTATCCAAAGTATTTATAAATTAATGCAACTTGTAGTGTATCTAGAGAAATGCTTGTATATGGAGAGGCACAGGATGGGATGGTTGAGGTGGATGGAAGGAAGGAGCTGGAAGAAGGCAGATAGTTTGGGGCCAGGTAGGTGCACGGAGACAAGTTAGAAGGAGGGGCAGGGTTAGCTGAAATGGGGGTGGTTGGGATAGCAGGGAGGGGAGAGAGAAGGTGATTTAGAGATGGAATTCAAAGCACTGATGGGCTACCCCCAGCCCACTCTGCCTCTAGTGTGTCTCCATCTATCTTCAATCTGAGGATGGCATCCACTGTGGCCTCTTGGGTTTCCCTCTGCCCTCATGTCAGGTCTGGGAAGTCTGGCATAAAAGGGATCTGTTTAGCTTCTTTCAACTCCAATTTATTGACAAAGAGCCTTTTTCACACAACCTGCCTTCCTGTTACTGTTATTATTATTCCAAAATATGAGTTGTTTGCAGGACACATTTTGGCAAATACCAGCCCAGAGGATGGAGGCTGTTTTCCTGGCCTGCCTTCAAAACCTTCCAAGGTCTGGCCCCAGCTTCCTGCCTAGCCTGATTCTCCACTCTGTTTTGCACATTTTTGATTCCAGCCAAATTGGGCCACATGCTGTTGCAAGCATACCCCAAGTTTCCACTGCTTGGCTATTCTGAGTCCTATACACCCTTCAGGATTCAGAGGTGCAGCTCTGGGCTATGAAGACAAAAAAAAGTCCCTTTAGCTGAACACTGACTGGCTCTGCTCTGAGGGTCTCAGGTGATGGGGCAGGACAGAAAGGAGATGTGAGAAGCCCCAGAGAAGGAAGCAGGAAGTTTCAGTACCCTATGCCTACCTTCCCAACATAGAAATAGGTTGAAGTAATTCTGCAGGGCAAGTTTCTGCCTAGAAGCATCTTTTGCCATATGATCTCCTGCCTCTAACCTTCTTACCCTCAGAACCATTCATTCCACTGGGAATCATTGAACAAGTATAGAAAGGCCAAGGCAGGCTCTGGAGGATCTCAATGGGAGTCCAACTGAGTACAGGAACAGTGTAGCATGCTGTAGTAAATGGGCTTTGTTTGGTGACTGACAGGCCTGGGTTTCATTCCTATGTTAGCCACTTAGTAGCTGTATAATTTGGGCAAATTACTTTGATTCTCTGAGCCTCAGTTTCCTCATCTGCCAAGTGGAGGTAATACCTACCTCATGATAAGAATGAAATTGTTGTTGGAAGGATTACATGAGATTAATTTAGGTAAATCACCTGGTGCAATGCTTGACCTTCTCTGACACTCACTTTAACGTAGCCACCCCTGCCCATCCATTTCTATCCCTTCAGCTTGTTTTATATTCTTCAGAGCATTCTTTATCAACTGCTTTTTATTTGCTTATTTGTTTATTGAATACGCCGTTAGAGTATACTTTTCACAAGATATATGATTTTGGTTTTTTATTTTTTTATTTTATTTTATTTTTTAAAAAAATATATCTTTATTGACTTCAGAGAGAGGAAAGGCGGGGGAGAGAGTGGGATAGAAACATCAATGATGAGAGAGTCATTGATCGGCTGCAGCCCACAACCCGGGCATGTGCCCTGACCAGGAATCAAACCCCGATCGCCTGGATCCTAGGTCGATGCTCAACCCCTGAGCCATGCCTGGCTGGGCTGATTTTGGTTTTTTAAATCACTGTATACCCAATGCCTTGAATAATTTCTGATACATAGTAGGTGTTCATAAATATTTACTGAATGAGTTCATAAAGGAATTGGTAGTAGGTTCTGAAGGAGTAGATACATGGCATATATATATGTAACTCTCATACATAAAGGTTTTGTATGCATACAACTTTCAATGCTGTGAATTTGGGTCATAGCTTCTGACTAGCATATGACCTAGCACCAGATGGGTCTGGAGAGCAATTGTCCAGGGCCTATGCTTGGGAAACAATGTCTGTCAGCATAGAAAAGGTTTTGGGAAGTTCTGCTGTAAAGATAACAGTTACCAAACTCATTTGGTCACTGTGTCAGCTTCCTAAGGCTGCCATAACAAATTACTATACTGCGTGGTTTAAACAACAGAAATTTGTTCTTTCACAGTTCTGAAGGCCCAAAGTCCAAAATCAATGTGTTGGCTGGGTCACACTCCCCCCAGAACTTTAGGGGAATCCATTCTTTGCTTCTCCCAGCTTTTGGTGATTGATGGCTGACATGCCTTGCTTGTGACCATATCACTCCAATTTCTGCCTCCAGTTTCATATGACCCCCCTGCCCTGCTTTTGTGTGTCCACTCTCCCTCCGCCTCTCTCTCATAAGGACACTTGTGATGGCATTTAGCCCTCCCCCCCACCCCAGATAATCCAGGATAGTCTCCTCATCTCAAAATCTTTAAGTTAATCATATTTGTGAAGACCATATTCCAAATAAGATAATATTTACAGGCTCTAGGGTTTAGGACTGGATAGATCTCTGGGAGCCATTATCAGCCAACCACAGTCACTAACTACCTTATTTTCCATACAACCCCTACTATCATGGCATACTTTGAAAAATGATGATTTGAGAAAAATGAGCTTTTAGAAAGAATGAGGGTGGAGAAACAACTTCTTGAAAATTTTAAAGGTACTACAGTTGTCAAGCCCACCTCAGGATGGGAAGGACGGGATGAATATTGACTAAACTCTCCTGCTGATTCTTTTTGTGTGTCAAGGACTGGGCTCCACTGGTGCAAAGACATGGAGAGGTAATTACGTCTGATGGAGAGTAACGACTGTGCTATGCTTCTCATTTAATTAGGCCACAGAGGGTGTCTGGATATGGATGGTTTTCAAGAGCTCTCCAGGTAATTGTAATGCATAGCAAGAGTGGAAAATCACTAGACAATAGTGTTGAAGCAGTGAGAATTTCAAAATACAGCTGTTAATGAGCATTATCTTTCAGAGTAGTAACAAAGTTCGTAATGTTGACATTAATAATTAACCTTCTTGACCATCTCAGTGAGATAATAACAAATGTGGAAATGTCAGCAACTCTGGCTACCTACGGGGGTGGGGTGGGGGGATGCAGCAAGTGTGAGGTGCAGAGAGAAAGCAGAAAGCATCTCTGGAGCCACTGATGTTCAAAAGCCTCAGGCCCCAGACGAAGACTATAGGGCCAGGGCTAGGGGAACATAGGGAACCAGCAGAGAGCTTCCAAGAGTTGTCAGGAAGAAGGAGAAGGTGTTGTTTATTGAATAAAAAAGGGAAAAGTCCTTGATCTTGACCCACTGGTCAGTGGCATCTACTTTCTTCTGGCCCAGCAAGATGGAGCAACCCTGCCATGACTGCTAAGGCCAGAATGTGGCCAGAGGGAGGGGTGTCTTGGCAGCCCTGTTGACTCTCTGATGGACAGAGAAGTCAGAGAAGTTGGCCTTTAGGATGAGCCAATGCTTTTGGTGCCAAAGTATTAAATGTACATGTGAGGTTCAAGCTAACTCTTTCGAGACTTCACAAAGGGTGGACTAAACCTTTTTGAGGTTGGACCTTTCAAAAAGGAATCCTCCTTCCTTTCTCTATGGGGTCTTTTCTAAGGCTTTCTTACCCATGTCTCCTGAAGCCCCCAAGCTCCCTGGGGAGATAAATCAGGCAGGCATTATTGGGGTTTTGTTTGTTTGTTTTGTTTTTTCATTTTAAAAATTGTGGCAAATATACCTAACATAAACTTACCATTTTAACCATTTTTTTGGGACAAGGAATCATAAGTACATGTTTATGATAGGCAATGTAGTTTTCACATATAGAACATCACATTAACCTCAAAATCCCAAATAATTTCAGAAAGAAACAACTTTCTTTGTATACTGAAAAGATAAAATGGGATATGTCTTTGAAGCTGCTTTTTGTAAACTTTAAAGTGCTAGATTATTTAGAATAATTATAAATATCAGGAAGAAACACTGTTTGTTACATTTTATGTCTGACTCTCAGCCTTCTCCCCCACAAATATAAGGTGGAGTAAGAACCGTATGTCAACACGGGGTCAGAGCCTTTGTTTTGAGTTATTTAATTTAGACACTTAGTATTTTAATCTAAGTGCTTTTACTCTGGTAGCTGGCATACAATTTTTAAAACTGGCAAAATGCACATAAAGTTTCACATCTTAACCATTTTTACCTGTACAGTTCAGTGGCATTAAGTATATTCGCAAGTTTGTGCAACCATCACCACCATCCACCTCCAGAACTTTGTTCATCTTCCTCAACTGAACCTCTGTACCCATTCTACACTAACTCCCACCCCACCCCCAACCCTTGGAAACCACCATTCTACTCTCTGTTTCTATGCATTTTATTACTTCAGGGACCTCATATAAGTGGAATCATACAATATTTGTCTTTTTGTGACTGGTTTACTTCAATAGTATAATGTCTTCAAAGTTCTTCATGTGATAGGATTTCCTTCCTTTTTAAGGCTGAATAATATTCCGTTGTATACCTATACTACACTTTATCTATTTATCCCTCAATGGACATTGGGGGTTGCTTCCACCTTTTGGCTATTGTTAATAATGCTGCTATAACAGGGATTATTATTTTGCAGGAGAGGAAAATGAGGTTCAGAAAGGATCACACAGCAAATCAGTGGCAGGGTCAGGATTCAAATGCTGGCTTGACACAAATCCTACTCATTTGCTGGGCTAGGTGGCCTCCAAAGAAACAGTTGCCCTGCTCTCCACCCTTCCACTTCCAATAGCCCTAGCTATCCTGCGAACTGGCCATTCATGCCCTTGGGAGCTTGGACTGGACCCACTAGCAAAGACCCTCATGGAGAAAGCTTGCTCTTTATCTTGCACAAGCCCCCGGAGCCAGAGGGCTGAGCTCCTCTGATTGGGTGACATTTATCCCTGTTTCTGACCAAAAGGAAGATATTGGGGTCTCTCTCCTCTCCTCGCTTGTATCCTGCCTCCTAAGGCTTCCTGACACCCTGGTCTCCAATAGGACATGTTTATTCTTGAACATTACTACTACAGCCCTCAGGAGGAGCTGGAGGGAGAAAGAGGGAAGCAAGTTCCTACCTGGAATTTTCTGTCCAAGCTAAGTCTGAGAAGCAAGTTTCTTACAAGAGGTATGACCCTCACTTCTTCCATCCCTGCATGTAAGAAGCAAGTACTTCACCAAAGCTTTGCATGACACTTTTGAAAACTCTTTTGCATCTAAGTGTGTGGGAAACCTCCTAAAAGTAACCCTATCTTTCTTGTCTGCCTCAAAGGAATGCCAGGCCCTCCAACAATCACAAAAGTTAGAGGAATCAAAATTCTCTAAGGACTTCCATTCAACCTTCAACTGGTGTTTAAGCTACAAGTCACACTCCATTTTGTGTTTCAAGTGTGCCATACCCCAGGTGGTCATCTCACTGGCAGTGTGGGAAGGAGCAGAAGAAGCAAACCCACAACTCAGAGTGAATCAAGGGATCACTTTTGGTGTGGGAAGGAGCAGGATATCCAGATGGTGGTTCTGGAAGACTGTTGGTTGTCTGCCTAACATCCATGCTCCCCCTCTTCTTTCCCACTGGAAGAGCCTTTCTCCCACAACAGAGCTTGGAAACATCAGGTACTCACTTTTCCAGCTTCCTTTGCAGGTAGGAGTAGCCATGTACAATAGCTGAGTTCTGGATCATGATGCATAAGCAGAAATTGGCTGGATGGCTTCAGGGAAAGGGTTTCCTGCTTTAAAAGAGAACTTGGTGAGAAGTGTCCCCTCCACCCCCTCAGCTTCTTGTCTTTGAACACGGTTGTATGAAGCAGCCATCTTATAGCTATGATGTGACAAACCTGAGAATAAATGTGAACATGCTTAGCAAACTTGAAGGATAGAAAAAGTCTGGGGTCCTTGATGCAGTCTTTGTGCTCCTGAATAAGCTGTGGGACCACTCTGGATTTATGAAGTGACAGAATACAAATTCTTATCACTTACTTGTTTTACTAGCAGCCAAAAGCATCCTCACTGATACAGTGTCCCAGAGTAGACCATGGGAAAGCAGAGGTCAGTTGGAGTCAAGTGAGGCAAAGGGCATGAGGCTGGGGCCAGAGTCCAAGTTATGCAAGGTCATGCCTGAAGTGAGGAAGCTCAGGCTCCACCGCTTGTGGCCACATGAATAAAGAGGTTGATTAGGAGAGAGAGCTCCGGATAAGACCCAAGTTTGTAAGTGTAGGCTAAACAAGGCTATACTGTGATAATGAAAAAATCCCCCAGCTCCAGAGGGTTAACCAAACAGAACTTTATTTTCCACTCACATTAGTGACCGTTCAACATGGTCAGCGAGAGCTTGGCTCACAGTAGTCACTCAAGGACCCAGGCTGCTGGTGGCCTTATCTTGGCTCATGCTCTCATGGTCACTGAAGCAGTAGGATGAAAACGAGATGAATTGCACATTATCTCCTAAAGCTTCATTGGCCAAGGCAAGCCACACGGCCACTCCTAACTTCGTTGGGGACGGGAAGTGTAGTCTTGCCATGTGCCTGGAAGAAGGACCTGTTTGGAGGTCTGGCACCTGTCAGCACTTGTCTCTAGCCAAGAGTTGGCCTTCGGATGGATTGGAAGGCAAAGAAAGGACATTGATTTCTAAGAGCTCATGTGGCCACGGCAGAGGTGGGCCATCTGTTCTAATTCCACCCTCTATCACCCTGGTAAAGGGAAGAGAGAGAGGACTATGGGTTTCTTGACCCTGCCTCCTAGTAGTGCTTTGAGGAGCTGGTAATATCCCAAAGTAGAGCCCCCATCCCTGTTCATGCAGAAACACCAGGACTTCCAGCCTCTGACATATTTCCTCAGCTTCCCACAAAAGCAGCAATGGACAGGGGACAATGAATGGCTGAATGGCAACTTACATAGTCCAGACAATCAATGATCAGGTGCCTGAGACTATTGAAGGTTCCAAGACCTAGTCTTGATCTCAGGGAGGTAAGAACTACAAGAATGGGTCAGGTAGAATTTCCCTACACTCTGCCAAGACTGGGTGCAGAATTGAAATTAAGTTGATTTAGAAAAACAATAAAGAGGCAATATTTTGTGCATACCTAGATTATGGTCTGGGACTGATAATAAGAAAGAAACACAACTTTCAATTTGCCTAGGAGCTTGGACACAGTTGGAGAGAAGGCAGCAGGAACCAAGTGGTTACATGGAAAATCACATGCTTAAAATGAAGCTTTTAATTTTCTTTATCCAAAATCATAGAATACAATCTCCTCCATGGAACAGTTTATATGCAATACCATTATAGGAAGACTGAGAGAGAGTGAAAAATAGTCGGGGTGCTCTAAAGAACATGGCTTACATAAGCTGGCCAGCCTTTTTGGAGAGCAATTGGGCAGTCTTTAGTAATCAAGCTCACCTTCAGCAATCCCAACAGCACAAGTGCTCAAAAACATACATACAAGGATATTCTCAAATAACTTTTCTCCTCTCTAGCCTTCCTCCCAGTTCAAGCTGGCATCTCTCACCTGGCCCACTGTGACAGCCTCCTATCTAATTTTCCAGTGCCCAATCTTGCTACTCTATGGAAATACCCGATCATATCACCTCCCTGTTCAAAACTATAATGGTCTTCTTTACTGCCCTCTGTATAGGAGTGGGCAAAAGTAGATTTACCTTTGTTGGTATGGAAAAAGACATGCAGGTTATGATTATTACAATAGCTTTGTTTACTCAAAAGAATGTCATAATACAACTGTAGACCTACTTTTGCCCACCCCTGTATATAGGCTGATGCTTTGAGCTTGTCACACAAGACCCTGTTGACTGGCTCCTTAACAACCACCCCACTTTCCAAGCATGCTGGAAAGTTCATTCACCAAATGGGTCAGGGCTCCTCTCTGTGCCTCTGTGCCTGCTGTTGCCCTTCACTCTGCCCTAACTCAGTTGCCTCCTTATCCATCAGGAAGCTGTTCTTTTCAGAAGCTGGCCTTGAATGCACAACACAGTAGTAACTGCTTTTCCTTTGAGCTCTCACAATACAGTGTGCACCAGAATGGAATAGAAATGAACATACTGGATTGTAATTTGAAAAACAATTCTTTCTCCTCCACTTAAGAGTTCTTTGAAGGTGCAGGCTATGCCTGTTATCTTATTATTTCTGCCATTTTGTAAGATTTTCAGTAGTTCTTTCCAAGGATACGGTTTCAGGTACATGGGGCTCCTCATTCTTTCAGACCACCTCCTTCTAGTCTCAGTCACCTCAGCTGGAGCTGGAGATCTCGTCAACCACAGAGGGATGGTGGGGTGGGGGGGCAGTAAATCCTACCTTCACTTAGATGGCTCAACAAAGGAAGACAATATCAGATTGTATGCCTTTCTCTGTGACTTCCTGTGCAATCATGGACAAATCACAGTCTTCAAGCTTCTGTTTCTTCTCAGTAAAATGAGCATAATAATAATCGCTACCCTTAGAGACTGTCATGAAGGTAAAGAGAGAAGTGAAAGTGCTCTGCAAATTTTCATGCGCTACACACTAATAATAACCTCCAAAGAAGCACTATAGTTAAAAGTGGCCCGGAACAAGAGATATAAAAAATTAAGCCCTTAATTTAAGAAGTTGGTCCTACAGGTGATAACCTCTTTACTACTTTTCCACTGTTCAAACTAACTTTGTGCTTAATTCTGCCTTCACCCGCAGGACATTATCCTCTTTCCATGCCATTTTTTTTACTCTCTCCCTAGTGACAGAAGAGCAACAGGTCTTTTCCATGATGCAGTCAACTGGATATCAGAGTCACAGATCTGGGTTCAAATGTCAAGTCTTCCATTTCCTAGCTCTATGACTTTGGATTGGCTACTTAACCTCAGTGCCTGTTTCTTCATCTTCTATTTCTTAGGTATGCTGTGAAGCAATGAGGCCATGTAACTGTTCCTTTCGATTTCAGTAATCTCCATCTCTACCCTTATTCACCCTCTCACACCTTTAATTACACCTAGGATGCCATCTGCACTCAACCAAAGTTTCATTTTCAAGAGTTTAAACTTGGAAATCCTCTTTTCTGAGTATAACCTCTGGTTCTTTCAGTTTTCTTCCTTCCACCAAAGTCACTTGTCTTTGGCTTGGCTTCTAGCCCCCTGAGCTATCCTCATTCTCCAAGACCACCTTGGTCTGGTTTCAGCCACCTCTGACAAGCCAGAGCCCCATGGCTAGCCATGCCACTGTGCTCTCGCTGCCACCTTGCATTTCCACACTCTCTTTCTCTGCATGACCTCCAGGCCAGGGTAACTCTCTGCTCACTGTTTTAGCTTTTAAATGTCCAAGGTTGCAGGAAAAAAAGTCATTTACTCCTATGTTATGGGTGCACCCTCCTCACTGGAAAGTCTGTCTGTCTCTCCCTGATGTCCCCTTGTTCTGACTGAGGAAGTATTGTCCCCTTCCTTGCCAACAGTCTCCCCTGATGGTCACCCTAGTTCCCATTGCAGAGCCTCCCCCAGGCCTTTCTCCTCTGTCATTTGTTTCTTCAGTTGGTCTTTCCATATCTCCTCTTCCTCAGCATATAACAAACTCAGATCTCCCCCATTCTAAAACCACTTCCTTTGCCTTCCCCTCAGATACGACCATAAGCCAATCCATGCCAACATTAAATTTCTTCAAAAAATATTCTACACATGCTCCCCACCTGCTCATCTCCTACTCACTTATTAATTCCTTACAATGACTTCTGTCCCCACCACTCTATTTGGCTGCCAACCTAATGACCTAAAGGTGTCCTAGCTGCCAAACACAGATGGCAGTTGTCATCCTCCATACAGCACTTGGCACTTTGGCTTAGCTGTCTTTTTTGAAGCACTCTCCTTCCTTGATCTCCATTGCTGCTTCACTATGGGTTTTCCTCTGTCTATTCTCTTCCTTACCCATGATGCTCTTCTCTTGACACCACTCATTTGGTGAACACCTCTTTTCTCATGGTTTCAACCAAGAGTTGGCACACTTTTTCTTAAAGGTCAGGGAATAAATATTTTTGGTTTTATGGGCCAAGAGGCAAAGTCAAGGCAATTATGTAGGTAATTATATAAACATTTAGAATGAAATAACTATTTTTAGCTCATAAGCTATACAAAAACCTTGTGGGTTTGGTTTGGACTGTGGGCTATAGTTAACCCTGCTTTCAACCACCTTTAAGCAGAAAACTCCCAATCAACACCTCCAGCTCCCACCTTTTTGGAGGGAAGTCTGCTGAGTTCCACACTTGTGCTTCCAATTGCCTACCGGACATCTATACTTTGCTATCCCATGCACTCTTCAAATTCAGTGGGATAAACAAAATTTATCCCTCTAAATCACTTTCTTTCCCTGAATTACCTATTTTTGTTAATGGTATAATTATCTCAGTCACCCAGGTTCAAAATCTCAGCCACTCTGACTTTTCCCACCTTCTGTAAACTACTGGCAGTATTACTTCCTAACCATGTCTTGAAAACCTCACCTCTTCTCCATTCCTTTCAGTTTGTCCTGTTCCAAGCCCTTAGCATCTCTCTTCTGGACAATTGCCACAGCCCTGTCACTGTGTTCTCTGTCTCTATCCTATGCCGCAATTCAAGCCAGGCACTATACTTCAGTCAGGGATTTTCTTTTTTAGGTTATTTTTATCATGATATAAAACACATAACATAGCGAGGCCTGCGTGTCTCAGCGGTTGAGCATTGACCTATGATGCAGGAGATTGTGGTTTGATTCCTGGTCAAGGCACATGCTCGGGTTGCGGGCTCTGCCCCCAGTGGGGGATGTGCAGGAGGCAGCCGATCAATAACTCTCCCATCATTGATGTTTCTCTCTCTTTCTCTCCCTCTCCCTTCCTCTCTCTGAAATCAATAAAGACATATTTTAAAAACAGACAAACAACCACATAGCATAAAACAAGATTTGCCACTTTAATAATTTTAAAAGAATTTATTTTTATTGTTGAAAATATTACAGATGTTTCCCCATTGACCCCCTCCACCTCATACCCACTCCCCGCCCCAGTCTTCACCAGACTATTGTCTGTGCCCATGGGTTATGCGTATATGTATATAAATTTTTTGGTTAACTCCTCCCCGCCACCTTCCCTCAGATTCATCAGTCTGATTCATGCTTCTATGTCTCTGAATCCATTTTGTTCATCAGTTTATTACGTTCTTTAGATTCCACATATAATTTTTAAGTGCATAGTTCAGTAGTGTTAAATATATTCACATTATTGTGGAACAAATGTCCAGAAATTTTCATCTTACAAATCTGAAACTTTATATCCAGTAAACCACAAATTCTCTTTCTCCCTCCCCCCATCCTCTGATAGCCACCATTCCACTTTCTGTTTCTATGAACTTGACTACTTCAGATACCTCATATAAGTGAAATCATACAGTATTGATCTTTTTGTGAATGGCTTATTTAGCTTAGCATAATGTCCTCAAAGTTCATCCATGGTGTAGCATATAACAAGATTTCCTTATTTTATAAAGCTGAATAATATTCCACTGTATGTATAAACCACATTTTCTTCATTTATTCATTAATTGATGGACACTTACGTTGCTCCCACCTTTTGGTTATTATAAATAATGCTGCAATGAACATAAGAGTACACATATTCTTTCGAATTAGTGTTTCCTGTCTTACATTGTCTTTAATAGATTTTGAGTTTATTCTTGTATCTGGTGTAAGAAAGCGGTCTAGTTTCATTTTTTTGCATATATCTGTCCAATTTTACCAACACCACTTATTAAATAGACTGTCTTTACCCCATTGTATGTTTTTCTTTTCTTTGTCAAATATTAATTGACCATAAAGGCATGGGTTTATTTCTAGGCTCTCTATTCTGTTTCATTGATCTATGTGTCTGTTTTTATGACAGTACCATGCTGTTTTGATTATTAAGGTCTTGTAGTATAGTTTCATATCAGGTAGCATGAAACCTCCAACTTTGTTCTTTTTTTCTCAAGATTGCTGTGGCTATTTGGGGTCTTTCATAGTTCCATATAAATTTTTGGATTATTTTTTCTAGTTCTGTGAAATGCACCATTGGTATTTTGATAGAGATTGAGTTAAATTTATAGATTGCTTTGGATAGTATGGGCATTTTAATGATGTTTAATTCTTCCTGTCCACAAACACGGTATATGCTCTCATTTATTTGTATCTTCTTCAATTTCTTTCCTCAGTGTATTATAATTTTCAGAATGCAGGTCTTTTACCTCCTTGGTTAAATTTATCCCTAGGTATTTTATTTTTGTTGATGCAATTGTGTGTTTGTTTTCTTAATTTCCCTTTCTGATAGTTCATTATTGATATATAAAAATGCAACCAATTTCTGAATATTTATTTTGTATCCTGCTACTTCACTGAATTCATTTATCAGTTCTAGTAGTTTTGTTGGTGGAATCTTTAGGGTTCTCTATTATAGTATCATGTCATCTGCAAATGACAGTTTTATTTCCTCCTTTCCAACTTGGATGCCTTTTATTTCTTCTTTTTGTGAAAGTGGTGAAAGTGGACATCCCTGTCTTGTTCTGATTTTAAGAAAAACACTTTTAGTTTTTCCCCATTGAGTATGATGCTGGCTGTGAATCTGTCATATGTGGTCTTTATTATGTTGAGATATCTTCCTTCTATTCCCACTTTGCTGAGCGTGTTTATCATATATGGATGGTGGATTTTGTCAAATGTTTTTTCTGCATCTATTGATATGATCATATGATTTTTATCCATCATTTTGTTTACGTGGTGTATCATCACATTAATTGATTTCTGAATATTGTACCAATCTTTCATCCCCAGAATAAATCCCACTTGATCATGCATGGTGTGTGATCTTTATAATGTATTACTGGATTTGATTTTCTGATATTCTGTTGAAGATTTTTGCATATATGTTCATCAGGGACATTGGCCTATAATTCCCTTTCTTTGGAGTGTTTTTATGTGGTTTTGGAATTAGGATAATGTTGGCTTCGTAAAATGAGCTTGGTAGTCTTCCCTCCTCTTGAGTATTTTGGAATAGTTTGAGAAGGATAGATGTTAGGGTTTTTTTTTTTGACTGTTTGGTAAAATTCTTCTGTGAAGCCATCTGGTTAAGGACTTTTGTTGGCTGGGAGTTTTTTGATTACTGGTCTGTTCAGATTTTCTGTTTCTTCTTGATTCAGTTTCTGTAAATAGGTTCTCAATCCCTTGTTTCTCTCCTTTTTCCTTCTGGTTCCCCTATGATGCAGATGTTGTTATGCTTGATGTCCTAGAGATCCCTTAAATTATCCTCATTTTAAAAATTCTTTTTTCATTTTTCTGCTCTGATTGGTTTTCTGCTACCTTGTCTTCCAAATCGCTGATTTGATCTTCTGCTTTATCTAACCTACTGTGGATTCCTTCTGGTGTATTCTTTTTTCAGATATTATATTCTTCATTTCTGATTGATTCTTTTTATGGTTTCTATGTCCTTTTTATGCTTACTCTTTGTTTAAGTTCTCACTGAGTTTATCCATTCTTCCCCTAAGTTCCTTGAGCATCCTTATAAACATTGTTTTGAACTCTGCATCTGGTAGATTGCTTGTTTCCATTTTATTTAGTACTTTTTTTTTTTTTTCCTGGTAATTTATCCTGTTATTTCATTTGTGGCATGTTTCTTTTCTCCCCATTTTGGCTGCCTCTCTGTGTTTGTTTCTATGTATTACATAGATCTACTATGTCTCCCAGTGTTGGTATGGTGGCCTTAATTAGTAGGTTTTGTGTGGGGTTTAATGGTGCAGTCAGTTCCCTTTGTTCACCTGAGCTAGGTGGTCCAGGAATGTCCTTTGCGTGGGTTATGTGTGACTTCCTTTGTAGTTGAGTCTTGATTGCTATTGACCCATCTGTGGGTCAGGTTGACCCTCAGACTGGCTGACCCCAACCACAGTGCACAAGCTTTTGTTGGAGACCTAACCCCATGAAGTGGAATTTGCATCAGCAGGGTCTAGTGCCTGCTGAGATTTCCCTTTGGTTGTGCCACTTGTGGAGCTAATTGGGTCCTGCTCTGATGTGGTCTGAAGCTTGCCACTGGGTGTGTTTGTTCTAGGGCCTCCTGGGAGGGACAATATTAGGTGCTGCCTGTGACAAGCTCTGGGCTAGACTTGTTTACAGCTACAAAGTGATCCATGGTTTGTGGCTGCCTCTGTTGGGCCTGGGTGCTTGTGAGAGGAGCAAACCTGCATACCAAGGCCAGCTTGATCAGCATCGATCCCAAGGGCAGGTTTGTAAAAGGCCCAAAGCACCCTGAGATCTGCCTCCACCTGCTGGCTACCTGTGAGGCTCAGTCACATAAAGAGCTTCTCGGTGTATTCGAGTTGAATGAGATAGGTTCTCAGTGAGTCATCAGGCATGGTTGAGTGGTGATCACCAGGTTGACACTGATTCAAACTTGGTGCCAGTGCGGGTCTGAAGCCACTCAGCAAAATTCACAGGGTGCACCAAGACCAGCCGACACCTGTTGGGGACCTATGGACCTTTGTGATGGGGCAGATTCTCAGGGAGTCATCATGGCAAGGCCAGAAGAGTTCAACAGGCCAAAAGAGACCAAGATTTGGTTATGTGGAGGGAGAGCTCTGCAAAGAAACAGTGGTGCTGATAAGGTGTGCAAGGAAAAATGATCCCTGACCCAGAGCCACATAACTCAGTCTATCCCCGTGCCTGTATTCAACACCTCTTGAGTCTGCCAGGACCTCCTCAAGAACATTCCAAGAAAGTCTGCACCACCCTGGCCAGTGTGGCTCAGTGGATAGAGCATCGGCCCATGCACTGAAGGGCCCCAGGTTTGATTCTTAGTCAAGGGCATGTACCTGGGTTGTAGGTTCCATCTCCGGCCCCAGTTGGGGAGCATTTGGGAGGCAACAAATTGATGTGTTTCTCTCATATCAGTGTTTCTCTCTTTCTCTCCCTCTCCTTCCCTTTTACTCTTCAAAAATCAATGGAGAAAATATCCTTTGGTGAGGATGAACAAAAATAAATAAAATAAATAAATAAAGTCTGAATTATGGGTCCAGGCTGGCTGCAGCTGGCTGACTCCTCCACATGGCATGCATGGGCTCATCAGGGCAGGGCCACAGGTAGTCTGGAGGGTGGAGCTAGTGCATTTCCCAAGGCTGATGCAGTATGGAGGGGAGTGATAGACCAGGAAAGATGACACCTGTGATGTGTGATAGGGACTTAGCACAGAGACCTTGGTGGTTGTTCTTTTAGCCCTCTCCTAAGACCCACACAACTCAGTCTCTCCTTGTAGGACTCCAGTCCACCCAAAGCTCCTTCTACTGGAGCCCAGGATGAGTGATTGTTTTATAATTTAGTTGTAATTGCAGTTTGGTCCTGGGAGGAAGTGAGTGTAGTTTCCACCTACTTTGCCACCATCTTGGATCTCTCACATTCTGTTTGTCTATTTTTCCATTTGTCTATTTTTGCTTTTATTGCCTGTGTTTTTGGTGTCATAGCCAAGAAATCATTGCTTAGTCCAATGCCATGAAACTATTCTTCTATGTTTTCTTTTAAAAGTTTTATATTGTAGGTCTTACGTAAATTTATAAGAATTTTAGGTCTTCAATTCATTTTTAGATAATTTTTGGTATGTCGTAAGGGTCTAACTTCATTCTTTTGCATGTGGATATTCAATTTTTTCAACACTGTTTGTTGAAGATACTGTCCTTTTCCATTTAGTTGTCTTGGCACTCTTGTTGAAGATCTTTAGATCGTAGGTGAGGGTTATTTCTGAACTCTCTATTCTATTCCATTGGTCTATTTGTTTGGCAATAAGCCGGTACAACACTGTTTTGATTACTGTAACATTATAATATGTTTTGAAATCAGGAAATATAAGTACTCTAATTTTGTTCTTTTTCAAAATTATTTTGGCTATACAGGGTTTCTGGAGATTCCATATCAATTTTAGGACAAATTTTTCTATTGCTGCAAAAAATGCCATTAGTATTTTGATAAGGATTGTATTGAATCTATAGATCACATTGGGTAGTGTACTAGTCAAGGTTCTCCAGAGAAACAGAACCAATACAATGTGTGTGTTGTAGGGTGCCCCCCCAAAATGTATGCACACTTTAACAGCTGATAGCTCAATTTTGAAATGAAATGTAACACTATCTTTATAATTATTCAAAGTGTGTGCATACATTTTTTTGGGACACCCTATATGTGAT
The DNA here is from genome assembly GCF_054644295.1 of Miniopterus natalensis. Lineage (NCBI taxonomy): Eukaryota > Metazoa > Chordata > Mammalia > Chiroptera > Miniopteridae > Miniopterus > Miniopterus natalensis. Next base: position 57,172,948 of record NC_142103.1, on the reverse strand, counting down.
TTATGATGAGGAAATGCTCGTGCAGTCATAGAAGCTGGTAAATCCCAAGATTTGAAGGGTGAGTTGGGAAGCTTGAGACCCGAGAGAGCCAATAGTTTAGTTCTAGTCCAAGTTTGAAGTCCTACAAACCAGGGGAGCCAATGTTTCAGTTGAGTCTGAAGGCAGAAAAAGAATCTGATGTCCAGTCCAAAGACTTTCATGTAGGAGGAATTTTGTCTTACTGGAGGAAAGTTCAACTTTTTTGTTCTATTCAGGCCTTCAACTGATTGAATGAGGCTCACCCACATTAAGGAGGGCTGTTTTACTCAGTTTGTTGATTATTATTATTTTTTAAATCCTCACCCGAGGATATTTTTTCCATTGCTTTTCAGAGAGTGGAAGAGAGAGAGAGAGAGAGAGATCAATGTGAGAAAGACGCATCAATAGGTTGCCTCCAGCATGTGCCCTGACCAGGGGCTGGGAATCAAACCTGCAACCCAAGTACATGCCCTGGGCTGGAATCAAACCTAGGACCCTTCAGTCCGAGGGCTGATGCTCTAACCACTGAGCAAACCAACTAGGGCTCAGATTTATTTTATTTTATTTATTTTTTTAATGTATTTTTAAAAAATATATCTTTATTGATTTCAGAGAGAGGAAAGGAGAGGGAGAGAGAGAGAGATAGAAACATCAATGATGAGAGAGCCATTGATCAAGCCCGCGACCCGGGCATGTGCCCTGACCGGGAATCGAACCCGGATTGCCTGGATCCTAGGTCGACGCTCAACCCCTGAGCCATACCCGGCTGGGCGAGGGCTCAGATTTAAATGTTAATCTCATCAAAACACCCTCACAGAAACACTCAGAGTAATGTTTTTGTTCTGTTCTATTTTTACAAGGAAGTTAATGAAGTCCCTTCATCTGATATGACTTGTTTTGGTCTAGGGGTAAAACTTCCTTCCTCACTGGATATTAGCTGAAAATAAGAGTCCAACCCATGGGGTGGAAAATGGATATTGGGTGAGGTGGGAGTTAGGATATTTCAGGTTAACTATTTTGTGTCATCTGGGCCACACAATCCAGACTGATGTTTTACCAAATATCTAAGCACCCTGTGACCCGCTCAAGTTGACACATAAAACTAACCATAACAGGTAGCATGGACCTTTAAACAGTATTAATTCTTCCAATTTGTGTACACAGATGTCTCTGCATTTATTTGTCTTCTTTAATTTCTTTCATCAATGTTTTGTAGTTTTCAGTATACAAGTCTTTCACCCCTTGCTCAAGTTTATTCCTAAGTATTTTATTCTTTTTGATGTTATTGTAAATTGAATTTTCTTAATTTCCTTTTCAAATTGTTGATTGTTAGTGTATAGAAATGCAACTGATTTTTGTTTGTTGGTTTTGTGTCCTACAGCTTTCCTGAATTTGTTTATTAGTTCTAACAGGTTGTGTGTACGTGTGTGTGTGTGTGTGTGTGTAATCTTTAGGGTTTTCTACATATAAGATTATGCCATCTACGAACAGAGATAATTTTATTTCTTTCTAATTTGGATGCCCTTTATTTCTTTTTCCTGCCTAACTGCTCTGGCTAAAACTTCTAGTACTATGTTGAATAGAAGTGAGAGTGGACAGCTTTGGCTTGTTTCTTATCTTAGAAGAAAAACTTTTAATTTTTCACCACTGAGTGCAATGTTAGCTGTGGGCTTTTCATATATAGCTTTTATTATGTTGAGGTAATTTCCTTCTATTCCTGGTTTGTTCAGTGTTTTTTGTGTATGTTTTCTTTATGAAAGAGTGCTAAATTTTTCAAATGCTTTTTATGCATTGATTGAGATGATCATGTGATATTTATCCTTCATTCTGTAAATGTACTGTATTACATGCATTGATTTTTGTATGTTATCCTTGCATCCAAAGGATAAATTCAATGTGGCCATGGTGTATAATCTCATTAATGTGGTATTGAATTCATTTTGCTGGTATTTTGTCAAGGATTTTTGCATCTATATTCATCTGGGAAACTAGCCTGTAGTTTTTCTTATGGTGTCTTTGTCTGGCTTTGGCATCAGGCTAATGCTGGCCTCATAAAATGAGTTTGGAAGTATTCCTTCCTCTTCAATTTTTTGGAAAAGTTTGAGAAAAATTGGTATTAATTCTTCTTTACATGTTTGGTAGAATTCGCCAGTGAAGCTATCTGTTCCTGTTCTTTTTTGTTGTTATTGGGAGGTTTTTTATTACTGATTCCATTTCATTATTTTGTATTGGTCTGTCAGGCTTTCTATTTCTTCTTGGTAGGTTGTGTGTTTCTAGGAATTTATCCACTTCTAGATTATCTAATTTCTTGGCATACAATTGTTCATAGTATTCTCTTACAGTCCTTTTTATTTTTGTGACATTGGTTGTAATATGTACCCTTTTTTATTTCTGATTTGAGTCTTTTATCTTTTTTCTTAGTTAATTTAGCTAAGTCTCAATTTTGTCAATCTTTAAAAAACAAACCTTAACTGTGCTGATTTTTTTCTGTTGTTTTTTTTTTCTTTCTATTTTACATTTCTTTTTATCTTTGCTTAGATCTTTATTATTTCCTTCCTTCTGCTAGCTTTGGGTTTAGTTTGTAGTTTTTCTAGTTCCTTGAGGTATAAAGTTATGTTGTTGATTTGAGATCTTTTTTCTTTTATAATGCATGCATTTACAATTACAAGTTCTCCCTTAGCATTGTTTTTACTGTATCCCATAAGTTTTGGTATGTTGTGTTTTCATTTTCTTCTGTCTCGAGGTGTTTTCTAATTTTCTCCTGTGACTTTTTCTTTGGCCCATTGGCTGTTTAAGAGTGTGTTGTTAAATTATTACATATTTGTGGATTTTTCAGTTTTCTTTGTGCAATTGCTTTCTGGTTTCATTCCACTGTGATCAGAAAATATATTTTGTATGATTTTAGTTTTCTTGAATTTGTTAGGACTTGCTTTGTGGCCTAACATGCAGTCTATCCTAGAGAATGTTCCATATAGCATGGTCAGGTCTTCTATTTCCTTGTTGATTTTCTGTTTGTTTTATCCATTATTAAAAGTGAGATGTTGAAGTCTCCTGCTATTATTGTGTTGCAGTTTACTTCTCCCTTCTGTTATGTCAAAGTTTGCCTCTTATATTTAGAAGCTCCAAGGTTAAGTGCATAAATATTTATAATTGTTGTATTTTCTTGGTGAATTGACTCTTTTAACATTATATAATATTCTTGATCTCTTGTTACTATTTTTAAAAAAAATATTCTTTCTTTTTAATTTATTTTTTTCCATCACTATTTATTCCCTCTATGCCCTCTTGCACCTTCCCCCACCCCCTTCCCCCATAATCACCACACTGTAGTCCATGTCCATGAATTCTCTTACTTTTTTCTTTTTTGCTCAATCCCTCCACCTCTGCACCGCCCCCCTTCCCCCAGAGCTGTCTGCCTGCTCTATATCTATGAGTCTGTTTCTATTTTTCTTTGTAGTTCAGTTTGTTCATTAAATTCCACATATGAGTGAAATCATATGGTACTTGTCTTTCTCTGACTGGCTTATTTCACTTAACATAATGTTCTCCATGTCCATCCATACTGTCGCAAAGGTTAAAATTTTCTTCCTTTTTACAGCAGAGTAGTATTCCATTGTGTAAATATACCACAGCTTTTTACCCACTCATCTTCTGATATGGGCAAAAACCTGAATAGACACTTCTCCAAGAAAGATATACAGATGGCCAATAGACATAAAAAGATGCTCAGTGTCACTAATCATCAGAGAGATGCAAATTACAACTACAATGAGATATCACTTCATACTTGTCAGACTGGCTATCACCAATAAATCAACAGACAAGTGTTGGCAAGGATGTGGAGAAAAGGGAACCCTAGTACACTGCTGGTGGGAATGCAGATTGGTGCAGCCACTGTGGAAAGCAGTATGGAGTTACCTCAAAAAATAAAAAATGGAACTGCTTATGACCCAGCGATTCTACTTCTGAGAATTTATCCAAAGAAACTTGGAACACTAATTCGAAAGAATATATGTACCCTTATATTCATTGAAGCGTTATTTACAATAGCCAAGATTTGAAAGCAGTTTTTGTTACTGTTTTTTATTTAAAGTCCATTTTGTCTGTAACCACTCCTGCTCTCTTTTGGTTCCATTTGCTTGGAATATCTGTTTCCTTTTTTAATTTTTTTAATCTTTTATTTTCAGCCTATGTTTATCCTTCCATGAAAAGTGAGTTTCTTGTAGACAACATATAGTTGGATCCTATTTTATTTTTACCCAAGTAGCAAATTCATGTCTTATGATTGGGAAGTTTAATTCACTTGCATTTAAAGTAATTATTGATAGGAAAGGCCTTACTATTGCCATTTTGTTAATTGTTTTCCATATGTCTTGTAGCTTTTTTGTCCCTTCTTTCCTCTTATTGCTTTCCATTGTGTTTTGTTGATTTTTTAAATTATAGGGATGTGCTTTGATTCACTTCTCATTTCCTTTTGTGTATATTCTATACCTATTGCCCTTATGGTTGCCACTGCAATTACATAAACCATCTTTACAGTTATAACATTCTATTTTAAATAAATAAAAACAACTTCAATTACATATGCAAACTCTACTTCTTTGCAGCTCCACCCCCTTCATTATTGATACCATATATCTTTTTTTAAAAAAATGTTTTTATTGATTTTAGAGAGAGAGGAAGGGAGAGCAATAGAGAGATAGAAACATAGATAAGAGAGAAACATCATTGATTGGCTGCCTCCTGCACACCCTCTACTGCAACCTGCACATGTGCCCTGACCAGGAATTGAACCTGTGACCTTTTGGTGCATGGGTTGGCGCTCAACCAACTAAGCCACACCAGCCAGAGGTAATACCATACATCTTTATATGTTGTATAACTATTAACATAGGTTTATAGTTATTTTTATGTTTTTGTCATTTAATTCTATGCACCAAAATGACCATAGTATGTGTTATATTTGTCCATCTATTTACCTTTACCAGAAAATCTCATATTTTCACATGGCTTCTTTTTGCTGTTTATCATCTGTTTTTTCAACTTGAAGGACTCACTTTAGCACATCTGTAGAGCAGGTCTGGTGGTAATGAACTCCCTCAGCTTTTGCTTAGCTGGAAAAGTTTTCCAGTCTTGTTGGAGTGGGACCGACTACCTGAGATGGCTGTGTAAGGGCAGTAGTGGTCAGCTGTGGGGATGAGGATAGCTTCCTTTCATTTCTCTCTCTGTCTCTTTCTCATCTCTATTTCTACCCCTGTATCCTCCTGGATTATAAACCTCTCTATGCAGAAACATTAAAAAGCATATGCAACTGTAGAAATAACCTAATTTCTCTAACCTACACTTTGATTTGCATAGAGTCCACTCTCTAAAGTATCACAGGCAACAATTTCACTAAATGCTTCACCACCATGTAACTAAGGGTGACAACATTCCAGTCTGCCATGGCTTTACCATTATGGTTCAAAGCCCAACCCTCTTTATTCAGCCAATTCTAAAACTTTAGATCCTATAACTTGCAGCTCTAACTTGAGGTAACAAATTCTAAATCAATTAAAATATGAATTTAGCTCCAGTAACTGGGACTTCAAAAACAGTGCCTTAAACAAATTAGGTTAAAATTTTTTCCATATGAGGAAAAGTCAGAAGATGGGCAATCAAGGACTGAAATAATATCTTCATGATGTTTTCTGAAATTCAGACTCCTTTTGTATTTCTGCTAACACAATGTTAGAGTGGTCATTTAGCCTTCATAAGATGGCTGCCTGAGCTCCAGCCTTCATATATTCCTTTAAAGCAGCAGAGAGGAAGAAAAGGTAAGGGTGGAAGGAGATTGGTCAATTAATTCAGCTCTCCTGCCAATGTTTATCTGCTATAAAATATTTTTGTATAAAGCATTTAGGCACTTTTAGGTGGGAAAGATGATACTCAGATTTCACTGTTAGGTTCAGCAGAATATAATGTCAAAGAATGATATATCTAGTGTGGAGTAGGCAGTGGCACATCACAACAAATGTTATCTGAAAAGCAGTTAAAATGCAAAGAAATTTATCATAATAATTTAAAGTCTCATGAGTTAGGATTATTCCAATTTAAAACACTAAGAAATAGGAGCATCATGAAAAACAAAATCAACTTCTGAGGGTATGAAAAACAATGGAAGAAAATTGGCATTTATTGAATTATAAATGCAAGCTTTATACTTACATGAAACTCCCTTATAAGACAGACATTAATTATTCAGTAGCAAACCTTGCAAATACAAAATAAAATCTAAATCAAGGGGGAAGGGAAGAGATTAACCAAAGAACATATATGCATATATGCACAGCCCATGGACACAGACAACAATGAGGTGAAAGCCTCAGGTGGGGTGAGGTCCGGGTGGAGGGGGACAAAGGTGGGAAAATGGGGGACATCTGTATATGGTCAACAATAAAAAAAATTATCTGCAATAAAGGCAAGGCAATAGACTCAGGTTCTGGCTTGTCAAATATTTCCTGCACTAACATTATCTACAGAAGCATCTGGCCAATTTGTACCTAGTGACTCCTTATGAATGCTGAATGGGGTTCAGGTAAAATGACACTGTGTACAAACCTGTGGACAAAGCTGAAAGAGCCTTTCCCATCTCCTGGAGGAGGTATCAGTATACAGAACAAGAGCTAAGGATTCATATTTTTGTTGCCTTATCATAATTCAAATGTATTTCAGGGTGTGATTTTGACTTTGCCAATATGAATATGCATCTTGAATATGTGCCTTATGGTTACACTTAACAATAATAAAATAAAACTCCAGCTCTGACAAGTTGACAAACACCACCCTAGCTGTGGGACATTACCTTGTGGGACATAGTAAAGTCACCTTGCTTTCTAAGGAATTTTCTTAAAAGCTCTATGCACCAACTTCTATTTATATCTACTTCACTGGCCAACATTTACTCATGTGGTTATCCTTCTTTGAGGGAGCTTGGGAAAATTAGCTTTTTAGCTGGCACACACATTGCTGCCCCAACAAAATCAGGATTTATTAACATGGGAGATGGAAAGAAAAGATCTCAGGTGGGCAACTCTATTTAGCTGAAGCAGAAAGGAATTTATCCCCTGCAGAATTGGTAGAAAGATTATAGAAGTAGGTCTAGGCAAAGCTCTCAGAAACAATGCTACTTAATTGGTCTGATTAATCTCAGAAACACTGCTTGTGCTGCTACCCATGCCAGCAAAAGCGATGACTTCTGCCCAGCTGTTTCCTTTTCCCCGCGTCACTTCCAAATCAAAACCTTCCATGGCTGCATATCATTGATGAAAACTAGGTTGCAGGCCCGCAAGGGATGCTGGGAAAAGTAATTTAAGAAAATTCTATCTGAAGAAGGTGGGATTCACAGTAGGGGTGAGTAAACATATTTCATTAATTCTAAGACATACTTCCCCCCCCACATTTTCATGTCTCTAAAATCAGCATACTTTTGACAGTCAGTGATGGCTGTCGACTATCTGGCAGTTTTGTGATGTGGTTGTCATTGCTTGTATGTACATGAAACCCCTATATAAGATGGAGAAAGTATTGCCATCAAAAGAGTGCAGATAGCCCTGGCCAGTGTGGCCCAGCTGGTTGGGCAGCATCTTGTGCATGGAAAGATTGCTGGTTTGATTCCCTGTCAGGGTGCCCAAGTGGTGGGCTTGATCTCCAGTAGCAGGCATGCAGGAGGAAGTCAATTAATGATTCTCTCTCATCATTGATGTTTTTCTCTCCCTCTCCCTCACCCTTCTTCTCTCTGAAATCCATAAAAACATACAAAAAAATTTTTTTAAAGAGTACAGATGGGGTCTTAGTAGGTTGGAAGGAAATCCTGGAGCCAACAGTGAAGTACTTATAAATGCCGTCTCATCACAGAATCACATAAGGTGCAAAACCAGCAACACAGACAATGCTGAGTTAAAAGGGGACTCATAAGAGTTCTACACTAAATATAAAGAACTAGAAAAAAGTTAACTGACTTATTTTGCTTTTTTATGTATTCACAAGAGATTTACACCTAAATAAATTTAAGTGAGATCTTTCAATGGGAACAAAATAAAAATTCTAAATTGATAATTCTAATTGATAAAATATAACCTAACTATTGACCCAGTTATACCACTCTCAGAAATTGAGCCTGAGTGGGGTGTGGCAGAGCATAGATGTAAAACTATTATCTAAATTATTGTGCATTTTGTGGTCACAGCCTCTTCTCTAGATTTGTTGATATGACTGAAGGCCTCTGTTGATGATCATAGGAAAGGATTATTCTAACAGATGATCAGAAAACAGAATAGGCCATGACACTGAAAAAATGAGTTTTTCATGTTAGAATGATGGGTTACTGAGGATGGCATAAATGATAGCAAAAATTGAGGGTAAATAATGGTCTCTCTCTTTTTTGAAAAGTAACAGCTGTTGCATACCATAGATTAATGAAAATTAGTCTTATGTTTGGAAACTGAGAAGATACAGCTATAAAATACAGTTTAATCAAAAGAACCAGAGTAGGGTGTGCTTGTTAAGAATTCAGAATTGGTTATTGAAAATGCACTTTGATACCATGTACCATATTTAAATGGTAAATGAGGTATAAATGGTGACAGAACGAGACTTGGCTTTGGGTGGTGAACACATAATACAATATACAGATTATGTGTTATAGAACTGTATACCTGAAACCTATATAATTTTATTAACCAATGTCAGCTCAATAAATTCAATAAAAAATAGAATGTAAAAAAAAAAAAAAAGGAAATTTAGCCTGAGGAGAAAACACTGATAATAACTTAACTGTTCAACAATGACAACAATAAGAACTACTAATATCTGTTGAAACTTTACTATGTGCCAAGCCCTCAACATACATTTTTTCATTTGATTCTCATAACAGCCAAGTGAGATAGATATTAATCTTATCCTCATTTTATATATGAGGCCCAAACATGTGACAACTTGTCCAAGGTCAAACAGCTCCTAGGCAGTGGAATCAGGATTTAAACTCTGATCTATGGGTTTATATAGATCCAGACCTGTGCTGTACAGCTATTAGAAAATGAAGCATGTTGCAATAATAAATACGCTGCACAGTTCTGAGCAGAAAAGGGAAAACAAATTTGTATATACACTATAATCACAACTATGTAAAACATGTGTATAAAAGGTTAAAAACTCAAGAAATCTGCAAAATATCTAGAAACAAGTTACAGTAAAACATGAATGTCCAGGATGGGTTTCTGTCCAGTGGGTCCAGTGGTTCTGAATCTTTTTTGGATTATGGAACCTGTATTAGTCTGTTCCAGCTGCCAAAACAAAATACCACAGAGTGGCTTAAACAACAGAACTTTATTTTTTCATAGTTCTGGATTCCAGAAGTCTAAGCTCAAGGTGACAGCAAATTCTATCCTGGTGAAGACGTTCTTCTTGGCTTACAGATGGCCACCTTCTCACTGTGTCCTCACCTGGCCTTTCCTCTGTATGCACATGTTGAGAAAGAGAGAGAAAAAAAGAGGGAGAGATATCTCTAGTGTCTCTCTTTTTATTAGGATACTAGTTCTATCAGATTAGGGCCCCACTCTTATTATGACCTCATTTAACTTTAATTACCTCCCTAACGGCCCTATCTCCAAATACAGTCATGGTGAGAGTTAGGGCTTCAACATAGGACTTTTAGGGCAACCCACTTCAATCCATAACAGGACCTCTTTGAGAAGCTGATGAAAGCTCTGTACACCGCTTCAAGGAAACTATATATACCACCTCCCATAACTTTGCACACAATTTCAGGAAGTTCCTAGACCCTAGATTGAGAACCAGTGTTCCAGGCCATCTTTTTCTTTTCACAGCTGAAGAAACAGAGGTTCAGAAAGAAGTGATTTTCAGTGGATTAGGGGAGAGCCAGGACTCCTGATTCCCCGTCTAGTGCTTGCCCTACCTGACTTTGACTTCTATTAGGCCTGTTAGATCAACTATCCAGGGTGATCCCAGCACACCCCAGGTCCTGTGGCTAGGGTGAAAAGGACAGCCACTTCTTCACCTGGGACATTCACAGGGTTAAAAAAACTCTAGTTGTAACTGACAACAAATGGGATAGATTTCAGTGCTTCAAACTAGTCAGGAGCTTGGGAAGAAGCTGCGCCAACTTCAATATCCATTCACAAGAAGCCTGAGCATGAGGAGCTGGAAACACTTCTGTCCCACTGAAGGACAAAGAGAGGCTGAGGAGGCACAGCTTCAAACTGTTTGGTGGGCTTGACATGTTACTGTCCCCCTGACTCTCAGATTCCTCACAGTACACTCCCCAAGAGTTGGCCTGTTAGATTTGTCCTAGAGTTTTTCCAGCTCTAATATTCTGTACTTCTATGATTCTGGTGCAGGAACCATGGAGAAAATATCAGTTGAGACATTAGGGTCCTAGAATTATGGGCAAAATCATTCCCCCCCCCCAAAATGCCTTTTGATGGTATAATAGAAGTAGCAATAAAGAAAATGTAGTTTAAAGAGATGAAAAATCCCTAATGAGAATCTGAGAAGACTCTTCAAATATTTAAATAGTCATTTAAAGTAAAGCTTCACCTTGGCCATATAGCTCAGTTGGTTAGAGCGTTGTCCCCATACACCAAGGTTGCAGGTTTGATCCCCAATCAGGACACATACAAGAGTCAACCAATGAATGCATAAATAAGTAGAAAAAGAAATCTCTCTCTCTCTCTCTCTCTCAAAAAAAAAAAAAAAAATCAATAAGTAAAGGAGATTAAAGATGGTAGCTGACTGAGTGGAAGTTACACTGACACTCTCCCAGGACCAAACTGGAATTACAACTAAAATAGAGAAAAACCATCCCGAATAAATCAACTGCAACTGAAGATGTGCTGGAGAGTACCCTCATAACCAAAGACCTAAAGTGGAGGCCACATAGAGACTGGTAGGAAGTGTGGAGGCATGAGAGGGCTGGCTGGGCTCCCACAAGCAAAAGCTGAAGGTCAGGAGGGATACCTCAGCTGTGGGGGGTTCCCACTGATAACTCTGGGGTCTAAACCATAAGCTGGGCTCCTCAGCCCAGAAAACCAGAACTGAGAAAGGTGCCCACATAACATCTGGCTGTAAAAAGCAGCCGGGTTTCTGTCTGCCAGGGAGAAACAGCTGGAAAAGCAAGCACCCTCTTAAAGAACCAAAGCACAAAGTTTCATGTGAAGCCACTCACCCTGGGCTCCAGCAGAGGGAGGGCAGAGTGAACTGGAGCTGTGTGAGGAGAATCTAAGTTTGTGGGCTCTTGATATAAAGCTCAGAGGGCACCCCTCTGGATTCCTGTGCTGAGTCATTCCTCCATACTGCAGAGGAAGACATTTACCTTCCAAGAAACTTTTGCCTGAGGGAGAAGCAATTACCCCATCCTGCTGGAAACCCTCTTGCCCTACTTTATGGACTTTCGACAGCCTGAGGCTCCTTAAGAGAATCAGATTAATCAGCCTACAGGCAGAGGTAGACCTCAGAGTGCTTTGAGTCTTTGCCTGATCTGCTTCTGGACCCAGGCCTTGGCAAAGCAGACTTTAGTGTGCATCTTGGTCCTGTCCAAACACACCAGGCCCCAACAGAGGGAACCTCAAGCCATGAGTTGTTGATAGCTCCAAACAGGGTACTCAAGGCCAGTCACAAACAGTGTTTGACATTGGCCTGCACCAGAGACTGTACAAAAACACTGAGAATCCTAGAAGCCCTACCTAACACATAGAAACAAACTAAAATAGGCAGCCAAAATGAGGAGACAACAAAACAAGCCCCAGATGAAAGAATAAGAGAAGTCTCCAGAAAAAGAGCTAAGTGAAATGGAAATAAGCAACCTATCAGATATAGAGCTCAAAATACTGATTGTAAAGATGCTCAACAGCATGAAAAAAGATATAGAAACTGTGTAGCAGAAATAAGGAATACATTGGAAAGAATAAACAGCAGATTAGAGGAAGCTCAATATTGATCAGTGAATTAGAACACAGGGTAGAAAAAAATCATTCAATCAGAGATCCAAAAAGAAAAAACAATTAAAAAACAGGAGGACAGTCTAAGGGATCTGTGGGACAACATGAAATGTAACAATATTCACATCATAGGAGTGCCAGAGGAAGTCAAAAGTAAGCAGGGGTTAGAGAACCTGTTTGAAGAAATAATGGCAGAAAACTTCTCAAACTTGGTGAAGGAAAAAGTCACACAAGTTCAGGAGGCACAAAGAGTCCCAAGCAAGAAGAATCCAGAGGCTCACGCCAGACACATCATAATTAAGATGCCAAAAATTCTAGACAAAGAGAAAATCTTGAAAGCAGCAAGAGAAAAGCAATCTGTTACCTACAGAGGAGCTCCCAGAAGGCTGTCAGAAACTCTACAGGCCAGAAGGGAATGGCATGAAGTATTCAAGGTAATGCAAAATGAGGATCTGAAGCCAAGACTACACTATCCAGCAAAGCTATGATTCAAAATAGATGGTGAGGAGGGGGAAGATGGCTGCACTGTGACAAGAAGCAGAGTGCCCTTGCTGCCAATCAAGTACTCTATTTACCGCTAAAATACTGTGTAACCTGCTTGGAAAAACCAGAGAAATATACTTGAGTGGACATACTTTGAATAGGGAGCACTGAAGAAACATCATAATGTCTGGTAAGAGAGGGGATGGCATATAAGGGGTAGTCCCCCCTGAAGCCTGTGCTGGGCTAGAGGCTGCAAAGCTCCCTCCCCTTAAGAGTGTGGACCGGCATCCAAAAGCTGGGATCTCAAACCTGGAGCAAAGAAGAAGGGAAGGAGAGCCAGTGCGCAGAGAGCCAAGGGAGCCAGGGGAACAGCGCACCTGTGAGGAAGGGACTGCACCCTCCAAGTGAAACAAAGCTTCTAATGGCAGCTGAGAAGGAGTCTTTCACACTGGGTACTGACCACAGGAAAGGCTGTCCCACATTGTGTGGCTCCTGAATAGAAAGGGGCCAGAGGGCTGCACTGAGCAACCACATACACGGACCCTCTGCCTTCCTGTAAGGCATTGTATAGAACCTCAGAAAGCATTTGATCTGTGTAGCCCGGGGAAGGGGAAGAGAGTCCTCGGGCCACCAGAGAGGGTCTGGAGCTGCCAGCAGGGCAGATCAGGACTCCAGCCACCAGAGCTACCAGTGTGGCGAGTTGGGGATTTTTGACCCACTCTGAGGGGAGTTGGGATAGCACACAAGGAGCTGTGCCAACTTTACTGAGATCAGCTGTGCAGAGGAGATGTGTGGGGCTGACTTTGTGACCTCTCCTGCTTGGTTCTGAGGCACGGGGGCGATGGGTCCTGGCAGCGCTGGTTCTTTTCCTTTGTGGTACTTTGTGAATTTTTGAGTTTTTGATTGCTGAATGGCCATCCACCTTCCTGGCTTGCACTGGGGAGACAGACCAGTGAAAGCTGGGATTTGTGTTTGCATTTTGGAGAGTTTGAAATAAGCGCCCTGGGCGATCAGCCAACCAGAAGTGAGAAAGGAGGGAGGAGCACGCCTACTTCTCCTGCAGGCTAGGAGCACCACCCCCAACAGGAAAGGGGCTTATTCAACTCACTGAAGCCCCAGATATACCCTGCAGGGCACAGTCCTGAGGGGGAAGGGAGATCAGCTCTCAGGAAGACAACACAAGAATAAGACTCTCAGGGACTGTTGTTTGGGAGCTGGAGAAAGAGCTTAAAACCCCTCTGGGGACTGGGCAGGCAAAGTGCTCACTGGATTTTTTTTTTTTTTAATTGAACCCACTGAGCCCAAGCTGCTGAAATTGCCTGTACTGGAAAGGTAACAGACTGAAGTCAATCTGAAATTGCAGCAGGCCATTGTATGGGGAACTGGAATTGGAAGATAAGGTAGGGACTGAGGAGCTGGCTTTGAAGCAGAGACTAAATTCCCCACAGAGAGTGCCTGACAGCGAAAACATCTAATTAAGGAAAGCAATATCCCGAGCTACACTAACTGGCCTGCACCCTAAAAACTCTTCTGAAGACTCTGGAGTAAGACCAGGCACCACAAAGGGGAGGCAAAATAGCTGACAGTTGGAGGTGATCCACAGAGATCCTCAGTCCAATCAGCTACCTAAGGACACCAGAGCCAAACCTAGACAGCTCCTGACATGCTGATACACAAAGTACTTCTCAGGAGAATCGAAATCAGCATACAACACAGTGAGCCTCAGCAACATAAGCTGCCCAGAAGAAATTCACCGATTCACTTTTTTGTTTTTAAGAAAAAAGAGAAAAGAAAAAATTTTTCTTTTTAAATTTTAAATTAAAAAAAAAAGTTTTAAATTTTAAATTAATTTCTTTAAAAATTTGTTTTACTTGGCTTTTTGTTTTGTTTTGTTTTTTGTTCTATTATCAAGATTTTCTTGATGCTCTCTGTTTAATTGCTGGGATACTATCATTATTACCAATACGTTTTCAGCTTTTCTCTATTATTTCCCCCACATCTCTTATTGGACTCCCTCCTTGCACTTGCTTTATTGCGCTCTCTCTTCTTGCTCCATTGGCATAACTTTTTTTTTTCTTCCTTTCTTTTCTTTTTCTCCCTTCTGTCTTCCTGTATTTTTGTTTGTTTCTTTCTTTCTGCTCATTTCTTTATTGTATTTGTATTTTTTCTTTTTCAACTATTTTCCTATTCTTATGCTCTACCCTTAATTTTTTTATTGCCCTTCTTTCAGAATCATTTCTCTGCCCCTTTTATCTCCCAGTAGCTTCTCTATTTTTTACTTTTATTTCATTATTATAATTTTTTATTTTTCTGTTTCTATTAGCAATAATATCCTTTTCTCTTTCTATTTTTTTTTCTATCTTCTCTATTTTGTTTTTTTCTTTAGCATTTGTGTTCTCACTTCACTCTCACAATTCTACTTTCATTTGGGATGTTTTCATTTTGATTTTCATGATATTTTGTAAGATACTGCATGTTTCCTGGAAGTTTGGTTGTGTATTGACTTGCCTTGCCAACACCCCTACAACAGCTCACATGACATGGTTGGGGATGAGCCACACAGTTAGGCAACCTGAGAGGAGAGTCCTCCAAGAATGACTCAACAACAAGATATACCCAATCACAAAAGAAGAGACCAAAGAACCCACAAAAGGGACACCCTTAGAGAAAATAGCTCAGAAGTGTAAGGAAAACACACCTTTGAGCTCCACTGGACATACACTACAAAATCCCACTGCACAAGACTGGAAGACAGCAAATATATCTAATATACAGATACAAACACTAAGAGCCACCAAAATGGGGAGACAAAGAAACAACTCCCAAGCTAAAGAATAGGAAAAATCACCAGAAAAAGACGTTGATGAGATGGAGTTAAGCAAGTTATCAGAAATAGAGTTCAGAGTAATGGTTATAAAGATGCTCAAGGAAATTAATGAGAACCACAAGACAGTTAATGGAAAGGTCCAGGAATTTAGTGAAAACATGAAAAAAAAAGAGCTAATATCATAAATAAGAACTAGGCAGAAATGAAGAATAATATATCTGATATCAAGAATATGCGGGAAGGAATTAAAAGTAGTCTCAGTGAAGCACAGAATAAAATAAGAGATATAGAAGATAAGGTAGGAAAGAACCACTCAATCAGAGCAGCAAAAAAACCAAAAACACTTAAGGACAGTCTAAGGGAGCTTTGAGACAGCATAAAGTCAAACGACATTCGCATCATAGGGGCACAACAGAAGGAAGAAAGTCAGCAATGGATAGAGAACTTGGTGGATTAATGACAGAAAACGTCCCTAAGCTCGTGAGGGAGAAAGCCCCACAAGTTCAGGAAGCACAGTGGGTTCCAAACAAGAGGAACCAAAGAGACCCACTCCAAAACACATCATAATTAAAATGGCAAAAGTTAAGGACAGAGAGAGTATATTAAGGGCTGCAAGAGAGAGACAAGCAGTGACCTACAAGGGAATCCCCATAAGGCTGACAGCTGATTTCTCAACAGAAACACTTTAGGCCAGAAGGAGTAGCATGAAGTTCTAAAAGTAATGAGGAGCAATAACTTGCAACCAAGACTGCTTTGTCGAGCAAGGCTATCATTTAAGATTGAAGGTGAAATAAAGAGCTTCCCAGACAAAAGAAAGCTAAAGTAGCTCAGTACCACCAAACGAGCATTGCAAGAAATGTGAAAAAGACTGCTTTAAGAAGAAGAAATATTGAGAGAAAGGTCCATTGGCATAAAAGGGAAAAATGGGATTAACTAAGTATCTATCAATAGTAACCTTAAATGTAAATGGAATAAATGGGCCAATCAAAAGACATAAGATAGCTGAATGGATAAGAAAACAGGACCCATATATACGCTGTCTACAAGGGACCCACCTGAGAGCAAATTATTCACACAGGTTGAAAGTGAAGGGATGGAAAAAAATATACCATGCAAATGGAAACAAACAAACAAACAAAAAGCTGGAGTAGCAATACTTATTCCTGACAAAATAGACTTCAAAATAAAGACCATAACAAGAGACAAAGAAGGTCCCTACATAATACTAAAGGGATCAATACAACAGGAGGAAATAACCCTTATAAATATAAATGCACCCAATAAAGGAGCATCTAAATATATAAAAAGTTTCTTGGTGGACTTTAAGGGGGAGATTGACAGCAGCACAGTCATAGTGGGGGACTTTAACACCCCTCTGTCAACATTGGACAGATCATCAAGACAAAAAATCAACAGGGAAACAGAGACCTTAAGTGACTCACTAGAACTAATGGATTTAATTCACATTTACAGAACATTTCATCCCAAAGCAGCAGAATACATATTCTTCACAAGTGCACATGGAACATTCTCAAAAATAGAACACATGTTAGGGCACAAAGCAAGTCTCTACAAATTTAAGAAAATTGAAATCATATCAAGCATCTTCTTGGATCACAGTGCCATGAAACTAGAAATCAATTACTTTAAAAAATCTCACAAATATTCAAACACATGGAGGGTAAATAGCATGTTATTAAACAATGAATGGATTACCAATGAGATCAAGGAAGAAATAAAAAACTTCCTGGAAAAAAATGAAAATAAACAGAGAACAACCCAAAATCTATGGGACACAATTAGTAAGTATAAGTATCCATTTGAGATGTACTTTTTACAATTTATTTTATTTTATTTTTAATTTTTAAAATATGTCTTTATTGATTTCAGAGAGATAAAGGGAGAGGGAGAAAGAGATATAGAAAGATCAATGATGAGAGTCATTGATTGGCTGCGTCCAGCATGCCTCTGACTGGGGATGGAGCCCACAACTGGATATGTGCCCTGACTGGGAATCGAACCGCCATCTCCTCGATCCTAGGTAGATGCTCAACCACTGAGCCACTCCCGGCTGGGCTACAATTTCATTTAAAAGTTGGGATTATTGAAGTATAATTTACACACAAGGTCTTATGAGTCCTTATAAAAGCATATTGTTATGGAGCCACCACCACAACCAAAACATAAAAGATTTTCATCACTGCCCCCCAATTCCTCACTTCTCTCAACTCCCAGACCCTGACAACCACCGGTCTGGTTTCCTGTCACTGTAGGTGGGTTTTCTCAAGAATGTCATATAGTGGACTCATACAGTATGCAGAGTTTTGCATTTGGCTTCCTTCACAGGAGGGGACATGTATGGGACTTCTGGAGGTGAATGTACCTTTTCTTCCCCTGGGCAGTGTTACAGGGCTTGGTCAACTTGTCAGGTTGGAGGTATATGCTTTCTATAATTGTATATATGCAGAGTGCGTTTTACAAAAATAGTTAATATTTGACTTCATGTAATTTATCTTTTATAACCTTGGATGGGTTATTCATTAAATAGAAATTGTAATCCTTTAAAAGGAAGCCAGTGGTTACTGGGAAAGTCAAGACAGCCGTTACCTCAGGAGGACTAAGGATAAGGACGTGATTGGCCTGGAGCAAAAGGAAGCTCCAAACCTACTGGCATGTTCTCCATCTTCATCTGAGTGGTAATTAGCAGGATGTGAACATTGCACAAGCAGAGGGGCATGCAGCACCCTGCACTCATGCTAATGGTGACACCTGGAATCGGGCGGGTACAGTCCACATGGCCACCCTGGAAGCCCCAGTGGACCCTGCTGAACCTGGCAAAATAGGGGGAGAGTCTGTCCACCTCAGTGAGCTGAATAGCAACCGTTATTGCATCTGTAACCTTAACCATCCCTCTGCATTGTCATGCAAGGTGGCATATTAGCCGATTCCAGGAATTAGGACATGGACATCTTTGGGCACCATTACACCCATATCCAGCACTCAGCTCCAACTACATTCCCTGAGTGAGCCAATCTTCCCAGAGAGTCCGGAAAGAGCAGTTGGCTGGTCGTGGTGGCGCTGATGGTGCTGGTGGTGAGGGTGAAGGTGGGGAAGGGAGGGTCTGCCCAGGAACTAGGCAGATAGCAGAAGGTGGCAGGCTGGGAACTAGGGCTCTCCAGGCAGCCACCACTGCCTCCCAGCCTGGAGAGGAGGTTTGAGGGAAAAGGCACAAAGGACACACTGAATTAGGGCTGTGGCCCAACCTCATTGTTTTTCTTTAATCTATGCCTCAGTATCTGCCGCCTATTTTCCCCTGGAAATGGAAGGTGCTCAGCCATGGCCTGTGATGTGCAAGTTTACAGCAGCATCATTGTGCCACAGTGGGCCTGAATATGAAAGAGGGAGATCGTGTGCTCAGAGGAGGCAAGGGAAGCTGGCAAAACTAGCCACCACAGGTTGTGTTCCTGCCTCCCACGACCCCTTTGACGCACTTCTCCCCATTCTCTCCCTGGCGACGAGGGACCCAGGGCTCCGGGGGCAGTGTGGGTGCTGGACTTGCCCCCATCACAACCTGCCCCCCTGTCTCCATGGGCAGAAAGCCCAGCTAGAAAGTCTCTTCCAAACTTTGTCACTCAGACAGCGTGTCACCCCGCCAAGAAATAAGAAATAACCACTGGGTCAGGGTCACAGCCGTAGCCTAGGCAAACCAAGCCCACCTTCTCAAGTGAGGGGTTTGCAGTGGAAGGATGAAGTCCCACGAACGTTCTCTTCTGGCTTGGAGGTCTGTGGTTGTTCCATCCCATGCGTGATGGTCTGTCCACCTGAGCTCATGCCACAGGGGCCCGGAATGGAGTCAGGGTGAGACTATGGGGGAAGGGTGGAACTGAGTCTGTCCTGTTTCCCAGGCGCCGTCACTCTTTACTTCCCATCTTCACTGCACCGATCCTGCCCATGCCCGGGTTGGCTCACATAGGGGCGGTCTCCTATGTGAGATCCCTGCCTCTAGGATGAGGCCTGTCCAGACTATGCTGAGGTGGCCGTCCTCCCGATTTTCACTCCATCAACCACAGTTGTCAGACATCCTAGGATCGCAGAGTAGGATCCAGAGCCACCCCCAGCAACTCCGACATTTTGGGCACCTGGATGCCCTGCCTTGGGGTTTGGCGACTTCTGCCTCATTCCCACCCCACCCCACCCCACCCCACCCCATGTGTCAGGAATTTAACAATGCCCCTTGAACAAAGTAGATCCCACCCTTGCTTTTGCTCACGCAGTCCCTTAAGGGTCTTGACCACAGTCTCTACTGCTTTCACTGCCTGAGCCACATCAAGGGACATTATTCCCGATTAATTTTATTCACAAGCACACACACACACCCCAACCTTGAAAGTTCTATCCACCATTATCCCCCCGTTTGTGTATCAAACACTGGTCTCTGGGGAATGGAGTCTGGCAGAACCAACCCTCGACTCACTCAAACACAAGTCTGTCCCACTGAGTCCCAGGCCCGCACAGCCCTGGGTCCTGGCTGAGGGAAGGAACCCATTCCCAACCCTCAGAGTGAGATTCAACCTTGCGTGGCCTAACGAGGCAGTTTGGGAGACTGCGCTGGGGCACAGAACTCAGGAAAACCTGTGTCACGGGCTGGTCGAATACAGTATTTGAAGGGGACCACATAACAACATTGAGACTTATCAACCGCCCTCGCCTTAGAAACGGGCTGCCCACTTTCCAATCAAGGGTATAGAGATGAACAGGCTAGAGGAGGGGCATTAGCGGGCTAGGGCAGGAAGGATGTGAACCCTCTGGTAGGCAGTTTCCCCAGGTTGGCCTGCAGCCAGCACAACAGACTCATTCCCTGTCCTTCAGGCAGGAGACTAACCCACGCTTTTCCTCCGTGTTCCCGTACCTTCCCCTGTGATCTGCAACTCCCTGGGCTGTGGCTGGCTTCTGCCTCCACCCCTCTACTGAAACCCAGGAGGGGGAACTGACAGGATTGGCAGCCGGAGTGTCAAACAAAGGTGAGAGCTAAAGAGGAGGGGAGGATGACCCGCAGGTTCCTGGGTGAGTTGTCTGTGTGCGTGGTGGCACCAGAGGGAGAGAAGGACTCCAGGGAGAGAACTGGGCCTGGGAAGGGGGAAGATGAGCTCAACTGTGCTCTTTAACTCCTGTTGAAGTACAGGTGCAGGGAAGGCCACCGACGGAAAGCCATGGGGGAGATCAAGGGTGTTCAGACAGCAAAGCAGAGTAGACTGGGGAGGCCCAATGACTGTCGGGAAGAGGGACTGAGCTCTGGAAGGGGGTTGTAAGTTCCTGCTGAAGGGGAGGGGAAATGGGCGATGAATGGCATGAGACCCCAAACGTGGAGGAGATTAGAACACCAAGAGGGCCTGCAGGGGAAAGGGGGGAGATGCTAATGTGGCCAGGCTGATCCAATGCAGAGCCTGGACCCGGGGCATTCTGGTGGTCTGACTGAAAGGCTCCTATCAGAGGCTGGCCCAGACTCTCCGCAGACAGAAGGCCCACCACAGAATGCCAGAAGTACTGTATTGGAAAAAGCTCTGAGATGGAGCAGCTCCAGGCCCTCCCCACCCCAATCCCCTCTTCCACCCATTCCCCCAAGAAAGACCACAGAATTTGTTCTTTTAAACATGCTTTGATTTTTTTTTGGGGGGGGGAGAGGGGAGGGGAGGCTTGGGGCAGGGAGAGAAACATGGATGTGAGAGAGAAACATCTACTGGGGATCAGGCCCGCAACCTGGGCATGTGCCCTGACCGGGAGTCGAACCGGCGACCTTTTGGTGCACGGGATAACGCTCAACCAACTAAGCCACACAGGCCAGGGTGAGACCACAGAATTTGAGAGGGACTTTAATTTGAAGCTGCTGGGAAATGGGGTGGGAGGCAAAAGAAGGGGGACAGAAAGCCTTGGCTGAGGTGGAACAGGAGGGAACCAGCTTGGCCGCAGCTCCCAGACTGCTCCTCTTGTACCAAGATGCTGGGCTCAACCTGTCGAACAGAGCAGAGTCAGGGAGGAGCCTCGAGCCAGAGGCAGCCCATAGTCCTCCTAAACGGCCACGACTGTGGGAAGGGCTATGGTGTGTGTAACACTCACATCAAAGGTTCTGGAGCTTGTCAGCCAGGGACTGCATGGCCGCTGAAACACAGAGAGGCATAAGCAGGCACATCCAGATGGAGGAATAGAGAAGCCCGGCCCCTGTCCCTGTGGGGAACCGCTTAGCCCTGCAACCTGAAACCCCCTCCAGCCCCTACCCAAGGAGCCCTGGGCCTGACTCACTCACCCACCCCACCGCCTGAATTGAGTGTGGAAATGTTTTCCAGACAGGACAAAATGTGCCAGCAGCGCCCAAGCTTTGGGGCACATCAGAACCATTCAGAATTTGTCAAACAAACGAGACCCGCAGAAGCCATAGCAAGCAGTAGTTGAAGGGAAACTCAATGAGGCATCTCTAAACGTTCTAAGAGAAGATCTCTAGGACTGGTTCTCGTTGGCAAAGTGTGCTTGTAGTTCCGTCCACACTCTCCTCTCTGTCCACACACTTAGCTGTACATGCACAGCAGGCTCCAGGGCCAGGCCTGCTAGGTTCTCCTCCCCAGAGGAATGTTGGGCCCTGTGAGGCCGTCTGAACCTGCAGCCCACCCCCACCCCACGCTAAGACACTGCAGTCCGGCCCTGCCCCTCCCAGCCCCAGCCCCAGCCCCAGCCCCAGCCCCAGCCCCAGTCCCAGCCCCAGCCCCAGCCCCAGCCCCAGCCAGAAGTTCCTCCTACCTAGATGCAGTCTAAGGTTGTATATTTGTCTCTGCAGCTCTGGGCACTAGGCCAGCAGACACCAGGGAAAGAGAAATGATTAGTATACTCAGGCCTCCTCTCCCCTCAACGGCCTCCTCCCCTCCCTACCACTGGGGCTACACTGGCATGGGCTCCTCAGTGGAGAACGGAGGCACGCTCCCTCCTTGAGGTGCGGGATGATGGTGGTGGTGGTGGTGGTGGTGGTGGTGGTGGTGGTGGTGGTGGTGTGGGGAGGGGGGACAGAAACATATCGGTTTAATCTGGACACGGATCCCATCGTCTAGCTTGGGCCTGTATTCCTAGGAGCCGGGGGAAGCATTACCTGAGGACAACCCTCTGCTCCAGGTGGTTGCTGCTGCCTTCCCCGCGTTGGGGGATGTCCAAGTGGTTCCTGGTCACCTGAGAGGGAAAGAACTCAAAACCCAGCTTCCAAAGCTCCCAGGGAGGTGGAAAGGGCTTAGCGGGGTCTAATGTGAGGCAGCACCACCCTCTGCTGGCAACAAGTTGCCCCTACTCTGCCCAGTAGCTCCACCCTTCTCTCTGGGCTTGCCTCCCCTGTTCCCCAGAGGCAGCCCACCCACGACTGTGGTCCCCAACACTGTGTGCGGCTCTGGGTTGGACGCTCACAGAGCTGCAGCCAAAACCAGCCCCTGGGACGAGCCCAGGGGCCCAACAGGACTTATCAGAAAAGGCCCTGTTCTGCGCTGAAACTCTCTGTCTGGAGTTGCAGTTTGGGGCACGGCCGCGAATCACCCCTACGCACAAAACCCCACGCAGAGGATGAAGTGACTTGAGTCCAGCCCTGTCAACACCCGCTTTCCTGTGGTTTGAGAAGCTGTCTGGGTAGGCGGCTAGGCAGGGAGGCAGAGAGGCAGGGAGGCAGGGAGCAAGGCTGAGCCCCAGCCGGAGCCGGAGCCGGAGCTGGAGCCGGAGCCGGAGCCGGAGCCGGAGCCGGAGCCGGAGCCGGAGGTTCCCTCCTCATCCCCTCTCCCCTCCAGTCCCAGCAAACCCACCGGACTCACTGGAGGGTGTGGGCCCTCTGGGCAAGCCTTCTCCCTGGCTCAGAGCCAAGGGCTGTGAGTGTCCTGGCATCCGGGCGGCTCTGTTGTTGCCGTCGCCACTGTTGCATTCTCGACATGATGGCCCTGGACTGTGTGTCGGAGGCTAAAAGAAAAAGTTCTCACTTATTCGGACTCGGGATGTGTGCGTGTGCGTGTGCTTAGGGGCTGGAGTGAGGCAGGGAATAGGGAAGGCAGTTCCGAGGCTGATCACATCAGCACTTTCTCCCTCAGTCAGCCCCAGGTCAGGAGGCCAGGCCGAGCTAGAGAGAACAGTGGGGCCCTGCGAATGCCCAGGCCCCCTGCAAGGACGGCTTGGGGAGCAGCTAGCAAGTAGGAGTCATGGAGCTGATGGTTCTAAACATTGAAGCTTTGGGGCCCAAACTTCTAAGGGGTCTTCCGGTCCAAATCAGCTGTCCCAGCCCTCCCTTCCACCCCAGTGGGGAAGCTTGCCAGTTGTGGAGATTGTTGCCCGGCATGCACAGGAGTGCTATCTTAGGGTTTGCCCTGGCTAAAACCACCCAGGTCTGGCATCCTAATGACCCAGGGTGCCCAATGACAAGCCCTGAGAAAGGGACAGAAGGAGCACAGATAGAGAAGTGCAGGGCTGGGGCAAAGGCTAGGTGGGGAGCGGGGAGGAGCATGGCCTCATACTCACTGGGACATTTGGGCCTGGCTCTCTCTTCGGTTCCTTATCTTCTACCATGACTGGCAGGGACTCCCTCTTCCTCCTGGCCACAGACTTCTGCCCAGCGCCAGTGTGCTTGGACCGTTTGGTTCCCAAAGGGACCAAGGAGTACCTCTTGCCCCTCCCAAGCAGTGGAATACCAGAGATTGGGGGGAAGGTGGCTGGTTCCAGGGGAGCTGCTGAGACACTCTGCCCCCAGGAAGGAAAGGTACTCAGGAGGGCAACTTTGGAGGCCCCCCCTAGGAATTTCTTCTCGACCACTTTCCTTCCAAGAGTGACCTTGGGCAGGCTGACTGCAGCAGCAGCAGCTCCCGGCAGGTAGCTGGACCTGCTCCCCGCCTTCCCCCAGACCACACTGTGGGGTTTCTTAGAGGACACGTCCAGCTCCCCAACAGCCTGCCTTTCCCCGACCGAAGCGAGTGGTCGGGGAGCGGAGTGCAGGAAAGAGCCTGGCACGCGAAGGAACTTCTCCCGGACATGGGTAATCGAGTGTCTGGGTGTGCCCTGTGGGCTCTTGGGTTTGGCCTGGCCTCTGCCCTTGCGACAGATGCTCACCCTCATCAGCTGCATCTCACCGAACTCATCTGATGACTCGGAGTCGGAAGGCGAGCCGACCAGGCCTTCCGCAGAGGACCGCTGGCGACCCACGGTGACTTCCGACCTATTCTTAGCACCTCTTTTCGGGTTTCCCCAGGCTCGGCCTCCCTCAGGCCCCCTGAGGTGCAACGAGGGGGCGGAAGGCAGCGGCGATCCCACCAAACCATGGGCCTGCGCGCCTCTACCACTGGGACCTGACTGTAAGTCCACCCAAAGGGTGGACACTTCAGAGTCGCAGCTCTCTGGGGAGGGGTTTCTGCGGACACCCAAGTCATCCCGGTCGGTCAGCTGCTGCAGGATGGCCATCGCGGCCTCACCGCCAAGGTAGTCCAGAGTGTCCCCGTCGACGTCGGCCGGAGAGCCAGGTCGGCCTTCGCGACCCCAGAGCACCCCCCTTCCCGCTTCCATCACTTCCTGCTCCTCCTCGAAGCCCTCGGGGTCTGGGAACCCGCTCTCGCCCTGGCTGCTCAGCGGCACCCCCAAAGCATGGCCTAGTCCTCCGGCCTGCTCCCCGCCCTCTGCGTCGACCCCTGTTCTCCAAACGGACCCCTCATCCTCGTCGGGGGAGCTCATGTCGCCAAGTCCCGACAGCCCAGGTACGGGGTAGACGATCGCCCTGGGCACGGTGGCAGCGGGACCGCCGAGGCCTTCTGAGGGAGCCCACTGTCACCTCACGACAGGCAGCTCACGAGTTGGCCTCCAAGAGCGCGAGACTAACTGGCGCCTTCGACGCCGCGCCTTGGCCTTCTCATTGGCGCGCTTCCCACCGTCAATCAGTGCTTCCCTTCTAGGCCCGCCCCCCGAGGCCCTAGCCAATAGGGTGGAGGCCTCTGGTTGGTCCAGAATCCCAACGCCTCAGCGGCCCTTGGAAGCCAATCTGGCGGAGGAGTGCAGTAGTTCGGGCTCCCCTTCCGTCACTTCCTGTCCGACCTCCCCTGGCCAGGTACCTACGTTCCAACTAGAGTCAAAGCACGAGCCTCTGTACAAAAGGGGGGAGATGACGCGGCCTCACCGCCAAGGTAGTCCAGAGTGTCCCATGTACAAAGCGGGGAGATGACGGCACCTGTCGGGGTGGGCGGAGGGGTTGTGAGGTGGCGGGTCAGGATGGAGGTGAAAGGTCAGGGTGGAGGTGAAGCAACAGCCACTCTTCCACAACAAGACTTACGACCCAATAAGCAAATGGACACCAGAGCACGCGGTCAACCGTGGGGTCTACGTACTTTTTCCTCAGAGGGCCAGGGGAGCAAAAGAGTTGTCGTATTGTATTTACGGGCTGTAGGGTCTCTGTCGCAACTCCACTACTGTCATGAGGCGTGATCAAATCTGCCCGTGGCTGTGTGCTCGGGGAACTTTATTGGCCAGCCTGTTTGGCGGAAGGGCTGGGGTTTGCTCCCCTCCCTCAGCCCCGCCCCCACTCTGAGTGAATTTAAAGAAGAGGGACTGCCCATGACCAGTGCACACCCCAAAAGATGCTCACCATCACAGATCCTAGAGATACGGACTAAGACCATAAGTCAATTTTCACACACCAGGTCTGCAACAATCAAAGGGCTTAGCTATGCCAAGGGTAGGAGAGGTTATGAACAAGCTCGTGCTTGGCACACTGCTGAAGGGGTGGGGGTGGGGGTGAGGGGAAATGGTGGCCTGTGCAGCAGCACAGAAGAACCATTTGGAAAGATAATTGGGCAAAATCCAGGAAAAGCAACTTATACAACACGTACACTATGTGCCTGGCACTCTTCTAAGCGCTGCAGATAAATAGTAACACATCCTCACGACAATCCTAGGATTGAAGTACCCACCACTACCTCCCTCTTACAGGTGAAGAAACAGGCACTGAGAGGTTCAGCCACTGGCCCAAGGTCATTCGGCTTGTAGCGATCAGCGGCAGGACTGAAACCAAGACAGTCCCGCTCCAGATCCCTTGCTTAGAGCAGAAAACCTTAAAAATGAAAAAGCGCCCATCCCCTCTAGACCAGGCAGGCCCTCTGCCGGGTACATCTTCTGGAGACACGCTGGTGCGTGTAGTGTATCAGGACACATGCTCAAGGGTGTTGGTGATGGGAAAATCTGGGAGCACTCTAAATTCCCCTCAGGAAGGAAATGGATGAATGCAACTGGTGTATGCATCCGGTAGATTAAGACGCCCCAGTCAAAACGCATGAGGCCCTGTTCACAAATTTCAAAAACACACAGCAAGTTGCAGAGCAATGGCATTGGATACACATTCGTAATTTTTTTTTAAAACTAGTCAGTCCCATATAAGGTCCGAGAATACATATAGGTGTACGTGCAGACATGTTTTAAAGGTCTGGAAGGATGCACAGCCAACGCTTGCCAGTGGGCGGGTGCGACAGGGCGCCAGCTGTCTCTCAAATTTTCCTGAACTGCCTGCTTCCAGCTTCCCTGAGCTGAGCACTCCTGGCCCTCCCTTGGTTTCTATAGGGCCCTGGAGTGTTCGAATTTCCACTTGCTTGCCACCCGACCCCTACTCCAACAGTCCTCCTTCATTCCTTCCACACCTTCTTCCTCTGTTTCCCATTCATACTCCTCTGTCTTCCCAGTCGCCTCTCCCACCAGCATCTTACTCTGGCTGATCTCCAAGAGAGGCCTGGGGTGTCTGAACAGCTCTTGCTGGAGGGCACGCAAAGGTCCAATTTTTCTGGGTCTGGTGGAGAAGGTTATGGAGCAGGAAGGTTGGGTACACTCTAAATCTTTGATCCTCCTCCTCCAGTGTGCCCCCCACAATCCCTGCCTGTGTGCGGATAACGCCCTCTCCCACTTCTCCCAGTGACTCTTCAAGACATGGTGTGCTATTTCCGACGTGCTAAAATGGACAACGAAGGCTATAGCAAAATCTTCTGTACCCACCACAGTCCTAGGAAACATTACCCATCCATCCAGTGGAAGCCTCGAGCACCCTTCTGGCCGTTTCCATTTCTTCCCTCCCTCTCTCCTCCCCTCTCTCCCCCACAGGGAGCATCCTAGAACTTCTTCACACCTCCTCCACTTTCTTCATCCCTGGGGCTCTACTGTCTCCTGTTTCCCTGCATTTCATAGGTCCCCAATAGTGTCACTCATCTGCTAACCGCCTTCACCCCTGTGCTCACCGGTATCCCAATTTTTGGTTTTGACCTACTATCTTGGCCTGGGGTGGGACCAGTATCGGAGGATTCACTTGGCCTTCCCCACCATGATAGCTCTTACCCCACAGACCAATGACCCTGTGGGATTCACTGCTCCAACTGCCAAGTGTATCACTTGCAATTATCAACTTGGGGGCTGGAGAAACTACCACTGTGTTGATCCAAGGACCTGGTCGGCTCACTGTGAACCAAACTCTATTCCTAACTTTTTTTTTTTATTACCAGCGCCTCATAAGCCCATCTCTAACACACACACACACACACACACACCATCGTGACACTTTGGGCCTCCAGGATCAATGTCAGCTTAGACCCTGTGTCCATTAATCTTAGAAATGTCTGGGTATTTGTCCAGCCCCAGTGTACAGTCAAAGCTGCCATGAACATTGTGTACAGGTTGCCTGTGAACATTAGTTTTCATTTCTCTTGGGCAGTTATCTAGGAGTTATCCTGTTGGATGGAGCAAATGGTAAGCATGTTTTTAACTTTATGAGTGACGTACAAAATGTTTCCCAGAGTGCCTATACCATTTTGTATTCTCCCCAAGAATGCATGACAGTTCTAGTGGTTCCTCATTCTCTCTAGCACTTAGCATTCTCTGTATTTTTAAAAAATTTTAGCCATGCTTATAGGTATGTTGCGGCATTTCACTGTGGCTTTAATTGGTGTTTCCCTAATGACGAATGAGGTTGAACATCTTCTCAGTAGCTTCCTGGTCATCCATTATCTTCTTTAGCATAGTGTCTGCTCAATTTTTTTGCTAATCACTTATTGGGTTGTTTGAGTTCCTATTATTGAATATTGAATGTACTTTTTCTCCTTGGGATGCAAGTCCTTTATAATCAGTGTGTTTCCCTGGCCGGTGTGGCTCAATTGGTTGGAGCAGTGTCCGGTGCACCAAGGGTTCATGGTTCGATTTCTGGTCAGGGCACATACCCAGGTTTCAGGTTTGATCCCTGGTCTGTGTCTCCATTTGTGAGAGGCAGCCCATGGATGTTTCTCTCTCTCTGTCCCTCTCCCTTCCGCTCTCCCTAAAAATAAATAATAATAAAAAAATTATAAGTTTGTTTTGCAAATATTGTTTCCCAGTCTGTGGCTTATGTTTTCATTTTCTTTCCTTCCTTCCTTCCTTCCTTCCTTCCTTCCTTCTTTCCTTCCTTCCTTCCTTCCTTCCTTCCTTCCTTCCTTCCTTCCTTCCTTCCACATCTTCTTATAATTTTATTTCATTTTTCTTTTAAAATTTTTCTTTTATTTTCTGATTACAGTTTGAATCCAACACTATTTTGTATTATTTTAAGTTGTACAGCACAGAGAATTAAAAAACAACACCTTTTAAGATAGAGTTCACATACTATATAATTTACTCATTTATAGCGTCTGAGTCAGAGGGTGACATCAGCAAAATGGTGCAGTAAGAAGCCCCAGGCCCTCCTTCCCCCATGGAGACACTGACTCAAGAATGGCACATGGACCAATTTCCTTTGTGAGAAATCCAGGAAGCAGTTAGAGGCTTCTGCATCAGGGGAGCAACAAACCAACTACATTGAAGGGGGTGGGAAAATTCATGGCTCTCACCAGAGTCTCACCTCCAGGCACAGTGCAACGATCAGGAGGAAACTCCCGGCTTTGTGGCTTCTCCTTCAGAAGGGAAAGAGAAAACTGTTTCAATACATCCAATGTTCCAACTTTCTGGGAGCACTTCCTAAGAGACTGGTTTCTCTCTTGCTTGCATCTAAGCACCACAGGTTGGGGGCTGCTTCAAACAAAAGTAATGGTTCAGACTAGCACACACTTGCTTATCATAGTCCTTTCTCCCAGCACAGTGTGGCAATTGGGAGAAAACTCCAAGAGCCTCAGCTTCTCCCTGGGGAGGGAAAGAGAGATATGTCTGACATTCAGCCTTTTCGTGAGGCTGCCCAAAGGACTCGTTTCTGTCTCGCCCAAATCTAAGTACTGATGGGAAAAGGTGCCAGGCTGGGAGCCTCAGAGAACCAAGGAGACAATTTGGACTGCTACATACTCCCCTGGCTCAGTGAGGAACTGAGCAGGAGAAAACACCGCAACTCCCAGCTTCTTCCTGCGGAGCACAGGAGTTGGAGCATGCATCCATTGTTTTGGCTTTTCCCAGGAACTGCCTGAGTTAGTGGCTTCTGCCTCACTTCTCTGATGCTGCAATGAACGTAGGGGTACAACCATCTTTTTGAATTCGTGTTCTCCTGTTTTTTGGATATATATCCAGAAGTGGAATTGTTGGGCAGTATGATGTTTCTGTATTTAATTTTCACATCATTAAGTATCTAAATGTTGAATTACTTATATTGTATCTCTGAAACTAATATACTATATTGTATGCCAACCAATTATACTTTTTTTAAATCTTCACCTGAGAATATTTTTTTCATTGCTTTACAGAGAGAGTGGAAGGGAGAGACAGACAGAGAGATGTCATTGACTGGTTGCCTCCTGCAGGTGCCCTAACTGGGTCTGGGGATGGAGTTTGCAACCAAGGTACACGCCCTTGGCCAGAATAAAACCCAGACCCTTCAGTCTGGTGGGCCAATGCTCTAACCACTGAGCAAAACTGGCTAGGGCAACCAACCAACTACACTTTTGAAAAATATTTTAAGCAACAACAACAATAAAAAGAGGTGGTTGGCTAGTTTTTGCTCCAGAGGAAGTGAGATACAGTACACAGACATCAGACAGGTCTGCATATTTGTCTTTTCCCAGTATACAGTCACCTGAGAAATGGTAGTCAGTCTCTAGGAAGTCGAGCAATTTGGGGAATGAGGTGATTGGTTTTGCATATATTGAAGTCGAGGATCTTATAGGATGTGCAAGTGGAATTATCCAAAATGCACTTCAAAATTTGATTCTGGAGCTTCAGTGAGTGGTCAGAATTAGAAATCCATATTTAGGAGTCCTTCATTCCCTCATCAAATATTTATTGGAGCGTTTGTTCACACACTGCTATTACCTTGCAAGTCCCCTGTAGTCCTACTCTTGATCCCATTCTCTTCGCCCTCCTCAGAGGTAAACTTTATTCTGAATTTCTCATTATGAAATCAATGAAACCAAAAGTTGTTTTTTTGAAAAGACAATAAAAATCCCAAACCTTAGGCAGACTCACCAAGAAAAAAAGAGATTCCTGAAAAAGAGATTCCTTTTTAATCACTGAAATCAGGATTAAAAAGAGAAACAGCACCACTGACCCTATGTAAGTTGAAAGAATTATAAGATAGTGCGACAACTGTATGCGAACAAATTATACACAAAGATGCAATGAACAATTTTGAGGGAAGACACAAACTCCAAAACAGACTTGTTAACCTGAAAACAAAAAGCCAAGGGGAGAGGCAACAAGTGTTTGAGATCAAAGAATAGATTCAGGAAGCACTGATTCAGGCAGAAACCCAATAATGTTCTGATTATGGGGTGAAGGCATGGGTTTTTTGTGTTTTTTTTGTTTTGTGTTTTTTTTGTTTTTTTTTATGAGAAAAGGAAGGAGAATCATTACATTAATAGAAGGAAGAAATTTCTATTAGTCCTAATAAGCTAAGTTATTCTTTAGCTATACTTGGCGGTTCTAATTCTAAAGAATGTCCTTAATTTTCAGTCTTTCAGTCAGGACATCTGCTTTCCTGTTAGTTTTACAAACAGTTGTGTGGAATACTATGTTGCTTTGGCCCAGTCCAAAGGTTATTTTGTCAACTTTAAACATTCCAAAAGTTTGAGGAGTAAGAGGTACGTGCAAGGCAATTCCTCTAGGGTGGAGGCTCAGTCTCCATTTCAAAATGGCTCTGTTTCTATAATTTATCACAGAATCAGTAAGATATTTAGAAAAACCAACTAAATTAATAACTAAAAATCTTCCCACAAGCAATAGCTCCTGTCCAGATGGCATCACTGCTTAATTCTATCAAACATTTCAGGTGGAAATAATAACAACACTCCACAAAACTCTTCCAGAAAATAGAGGAGGAATGTACACTTTCAAATTAGCAGACAGCCCCCTGAGTTGGAGGGGGGCTGTCCCCTCCTCGGTTCCTGTCAATCTCATAAGCAAGATTTCAGACGAGTGACAGACAGCAATACTGTAGCCAAACAAGCAAATTTATTAACAGAGCAAAGCAAACAAATTTATTAAGAATACACTTGGCATAAAGCACAAGCAGGCAACCCAGTTAATCTGAGCACCCGCCTAGTGGAGGTTTAGGGTACTTATACTTTTCTGTCTATAGGTTTCAAGGTTCCTCTGCCCCATATCTTGGGCAACAGACTAGATTTCAAGGTCCGCCTTTTATTTGTGGCTTTTCTCAGAATTTATGAGAACATCTGGTGATTTTATCTTGGCAAGTCCCAAGACTGCTGACTTTTTTGTTCAGTGGGTAAGATAAACTTCCTCCTTTTCCCCCACTCCCAAAGACAGCTGACTTCTTTGTTTGGTGAGTGAAATAAAACTCTCCCTTCTTTCCCCCTTCTCCTCCTCCTGCCTTAGCATCCCTGGACAAAGTGATATTTGTCCTTGGGTTTAGTTGGGGTCTTTGTTCTTTAATTTCCAAGGCTAGGGTAATTTAAGCTATGTATTCTCTGGTAAGAGAAAAGAGATATTAACCATTTGCATTCAAGTTTCCTTGGCTGGAAAAGAGAAGGTCTTGTGATTCACAAGTGGCTGCAAGCTACCCAAACTCTTTGGTCTTGTTTAATTTTCTTTTCTTTTAAAATTTTATCTTTATTGTTGAAAGCATTACAGATGCTCCTTTTTTCTCCATTACCCCTTCTACCTTGCACCCACTACCCACTCCAGGCCTTCACCACACTATTGTCTGTGTCCACGGGTTATGCATATATACATAAAAATTCTTTGGTTAATCTCTCCCACCCACCCAACCCTGACTTCCCTCTAAGATTCGTCAGTCTATTCCATGCTCCTATGTCACTGAACCTATTTTGTTCATTTATTATATTCTTTAGATTCCACATATAAATGAGATCATGTGATATTTGTCTTTCTCTGCCTGGCTTATTTCGCTTAGCATACTATTCTCCTGGTCCATCCATACTGTCCCAAAGGATACCAGATCCTTCTTTACAGCTGCTTAGTATTCCATGGTGTATATGTCCCACAGCTTTTTTATCCACTCCTCTACTGATGGGCACTTGGGCTGTTTCCAGATCTTAGCTATTGTAAATTGTGCTGCTATGAACATAGGGGTGCATATATTCTTTCTGATTAGTGTTTCAGGATGCTTAGGATATATTCCTAGAAGTGGGACCATTGGGTCAAAACACAGTTCCACTTTTAATTTGTTGAGAAAACTGAATACTGTTTTGCATAGTGGCTGCACCAGTCTGCATTTCCACCAGAAGAGTACCAGGGTTCCTCTTTATTCGCATCTTTGCCAGCATGTGTCCACTGTTGATTTGGTGATGGTAGCCATTCTAATGGGTGAGAAGTGATACCTCATTGTGGTTTTAATTTGCATCTCTCTGATGATTAATGACCTTGGGCATTTTTTCATATGTCTCTTGGTCATCTGTATGTCCTCTTTGTTTTTTCTTTTTAAAAAATTTTAAATATATCTTTATTAATTTCAGAGAGAGGAAGGGAGAGGGAGAGAGAGAGATAAAAACATCAATGATGAGAGAGTTATTGATCGGCTGCCTCCTGCATGCCCCCGACTGGGGATCAAACCTGTAACCCAGGCATGTGCCGCTTTGCAAGGACTGTCACCAGGTCTCACTTTTGGCAGTCAATCAATAGATTTATCTCACTAAATCGGCTGGGGAGTGTTTCAATATGTGTTGGCATATATTCAATATGTGATGGTTTCATCGAGAATGTGAAGTCAATCATGCTTTTGCACTCTGCAACCGATAGAAATGGCCTTTTGTACATGCCGGTCTGAATTTCACAGCAAAATGCCCTTCTTTTCTGCTTTCTTGAATCTTCTCAATGCATTAGGTGAAACAGCGTGTTTGAGTAAGTGATGCAGTGTGCGTTTTCCTGGATTTCAAGTCATTTGGGATACATAATCCGGGTTTTTCCACATTGTCTAAGGAAACAACATAGATGGCTGCAAATGAGGCTTGCAAGAGATTGAAACAATGCATCCCAAAACGTATTCCACCAATGAAAATACTCGTTTCTACAAAGACTTTGAAGGAGCAAGAAAAACCGAGTGGCTGAGTGTTCTTTCAGAGAGAAACACATGCATTTCATCCTTCTGGAGTGAGTTTTCATCCTGGAATTCATATACATTTTGTACCATGCAGAATGTAGCTATCTGCTCGGGGGTTGTGTCATAGAAGCACCTTTCCTGCAGGAGCTTATTGCAAAATTTGTTGTTTGGATAAGTTCTTTAGGGGTGGTTTTGGAAGGTCTTTCAACTTTGGCCAAATCCCCCTTCATACCTAATTTTTTCACAGCTGTCTTTACAAGTGTCCACAAAGAGCTGCTGCTTGAAATCCTACACATGCACTTTTCCCATACTGGTGAGCTCATTTCACTACTTGGATTTTGGTTTCCTCTTATTTCTTTGAAATGACAAGCCTTCTTTCCAGGGTAGTCGCATCTTTGCGGAAATTGACAAGAGAAGTCCATGTTTGAAAGGTCCTCTTCTCTGGGATGTGTTATAAGGCAATCTTGTCCTCGAAAGATGCCTCTTTCTCTACGTTACACATACTTTCTAGAAGTTTCAGTTTTAAGCATATTGGTGCTCTCAAAAGGCTGTTCTAGTTCTGTGAAATATGCTATTGGTATTTTAATTGGAAAGTGTTGAATCTATATATTGTTTTGGGTAGTATGGACATTTTAATGATGTTAATACTCCCAATCCACTTGTTTATATCTTCCTCTATTTCTTTTTTCAGTGTCCTGTAGATTTCTGACAACAGGTCCTTTACATCTTTGCTTAAGTTTATTCCTAGGTATCTTATTTTTTAGTTGCAGTGGTAAATGGTCATGTTTTTTATTTTGGTTTCTTTTTCTAAGAGTTCATTGTTGGTGTATAAAAATGCCATTGATTTTTTAATGTTAATTTTGTATCCTGCTACCTTGACAAAATTCATTTATTAAATCTAGTAGTACTTTGGTGGAGTCTTTAGGGTTTTCTATGTATAATATCATGTCATCTGTGAATAATGACACTTTTACTTCTGCCTTTCCCATTTGGATGCCTTTAATTTTTTCTTGTCTAATTGCTGTGGCAAGGACTTCCAGTACTATGTTGAATAAGATTGGTGAAAGTGGTCCTTTTAATATGTCTTGCAATGCTGGTTTGGTGGTATTGAACTCCTTTAACTTTCTTTTGTCTGGGAAGCTCTTTATTTCACCTTCAATCTTAAATGATAGCCTTGCTGGATAAAGCAGTCTTGGTTGCAGGTTATTGCTTTTCATTGCTTTGAGAACTTCATGCCACTCCCTTCTGGCCTGAAGTGTTTTTGTTGAGAAATCTGCTGTCAGACTTATGGGGGCTTCCTTGTAGGTCACTGCTTGTCTCTGTCATGCAGCCCTTAATATTCTCTCTTTGTTCTTTTATATATAAATATATATATATATATTGATTTCAGAGAGAGGAAAGGAGAGGGGGAGAGAGAGAGATAGAAACACCAATGATGAGAGAGCCATTGATCTAGCCCACAACCCGGGCATATGCCCTGACCGGGAATCGAACCCCAATCTCCTGGATCCTAGGTCGACGCTCAACCACTGAGCCACACCTGGCTGGGCTCTCTCTTTGTTCTTAACATTTGCCATTTTGATTATGATTTGTCTTGGAGTGGGTCACTTTGGGTTCCTCTTATTTGGAACACTCTGTGCTTCCTGAACTTGTGTGGTTTGTCCCTCAGCAGCTTAGAGAAGTTTTCTATCATTATTTCCTCCACTAGTTTCTCTATCCCTTGCTCACTTTCATCCCTCTCTGGTACTCTTATAATGCAGATGTTGTTTCATTTCATGTTGTCCCAAAATTCCCTTAAACTGTCCTCATGCTTTTTAAGTATTCTTTCTTTTTGCTGCTCTGATTGAGTGTTTTTTTCTACCTTATCTTCTAATTTGTTTATTTGATCCTCTGCTTCATCGAGCCTGTTTTTAATTCCTTCCAGTGTATTCTTGGTGTCAGATATAAAAGTCTTTATTTCTGCCTAGTTCTTATTCATAGTATCTATGTCTCTTTTTGTTGGTATAGCATTCAGTAAGTTCTTTGTTTTCCCCACTAATCTCCTGAATTGTCCCATTAAGTGTCTTGTCATTCTCATTAATTTCCTTGAGCATCTTTATAACCATTACTCTGAACTCTATTTCTGATAACTTGCTTACCTCCATCTCATTAGTCTTTTTCTGACAATTTTTCCTTTTCTTTAGTTTGGGGCTTGTTTCTTTGTCTCCCCATTTTAGTGACTCTTAGTGTTTGTATCTTTATATTAGATATATTTGCTGTCTCCCAGTCTTGTGCGGTGGGATTTTGTAGTGTGAGTCCAGTGGAGCACAGAGGTGTGTTTTCCTTATACTTCTGAGCTATTTGCTCTAGACATGTCCCTTTTGTGGGTGTACATTTCATGGGTTCTTTGCACTCTCCTATTGTGATTGGGTCTAGATTATTGTTGATCCATTCATGGGAGGATGCTCCTCTCAGGTTGGTTAGCTGTGAGGCTCAGGCACAACCATGTCTTATGACCTGTTGTACAGGTGCTGACAAGGCAAAACAAAACACAACTAAACTGTCAATAAACAAACAGAAACTTACAAAATATCCTGACAATCACAATGAAAACAACTGAAGAGAAAGTAGAATTAGGAGAGTGAAGTGAGAACACAAATACTAAAGCAAGAGAGAGAGAGAGAGAGAGAGAAAGAGAAGGATATTATTGCTAATAGTAAAAAATAAATAAATAAGTAAAAAGTAGAGAAGCTACTGGGAGATAAAAGGGCAGAGCAAATATTCTAAAGGGAAAGAAGGGTGAGCAAAAAAATAAAGGTAGAGAGTAAGAATAGGAAAATGGTTGAAAAAGAAAAATACAAACACAAACAGATAAACAAACAAAAAGGAAGACAGAGGAAAAAAGGGGGAGGGGAAAAAAAGAAGAAGAAAAAAAGAAAGTTATGCCAATGGAATAAGAGAAAGAGAGAGGTAAAGCAAAGGCAGGGAAGGAGGCCAATAAGAGATATGGAGGAAACAATAAAGAAAGTTATGCCAATGGAATAAGAGAAAGAGAGGTAAAGCAAAGGCAGGGAAGGAGGCCAATAAGAGATATGGAGGAAACAATAAAGAAAAGTAATAAACTTATTGGTTATAATGATAATATCCCAGCAATAAAGCAGAGATTATCAAGAAAATCTTGGTAATAGAACAAAACCAAAACTGAACTAAACTAAAAATCAGGACTTGTAGGTAATAAACTTTGTCCTTTCAAAGTTTCCTGATGGTTATTGCTGAGGTATATCTTGTAGTCATGATGAGAACCTTAAGTGCTGATCCAGCCACAACATTGGTTCGGAAGGGGGCTCACCTTGGGTCCAAGGTCCTAATGCCTCCAGGCATTTCTAGCCAATAGTATCACTATTGATTGTTCTCCCGTGACCTGTGACAGACGACCACCAGAGTTTGTGTTTGAATTTTTGGAGCCTTTATTAGCTTCCCAACAGCTACCGTTGCAGCGTCTCACCCATGTAAGAGCCAAACTGCAGCCCTGACCCTTAGTTCTTCCCTCATTTTATACTCAGTAACTACTGCGGTAAAGGGGTTTCCAATAATTTGTTAGGTTGTCAGCTTTTGTTAAAGGAAACAAGGGGGGAACCTTGTCCCAGTTTCTTTGGAGACATATACGCAGGTGGTCTAACTCCCAATACGTGGATATACCACCGTGAGGGTCGAGAGACACTTTGGTTCAATGAGACCGAGCCAATAATTCAAGTTTCAAGAAGGGAGACGGAGACAAACATAAAGCAAGTCACACAGGGTTTATTTACCAGTTCCCGATGGTTCTCGGTACCAGCAGGCCACCCGGAGGATCCACTGAAAGACACACACATGAGGTCTGGGGGTGCGGCCACAATGGTGTCGGTCACTGCAGTCCTCTGGAAGTTCTCGCAGAGAGATGCAGGGCAGAGCAAGGCAAGGGCCAGCTTTCCCAGAGCTGGAGACGAAGTCTGTGGAGGGCAGACAAGCATCCAAGGATGTGGCTGAAAAGCTCCTGCTTTTAACAGTTCAGTTGAAGGGTGTGGTGCATCTTCAGTGTGTCTTATCAGGGTCCTACAGAGCGCGGGGCCTGGTTGGAAGCCGGGGCTACAAAGTGTTAACCTTATCATGGCACGCAGGCATCACAGTTACACTCAGTCACACAAAATGGAGTTACTTATTACAAGTCTAATACATACATCAAACTTATATTCCTGACTCTAATACACACATAAATCTATTTCTATAACAGACCTTTAGCAACATAAAAGGGATGATTTAAACACAATGTCTTAACAATGAGTAACGGGCTTATGCTTGGCCGGAGCGTGACTGGCTTGTTTTTTCTATAGGAACTCAGGGGGAATGGTAATTATTGGGCTAGCTTGTTAGGCCTTGTCCTGTACAATAGGGAACTTTTTCTACCTTTACTGCTAGTTCCTTAGGTATATTCTTCTGGCCATGGTGGCCGGAACATTGATAAGCTGAGACCAGAACAAAATAATTACTCTGATGCCAAAGACACTCAAAGACATCCAAAATTAAGAAAAGTGGAGACCAATCTTTCTCCTAAATATAGATGAAATAATTCTCAACAAAATATTAACAAACTGAATTCAGAAGCCTATAAAAAGTATTATATACCGCCCGGCCAGGCATGGCTCAGCGGTTGAGGGTCGACCTAGGATCCAGGCGATCGGGGTTCGATTCCCGGTCAGGGCACATGCCCGGGTTGCGGGCTCGATCCCCAATGACTCTCTCATCATTGATGTTTCTGTCTGTCTCTCTCCTTTCCTCTCTCTGAAATCAATAAAGATCTTTAAAAAAAAAAAAGTATTGTATACCATAATAAAGTGGGATTTATTCTAGGACTGCGAGTGTCAATGAAAAGAAAACTGAATCTCTGGAAATGTAAAGAATTTTTAGTTGGGCCTCTCTGAGGACTGTAGCCTGAGAGCAGAGCTTCAAGAAACCTCAAAACAGTGCTCTGACTTGGGAAAAGAGAGGGGTGCTTATATAGGCAGAGAATTAAGAGTACCTCTGGCACATTTTTAATTAGGCTACGTACATTTCAGTGATTAACAGTTTTACATGAAATGGAAAGAATGCATAGGAAAGATAAGGTTAGGTCTGGAAATAAATTGCTTTGAAACTCTTTGAGATGCATTTTATCTTGTGGATGACAAAAAGGAGTTCTATGGAAAGTAACCTTACTGAGGGATCTGATCATAAATTCCTAACTGGGCAAGTCATGGTGGGTTGTCAGGCCCCAGGCCTATAACTTTTTAAAAAATATATCTTTATTGATTTCAGAGAGAAGAAGGGAGAGAGAGAGAGATAGAAACATCAATGATGAAAGAGTCATCATTGATCGGCTGCCTCCTGCACGCCCCTGACTGGCAATTGAGCCCACAACCCCGGCATGTGCCCTGACCGGGAATCGAACTGTGATCTCCGGGACCCTAGGTCAATGCTCAACCGCTGAGCCACCCCCAGCAGGGCAGCATTTAACTTTTTAGTAAAAGGCCTATCTTTGCCTTAATCAGGCCCTGTCCATTGTTTCTGTGCATCTAGGTTAACACACCTCAGACCCTTCAAGAGAACACATAATCTTAACTATCCTAAAATTCCATTACTGCTTGCTTCCTCCCACCTTCATGTAATCTTCCTTTGTTCTCTCCTTAATCTCAAATGCATTTAAAAAACTGCAAAACTGTTATTTTCTGGAGCATTTGAGATCTTGTTCCCTGACATGTCATCAATTTGGCTCAAATAAACTCATAAAAATTTTCTACAGGTTTGGACATTTTTTTCATCTACAATCTGGATGTAGAAAGAACAGGCACCGTTTCCTGTAATCACTGACCTTTAGCTTTGAAACTTTGTAGGGTATATATATGACTATCTCACATGGTTTGCCATTGGAGAAATTTTTAGATAGACTCTTAATTTTTCCCTGGTTACTGATTTAGTCAGAAGAGTTTAAGCCTTGTGTTGGAAATAGGTCCCCACCATGCCACAAATAAAGACACAAGAAATTGAAAGTAACTAGGCAAGGCATACTTTACTTCTGCAGAAGGGTGCGGAGCTACCCAAATTAGGCAAGCAAGCACACCAAATGTGAAGTCTCTTAGGCTTTTATCCCTAACACGAATGCCACTGTGCCATACCCTATTGGTTTGGGGAGGCTTCACAATCTAAGTGGATTGACTAATTTAGAAAACGCATGCATGGGGTGGACTCTTGGGTTGGACAATTGGGCACATATGTACTGAGTACAAAATGGAGGATGCTAAAGGTGGGCGTTTATTCAGTTTGGCCTATTCTAATCTCTTTGGCAGAAAAGTTTATTTCCTTCTTACACCCGTTTGTTTCCTCATTTCCTCCTTTTGGTCATAAATCAATCCAGAAGATCCATTGATGACCATTTTGGTCATTGTTCAATCTCACAAAACTAGGAAAGCTCATTGTTAGGAATTCATCTGTTGTTATGTTAGATGGTTTTCAGCATTTTTTTCTTTTGGCCAATGGGGAGGAAGGGGATTTTAGGTAACCTGGAATATGAGCATGTGTCAAATTATTGTTTTTTTAAGAATGTCTTTCCCATTAGGTTTAGTGAGGCATAGATCTAAAAGTTAATCTCAAATGCTTTGGATCATTTCTAATCTATGGGTTAGCATGATTCAAGTTTTGTTATTTCTGTTGTGCCTCTTTCTTCTGCATCTATTGACATATTAAAAGGAGCAACAATAACAATAATGCAATAACAAATATTTGGTTAATAATGTTTGACTAAAAATTATGTTAACAGTGGGAAAAAGCCAGTAGGTAGCTAGTAAATAATCAGTGTCAGAGGGAACTGACAAGAAGCAGAATGCCCTTGCTCTTAGCTATAGACTAAAGCTACCACTAAAACACTGTGTAACTACCTTGGAAAAATAAGACAAATATACTTGAGTGGACATATTTTGAGTAAGGAGTACTGAAGAAACATCATAGAGTCTGGCAAGGGGGGGGGGCGTAGAAAGGGGAGTCTCCCTGAAGCCAGTGTTGGGCTCCGAGGCCCAAGGGTTAAAGGCTGCAAAGCTCCCTCCCCTTGAGAGTGGGGACTGGGATCCAAAAGCAGGGCTCTCAGACCTGGAGCAGAGGAGAAGGGAAGGAGAGTCCATGCAGGGCAGGCAGAGGAAGCCAGGGCAACAGTGTGCCTGCTAGGAGGGGACCGTGCCTTCCCCATGAAACAACTTGCCTAATGGCAGCAGCCAGGACAGGAGTCTTTCACCTTGGGTGCTGACCACAAGAAAGGCTGTCCCACAGTGTGCGGCTTCAGAATAGAAAGGGTCCAGAGGGCTGCACTCAGCAGGGACCTAAAGGGACCTTCTGCTTTCCTGTAAGGCATTATATAGAACCCCAGAAAGCATTTGAACTGTGTGGCATGGGGAAGGGGAAAGAGCCCTCCCACTAACAGAGAGTGTACCAGAGCTGCCAGCCAGGCAGTTCCAGACTCTGGCCACCAGAGCTGATGGTGGGGTGAATCAGAGATTTTTGACCTGCTCTGAGGGGAAACAAGATAGTGCGGAAGGAGCTGCCCAGTTTTACTGAGATCGGCTGCTCAGGCGACCTGCATGGGGTTGACTTTGTGACTCCTCCTGCTTGCCTGTGAGGTGCAAGGTGCAGGGATCTCCCAGGGTAGGTTCTCTGCCTGTCTGTTGCTTTGTGCACTTTTGAGTTTTTGTTTACTGAACAGGCATTCACCTTCTTGGTTTGTATAGGGGAGACAAACCAACGAAAGCTAGGATTTGTGTCTGCATTGTGGAGAGTGAAATCAGCGCCCTGTGAGATCAGCCAACCAGATCTAGGAAAGGATGGAGAGAGCATGCTTACCTCTCCTGCAGGCTAGGAGCACAATTCCCCAATAGGAAAGGGGCTGTTTCAGCTCACTGAAGCTCAGCTATCCCCCACGGGGCAAAGTCCTGAGGGGGAAGGGAGAACAGCTATCAGGAAGACAATACAAGAATAATACTCTCAGGGACTATTGTTTGGGAACTGCTGGAAAATCTTAAAAGCCCTCTGGGGACTGGGCAGGCAAAGTGCTCACCAGGGTCTTTTTTTAATTGAACCCACTGAACCCAGGCTGCTGAAACTGCCTGTACAGAAAAGGCAACAGACTGAAGTCAATCTGAACCTGCAGCGGGCTATTGTATGGGGAACTAGAATTGGAGGATATAGTAGAAACTGAGGAGTTGGCTTTGAAGCAGAGACTAACTTCCCCACAATGAGAGCAAAACTTCTAAGGGGAGAAATATCCCAAGCTACACTAGCTAGCCTGCATTCTAAAGTCTCTTCAGAAGACTCTGGAGTAAGACCAGGCAACCCAAAGGGGAGGCAAAATAGCTCACAAATGGAGGTGGTCTACAGAGAGCTTCAGATCAGCCAACTACCTAAGGACACCAGACCCAAACCTAGACAGCTCTTGACATTGGGTGATACACAAGTACCTCCCAGTGAGCCTCAGACAACATAAACTGCCCAGATGAAACTCACCCGGTTGACTCTATTTATTTTTTTAGGAAAAAGAGAGAAAAGGAAAACAAATTCTTTTTAAATTATTTGTTTTAAAATTTTTTTAATATTTTAATTAATTTTTTAAAAATTTGTTTTGTTTTGCTTGTTTTTTAACTTTGTTTTCTTTTGAATTTTGTTCTATTATCAAGATTTTCTTGATATTCTCTGCTTTATTGCTGGGATATTATCATTATAATCAACAAGTTTACTGCCTTTCTCTTTTGTTTCCCCCATATCTCTTATTGGACTCCTTTCCTGGCCTTGCTTTATCTCTCTCTCTCTCTTCTTGTTCCATTGGCATTACTTTCTATTTTCTTTTTCTTCCCTTTAATTGTCTGTCTTAGTGTCTTTTTGTATGTTTGTTTTAGTCTCTTTATTTTTATTTCTTTTTCAACTATTTTCCTATTTCTACTCTCTACCCTTAATTTTTTGCTTGCCCTACTTTCCTTTCAGAATCTCTTCTCTGCCCCTTTATCTCCCAGTAGCTTCTCTGTTTTTTTACTTTTTATTTTATTTTATTATTTTTAATTTTTTTTCTTTACTACTGGCAATAATATCTTTCTCTCTCTCTCTTTTTCCTTTAACATTTGTGTTCTCGCTTTGCTCTCCCAATTCTACTTTCTCTTGGGATGTTTTCATTGTGATTGTTAGGATATTTTGTAATGTACTCTTTGTTTCTTAGCAGTTTGGTTTTGCTTTGCCAGCACCTGTACAACAGCTCATGTGACATGGTTGGGGATGAGCCTCACAGTTAGCCAACCTGAGGTAAGAGTCCTCCTATGAATGGATCAACAACAATCTAAACCCAATCACGAAAGTCCAGGAACTTAGTGAAAACATGAAAAAAACAACTAGATATCATAAATAAAAACCAGGCAGAAATGAAGAATACTATATCTGACACCAAGAACATGCAGGAAGGAATTAAAAGCGGGCTCAATGAAGCAGAGGATAGACTAAGTGAATTAGAAGATAAGGTAGAAAATATTACTTAATCAGGGCAGCAAAAAAGAAAAAAACATGTAAACAGCATGAGGACAGTCTATGGGAGCTTTGGAAAACATGAGCAAAACAACATTTGCATCATACAGGTACCACAGAGGGAGGAAAGTCAGCAAGGGATACTGGACCTGGTGGAGAAAATAATGACAGAAAACGTCCCTAAGCTAGTGAGGGAGAAAGTCACACAAGTTCAGGAAGCACAGAGGATTCCAAATAAGAGGAACCCAAAAAGATCCACTCCAAGACACATCATAATTAAAACAGCAAATGTTAAAGACAAAGAGAGAATATTAAAGGCTGCAAGAGAGACACAAACAGTCTAAGGTTGACAGCAAATTTCTCAACAGAAACACTTCAGGGCAGAAGGGCTTGGCATGAAGTTCTCAAAGTAATGAAAAGCAAGAACCTGAAAAGAAGACTGCTTTATCCAGCAAGGCTATCATTTAAAATTGAAGGTGAAACAAAGAGCTTGCTAGAAAAAATAAGGCTAAAGAATTCCAGTACCACCAAACCAGCATTGCAAGAAACTCTAAAAGGACAGCTTAAAAAGAAGAAGAAATATTGAGGCAAAGGTACATTGGCATAAAGGGGGAAAATGGCATTAAATAAGTATATATCAATAGTAACCTTAAATGTAAATGAAATAAATGCTCCAATCAAAAGACATAAGGTAGCTGAATGGATAAGAAAACAGGACCCAAATATATGCTGTCTACAAAAGACCCACCTGAGAGCAAAAGATTCACACAGGTTGAAAGAGAAGGGATGAAAAAAAAAATTCCATGCAAAAGAAAACAAATAAAAAGCTGAATTAGCAGTACTTAATCCTGACAAAATAGACTTCAAAATAAAGACCATAACAAGAGACAAGTATGGTCACTACATAATACTAAAGGGATCAATCCAGCAAGAGGAAATAACCCTTAAAAATATATATGCACCCAAAGTAGGAACACCTAAATATACAAAAAATTTCTT
Organism: Miniopterus natalensis; assembly: GCF_054644295.1. NCBI lineage: Eukaryota > Metazoa > Chordata > Mammalia > Chiroptera > Miniopteridae > Miniopterus > Miniopterus natalensis. Next base: position 57,128,604 of record NC_142103.1, on the reverse strand, counting down.
GGTGGACTTTACGGGGGAGATCGACAGCAACACAATCATATTGAAGGACTTTAATATCCCACTGCCATCAATGCACAGATCATCAAGACAAAAAAATCAACAGGGAAACAGAGACCTTAAATGACACACTAGATCTAATGGATTTAATTGACATTTACAGAACATTTCATCCCAAAGCAGCAGAATACACATTCTTCACAAGTGCACGTAGAGCATTCTCAAAAACAGACCACATTTTGGGCACAAAGCAAGTGTCTACAAACTCAAGAAGATTGAAATCATATCAAACATCTTCTCGGATCACAATGCCATGAAACTAGAAATCAACCACTATAAAAAAACTCCAAAATATTCAAACACATGGAGGCTAAATAGCATGTTATTAAGCAATGAATGGGTTACCAACGAAATCAAGGAAGATATCAAAAAATTCCTGGGGAAAAATGAAAATAAACAGACAACAACCCAAAATCTATGGGACACGATGAAATCAGTCCTGAGAGGAAAGTTCATAGCAGTACAGGCATACCTCAAGAAACAAGTAAAAGCTCTACTAAACCATCCAACACAACAACTAAAAGAATTAGAAAGCGATCAGCTAGAACAGCCCCAAGGAAGTAGAAAGAAGGGAATAATAAAGATCAGAGCAGAAATTAATGACATAGAGACTAAAAACAATATAAAAGATCAATGAAACCAAGAGCTGGTTCCTTGAAAAGATAAATAAGATTGATGCACCTTTAGCCAGACTCACCAATAAACAGAGAGGACCCAAATAAATAAAATCAGAAATGAAACAGGCAATATAACAATTGACTCAACAGAAATACAAAGGATTGTAAGAAAATACTATGAGCAACTAAATGCCAACAAACTGGACAACATGGGTGAAATGGACAAATTCCTAGAAGCATACAATCTTCCAAAGCTGAATCAGGAATAACCAGAAAACCTGAATAGGCCAATAGCAGCTAATGAAATTGAAGCAGTAATCAAAAACTCCCAGCAAACAAAAGTCCTGGACCAAATGGATTTACAGGTGAGTTTTACCAAACATTCAAAGAATTAACATCTATTCTCCTCAAACTATTGCACAAAATTCAAGAGGAGGGAAAACTCCCAAACTCTTTTTATGAGGCCAGCATCATCCTAATCCCAAAACCAGATAAAGACACTACAAAGAAAGAAAATTACAGACCAATATCCCTGATGAACATAGATGCTAAAATCCTCTACCAAATACTAGCAAGCTGGATCCAGCAATATGTTAAAAACATCATACACCACGATCAAGTGGGATTAATTCTGGGGGTGCAAGGCTGGTATAATATTCACCAATTAATAAATGTGATACATCACATAAACAAAATGAAGGACAAAAATCATATTATCATATCAATAGGTGCAGAAAGAGCACTTGACAAAATCCAGCACCCATTTTTGATAAAAATTCTCAGCAAAGTGGGAATAGAGGGATCATTTCTCAACATAATGAAAGCCATATATGACAAACCTTCAGCTAACATCATACTCAATGGTCAAAAAATTAACCATTTCCCTTAAAACAGGAACAAGACAGGGATGTCCACTTTCACCACTCTTATTCAACATAGTACTGGAAGTCCTAGCCACAGCCATCACACAGGAAGAAAACATAAAAGGTATCCAAGTTGGAAAGGAGGAAGTAAAACTGTCATTTTTTGCAGATGACATGATACTGTACAGAGAAAACCCTAAAGACTCCATCAAAGTACTACTAGATTTGATAAACGAATTTGGCAAGGTAGCTGGATACAAAATCAACATCCAGAAATCAATGGCATTCTTATACACCAACAATGAATTTTCAGAGAGAGAAACTAAAAAAAAATACCATTTACCATTGCAACTAAAAAAATAAGATACCTAGGAATAAACTTAACCAAGGATGTAAAACACCTGTACTCAGAAAACTAGGTGACACTGAAAAAAGAAATAGAGGAAGATTTAAACAGGTGGAAGAAGATACGATGCTCATGGATTGGAAGAATTAATATCATTAAAATGTCCATACTACCCAAAACAATTTATAAATTTAATGCAATTCCTATGAAAATACCAACAGCATATTTCACAGACCTAGAACAAACATTTCAAAAATTTATATGGAACCAAAAAAGACCCCGAATAGCTGCAGCCATCTTGAGAAAAAACAACAGAGTGGGAGGGATCACATTACCAGACTTCAAACTATATTACAAAGCCACTGTAATCAAAACGGCTTGGTATTGGTAGAACAACAGGCATATAGATCAATGGAACAGAACAGAGACCCCAGAAATAGACCCACGCCATTATGGTCAGTTAATATTTGACAAAGGAGGCAAGAGTATCCAATGGAGTAAAGACAGTCTCTTCAATAAGTGGTGCTGGGAAAATTGGACAGATACATGCAAAAAGAATGAAACTAGACCACCAACTTTCACCATACACAAAAATAAACCCAAATGGATAAAAGACTTAAATGTAAGTCACGAAACCATAAAAATCCTGGAAGAAAACATAGGCAGTCAAGTCACAGACATCCCACATAGTGGACTTTTCACTGATACATCTCCTAGGGCAAGAGAAACAAAAGAAAAAATAAACATATGGGACTACATCAAACTAAAAAGCTTCTGCACAGCAAAAGAAAACAGCCTCAGAATACAAAAGGAACCCCACGGTCTGGGAAAATATATTTGCCAAGGATGAATCTGATAAGGGGCTAATTTCTAAAGTGAACCAAGAACTCATACAACTCAGCAAGAGGAAGACAAACAATCCAATTTAAAAATGGGCAAAGGACCTGAATAAACTCTTCTCCAAAGAGGACATACAGATGGCCAAGAGACATATGAGGAAATGTTCAAGGTCACTAATCATCAGAGAGATGCAAATTAAAACCACAATGAGGTATCACTTCACACCTGTCAGAATGGCTACCATCAACAAATAAACCAATGACATGTCAAGAGGTAGACAAATGACACGTGCTGATGAGGATGTGGAAAAAGGGGAATCCTGGTACACTGCTGGTGGGAATGCAGACTGGTGCAACCACTGTGGAAAACACTATGAAGCCTCCTCATAAAAATTAAAAATGAAACTGCCTTTTGACCCAGTGATCCCACTTCTAGGAATATATCCTAAGAATCCTGAAACACTAATAGAAAGAATATATGCACTGCTATGTTCATAGCAGCACAATTTACAACAGCTAAGATCTGGAAACAGCCCAAGTGCCCATCAGTGGAGGAGTGGATAAAAAAGCTGTGGGACATTTACACCATGGGATACTATTCAGCTATAAAGAAGAAGGACATCTTATCCTTTGGGACAGTATGAATGGACCTGGAGAATAGTATGCTAAGCGAAATAAGCCAATCAGAGAAAGACAAACATCACATGATCTCTCTTATATGTAGAATCTAAAGAACTTACTTAATTAACTGATGAACAAAATAGATTCAGTGACATGGAAGCATGGATTAGACTGATGAACCTCAGGGAGAATGTGGGGGTGGGTGGGAGAGATTAACCAAAGAATTTATATGCATATATGCATAACCCAAGGACACAGACAATAGTGTGGCAAAGGACTGGGGAGGGGAGTGTGTGCAGGGTATAAGGGGTCAATGGGGAATAAAGAGGACATCTGTAATATTTTTAACAATAGAAATAAAAGAATCAGTGTCATCATCATAATGAATGATCAGAACGTCATTTTCTAATAATAAATGGGAAAGGTCAGTGGGCTTCCAAATTAACCTTTCTATGTTTAATGAGAGAGAGTCTAGGAAGGCATATACAGTTTCTACATAGGTATAGCAGGGAGAAAGGTATAAGAATATAAATAAGTTTCATTTTCTATTCTTATTCTATCCTGGATTAGTTTATTTATAAATGAATATATATATATATATACATATATATACATATATATATATATATATATGTGTGTGTGTGTGTGTGTGTGTGTGTGTGTGTGTATATTCTCCAACAAAGTCTCACAACAATTGCCACAGGTGTTACTATCAAAATAGAGTCGGAAGAGATATAAAGAGTCTTCATAAAGAGTCTTAAAGTCCAAACTTCTAGCAGGTCAGGTCTGGAATCTTGGGATAGCTGACTACCCAGATGTCATCTCCTTCTAGTCCTCAGAAGCTTCCTTGGTTCTTTTTAATTGGAAACACGTCTCAGAAATTGGAACTGTTGACCATTACAGGTGTGGCACCCTTTTGAAAAATGAGAAACATGAATTCATGAGTTTATATCTTTTAATGTAGCTGCACATGGATTGGTTAATAATACCTGATGTGGTCCCTTCCAACGAGGTTGTAGAGAATCTTTTATTTGATGTCTCTTCCAATATACAAAATCTCCAGGTTGCAGTCAACAATTTTTAAAGTCTTCATCTCTTGGGAGCAGACTGTAAAAAGAAGCAGATACCAATCTGGCATTTTTTTGAAGTGACTTTATCAAACCTTGGCAATAGTGTAAGATGTCTCGTTTTAATGATGTCAGCTCATAAGTTCCTTCTTTTAATCTCATAGGTTGAACCATTATTATTTCAAAAAGTGATAATTAGTGTTTCCCAAAAGGGAGGGCTTATTGGCCATGGGAGATTAAAAGCATCTATTAATTTTGCCAATTGAGTCTTTATTGTTTCGTTGGTTCCACCCACCAACCCTGAGGATTGGGAATGACAAGTGCAATGGAAATGTTGCAGTATGGGCCAAATTTCACAAACAGATTTAATTACTTCTCTGGCAAAATGAGTTCCTCTGTCACTGCATAAACTCCTATGTGGGAACTATTTTTTCCAATAAAATTTGTCCTATAGTTTGTGCCGTTGCTCTCCTGAAAAGAAAAGCCTCAACCCAGTGCGAGAATGTGCAAATTAATACTAATACATATACATATTCTTGAGATGGTGGCATTTGGATAGAATCCATCTGCCATATCTCAAAAGACCCAGGGGGTAAAGGAAAATGCCCCTGGGACCTGTGGAGGGGTCTTCCAGGGTTGTATTTAGGGCAAACAGAATGATGGTTATAAACTTTGAGCCATGGTGGGAGGTTTCCAAGAATAGTGTTTTCCCCATGTTATCTTTTTTTTCCTCAGGTCCCCAGTGGGTCAATTCATGTATATATCGGAGTATTGGTAGTTATGCTCCAATAGGTAGAATAGGTCTTTTATTAGGTCCAATCCATAGTTGCTGATTAATATCAAAAGTTCCCCCTTTTGTGTCCACATCCATTTTTCACTCTCTGTGGTAGTTTTCTGAAATTTTAAAAGAGTTGTTTTTTAATATGTCCTGTGGGATAGAGAGACATTTGAATGTCTGGATAACTTTATCATTTAGGGCCAATTGGTGAGCAGCTATGTCTGCCAATTGATTCCCTTTTGCCTCTATAATATTGTTTTGGTTGTTGTGTGCCCTCTAATAATTTTGCAACCCATTGTCTACTTTTAATAGGTGGCTTTGAGGAGGTTAAAGCATGCCAAAGTCATGTGTCACTCCTAAAGCATACTGGCTATGAGTACATATTTTTTTCTGTCAGATCTTTAAATAGATGACAGACCCAAGTCAAGGCAATTAATTCAGCTTGCTCTGCTGTCTTTATTCCTGGCAGACAGGAGTTTTCAATTACATCCGCTGAAGAGGTAATGGCATATCCAGCACAATAATGTCCCAGTTCATCCCTTAAAGAGGATCCATCTGTAAACCAAATTAGGTCAGCATTATCAATAAGAGTCAGAAGATAATCAGTTAATAGAACACAGTCGTGGTCATCTTTGTCCTGTAGAGAAGGAAGCAAAGTGGCAGGCTTGAGAATGTTACATCAAGCTAAAGTAATGTTGGGAGTGGAAAGCAGCAATACTTCATAAGAGGCCAATCTGCTGACAAATAGTGCTGATTATGGTGAGAGTTTAAAAGAGTTTCAACTGAATGTGGGACATAGATATTTAATGGGGGTCCTATGACATTTCCTTCAGTAGCCTTGCATAATAGTGCTGCTGCGAAGATGGTCCCCATGCATGGGGGCAGCCCTTTTGCTACTGAATCTACTTATTGACTGTAATACCCTATAGGCCGATTGGTGATTACTGTGGTTTTGAGTGCTCACTACTAAAGTGTTTCCTTTATCCTCATGTACAAAAAGGAAAGAATGGCAAATCATAGTTAAGGTGTCCAAGAACTTGAGCTTTAGTTATTTTCTAAAGTACTTACAGTTTTTTCACCTTCTGGAGTCCATTTGATTGGGTCAGATTATCTGATCTGAGTAAAGCATAAAAAGGTTGAGCTGTAAGTGAAAAATTTGGTACCAAATTTCTGCAATAACCAGTTAGTTCTAAAAATCCTCTTAAATGTTTGTTTCTGGAAGAACAAAATTGAGAATTCCCTTCATTCATTCAGGGTTAATTAGCAGCCCATCCTTTGATGTTAAATCTTTACGTAGGCAAAATTGGAATTTGTCTTCAGAGACCTTATGAGGCCAATTGTTGCAATAAGTAAACAGTATTTTCTTGAGAGTCTGACAGAGTTTTAGAACACAGAAGCAGATCATCTACATGCTGAATCAATGTAGAATGTCTTGGAAATTTAAGGTCATCTGTGTTCATTTTTAATATTTGAGAAAAGTAAGTAGAACTTGCAGTATATCCCTGGGGCATAAGAGTCCATGTACATTGGCGTTCTTCCCAGGTGAAGGCAAAAAGTTATTGACGGTCTGTCTACTGGAACACTAAAAATACACTCCATAAGTCTACCACTGAGAAGTAATTACTATTTATTGGGGTGGTAGGAAGTAAGGTATGTGGACTAGGATATCTAGGAATCACAATATTATTTACAGCCCTTAAATCTTGTACAGATCTCCAGCCTTTCCCATTTGGCTTTTTTACAGGAAGGATAAGCGTACTGCAAGGACTAACACAAGAAATCATTCATCCTTTCTTAAGGTGGTCCTGGATAATGGGTCTAATTTTAGCTAATGCTTCTGGTCCCAATGGGTATCGCCGTATATTGGACAAAGGTTTGGTCACATCAATCGTTACCTTGATAGGTGTGGCTGATTTAACTTTTCCCATATCTGAGGTAAAGCGTACCCATAATTTATCAGGCACACTTGGTAATATTTGTTCATTTTCCAGACTTTTTTCTTCATCTGTTTGTTTCATAATTATTATTCTTTCATTTTTTTTAATCATAGTTTGAGTCTGAACTCCCTAGTTCTAAAAACATTTTATCTTTTTGTGAAAAAGAAATGTGGGCATTGTGAGTTTTTAAAAAGTCTCAGACTGGTAAGTGTACTGGGGTGCTTTTAATTAGGAAGAACACATGTTATCCTGTAAGATTTCCTAATTTGAAAGCGATTGGTTCTGATTTGAAATCTGACATTGGCAAATTTGATACCCCTAGTATTTGTATTGTAATTTTACTCTGAGGGAGAAGGCAATGAAGAAGGGTAGGGTTAAAGACAAGTTAGGGTGGCCCCAGTGTTGATGAGAGCCATAGTAGTTTCCCCTTTGATACTTATTTCTATTTCTCTTAAGGAATTAGTAAGGAGAAGGGGAGATGCATTCTCTTATTCCTTGGAGCATCCCTAAGCTTGTTTCATTTTCTTTTCTCTCTCAAGATTCCATTTTAGTTTCTGGCAACCCTTCTTCAGGTGGCCAGGTTTCTTACAATAAAAACAGACTCCTCTGTTTTCTGTGAGTATAGGCTTTCTCATTGGGCTAGTTTAATTACTTCATTATAGTTATAAATTCATAATTTTGTGGCTTTATCTTTTTCCTTCTTCTGACTGGTTTTAGATATCTGATAGGCTAAGCCTCCTAATTCATTAGCATGCATTGTGGCCCAGCCTCAATTGTACCATTTTATTTAAGTGACAAGTTCTTTGTCTAGCCCATTTTAAAATGTTGAATTGATTAGTCATTTTGGTGACTCTGGAGGCTAGCAGGCGCCATTCTTGAATATTGTTTAAAGGTATTTTTGAACAGTTTCATCTGGCCACTTTTGGCATCGTTGGATCTTAACCAGTAGTTTTAGGAAAAGAGTTCAGGGATGGCCTTATGTAGGTGGTTAGCAATTTTGCGGCTTTGGTCTTGATCAGCTTTTGTATGCTTTGCAAAATCCTCTAAGGGGTTTTTGCAATCTGCCTTAGCTGTTAGAGACCAGCATGTGAATGAATTGATTGGTATAAACCAGAATATCCTTATTCACATGTCCTAATTATTAAATGAAATTAATATAGAAAACCAATAGGATCTTTTTTTAAAATTTTATTATTGTTTAAAATATTACAGATGCCCCTTTTTCTCCCCAATGACCCGTTCCACCCCGTTCCTTCCCCCTCCTCAGTCCCTCTCCCCACCATTGTCCATATCCTTGGGTTGTGCATATATGCACATAAATTCTTTGGTTACTCTCTCCCCCTCCACCCACCCCCCTCTTCCATCCCTCTGACATTCATCAGTCTCATCTATGCTTCCATGTCATTGAATCTATTCTGTTCATCAGTTTATTAAGTTCTTTAGATTCCACATATAAGCAAGATCATGTGATGTTTGTCTTTCTCTGCCTGGCTTATTTCACTTAGCATAATATTCTCCAGGTCCATCCATACTGTCCCAAAGGGTACGGGATTCTTCTTCTTTACAGCTGCGTAGTATTCCATGGTGTGAATGTCCCACAGCTTTTTTATCCACTCATCTACTGATGGGCACTTGGGCTGTTTCCAGATCTTAGCTATTGTAAACTGTGCTGCTATGAACATCGGGGTACATATATCCTTTCTGATGAATGTTTCAGGATTCTTAGGATACATTCCTAGGAGTGGAATCACTGGGTCAAACGGCAGCTCCATTTTTAATTTTTTGAGGAACCTCCACCAATAGGATCTTGAAAGGGATCTGGGAAATCTTTGGTTAAATTTTTTAGTTCTATCATTGTCCAAGGGAACACAAGTAAGTGCAGGCACTCCTTTTCCTGTAACTGGCTTTTCTTTGTAAGGTGCAATTCTAATTTCCTCCTTCATAGGCTCTTTAGGTTCTACAATATTTTTATTTTTTTATTTTAATTTTTTATTTTTTAAATATATCTTTATTGATTTCAGAGGGAGGAAGGGAGAGGAAGAGACAGAGATAGAAACTTCAATGATGAGAGAGTCATTGATTGGCTGCAGCCCGCAACCCGGGCATGTGCCTTGACCGGGAATTGAACCCCAATCTCCTGGATCCTAGGTCGACGCTCAGCCGCTGAGCCACGCCTGGCTGGGCTATTTTATTATTTTTAAAATTTATCTTTATTGTTGAAAGTATTATAAATGTCCCTCTCCCCCCCCCCCATTGATTCCCCTCCCCCTTGTACCCCTTCGCCCAGGCCTTCACCACACTATTGTCTGTATCAATGGGTTATGCATATATGCATATAAGTTCTTAGGTTAGTCTCTACCCGCCCAACCACCCACCCCTGCCTTCCCTCTGAGATTCGTCGGTCTGTTCCATGCTTCTATGTCTCTGGATCTATTTTATTCATGGGTTTATTTTGTCCATTAGATTCCACATATGAGTAAGATCATGTGATACTTGTCTTTCTCTGACTGGCTTATTTCACTTAGTATAATACTCTCCAGGTCCCACCCTGCTGTCTCAAAGGGTAAGGGATCCTTCGTTTTTACAGCTGCATAGTATTCCATGGTGTAAATATCTGAGAAGATGCTTAATATGATTTCAATCTTCTTGAACTTGTAGAGACTTCCTTTGTGTCCTAACATGTAGCCTATCTTTGAGAATGTCCCATGTGCACTTGAGGAGAATGCATACTCTTCAGCTTTGGGGTGAAATGTTCTGTAAATCTCAATTAAATCCACCTGATCTAGTGTGTCATTTAGAATCACTGTTTCCATGTTGATTTTTTGTCTGAAATATCTATCCAGTAAAGTCAGTGGGGTGTTAAAGTCCCCTACTATGACTGTATTGCTGTCACTCTCTCCTTTAAAGTCCTCCAGAAGTCCCCCCCCCCCCCCAGTCTTTGTGAGTTTTTTGTTCTGAGGTGGGTCTCTTTTAGACAGCATATATTTTCTTATCCATTCAGCTACCCTATGTCTTTTCATTGGAGCATTTAATCCATTTATATTTAAGGTTATTATTGATAGGTACTTATCTATTGCCATTTTATTTCTTTATGCCTATGTTTCTTGTTCTTTCTATATCAACTTCTATTACAGCAGTCCCTTTAAAATTTCTTGAAGTGCTGATTTGGTGGTGCTAAACTCCTTTAACCTTTTATTTTTGTCTAGGAAGCTCTTTATTTCACACTTGCTTACTTTCTAGATCTTCTGGGCCTCATATGCTGCAAATATTCTTACGTTTTATGTTGTGCCACAGCTCCCTTAGACTGTCCTCCTGTTTTTTCATTTTTTTCTTCTTGGTTCTCTGATTGAGTTACTTTTTCTACTCTGTCTTCTAATTCACTGATCTGATCCCCAACTCCCTTAATCTGCTGTTTATTCCTTCCAATTTTTAAATTTATTTCTACTGTGTCATTCTTAATTTCCTTCATAGTTTCTATTTCTTTTCATTGGAGTACTTAATCCATTTATATTTCTCATGCTGTTGAGCATCTTTATAATCAGTATTCTGAACTCTATCTGATAGATCGCTTATCTCTATTTCATTTAGCTCTTCTTCTAGAGAATTCTTTGGTTCTTTCATTTGGGGCTTGCTTTTTGTCTCCCAATTTTGGCTGCCTGTCTGGATTTGTTTCTATGTATTAGGTAGATCTGCTAGGACTCCCAGTCTTTAGGATGGTTTCTGGTGCAAGCCAATGTCAGATGCTGTTTGTGACTGGTTTTGAGTACCTTGTTTGAAGCTTTCCACACTCCACAGTTTGTTGTTACCTCTGCTGTGGCTGGGTGTGTTTGGACAGGACCAAGATGTGCACTAAGGTCTGCCTTTCCAAGCCCTGGGTCCAGAAGCAAATCAGGCAAAGACTCAAAGTACCCAGAGTCTGAATGTTATTCAGTCTCTTAATGAGCCTCATCCTGTAGAAACCTCCACAGGTGAGGCAAAAGGTTTTCTAGCAGTGTGGGGCAATTGCTTCCCCCCCAGGCAAAACCTGCTTGGACGGTAAATATCTGCCTGGGAAAGATGTCCTGTGCAGTATGGGGGAATGAGTCAGCACAGGAATCCAGATGGTTGTCTTCTGAGCTCTGCACCCCCAAGCCAGCAATCCTGGGCTCTCCTCACACAATTCTATTCCACTCTGCCCTCTGTCTGCCAGAGCCCAAGGTGAGTGGCTGCATACAAAACTTTGTGCGTTGGCTTTTTAAGAGGGTGCCTGCCTTTCCAGCCTTCTCTCCCTGGCAGACAGAAACCCTGCTGCTTTTCACAGCCAGATATTTTTTAATTTTTTATTTTATTTTATTTTTTTCACAGCCAGATATTATGTGGACACCTTTCTCAGTTGTGGTGCTCTGGGCTGGGAAGCCCGGCTTCAGATTTCAGCCCCAGAGTTCTCAGTGAGAGCCCTGTACAGTTGAGATATCCCTCCAGACCTTCAGCTGCTGCCTGCGGGAGCCCAGCCATCCCTCTTGCACCTCTGCACTTCCTACCAGTCTCTATGCAGTCTCCACTTTTACTCCTTGGTTATAAGTGTGCTCTCCTCATCTTCAGTTGCAGTTGATTATTCAGGATAATTTTTCTATGTTTTAGTTGTAATTCCAGTTTGGTCCTGGGAGAGTGTCAGTGTAGCTTCCACTCAATCCACTGCCATCTTGGAATCTCTTGGTTCTACGATATTTTTATATAGTTCTTCTAATTTGGATGCAGTTGGAGAGAGAGGTCGAGGAGGTAAAGAAGGAAGATTGGGATAAGGGTGATGGGAAAGGAGTGGATAAAGGGGAGCAGTGGAGTGATAAGAACAGTTTGATGGTTGTTGGCTTCAAAAACCTTTAAAGTTCCGAGACAGACTCTAATATTTTCTTATTTACTTCCTATGTTGAAGCTAATTTTTTCATTTATTCATTTTGAAGGTTTGAACAACCAGTTAGAATATGCTTCCCAGAGAGATGAAAGATGGTGGTGTGGGTAACCACAGCACCCGCCGCCTCCCACAACCACATCAAAATTACTACTAAAATACAGAATAACCATCATTCAGAACCTCCTGAAAACTAGCTGAACAGAAGTCTTGCAACCAGGGAACTGAAGAAGCAATAACACCAGTAGAATGGGCAGAGATGTGGGTGGATTGGGGCTGACTCACGGAGAGGTGGCCATGGTCCCACACCTGGTGCTGCAGTTTAAAACCAGGAGGGATATCTCAATGGTAGAGGTTTCCTGGAGGAGTGAGGGGTCCCAGCCCCACAACAGAATCCCCAGCCAAGGGTTCCCAGGTTGGGAAGAAAAGTCCTCACAACTTCGGGCTGTGAAAACCAGTGGGGACTGCTGCTGAGTGGTGCAGAGGCTGTGGGAGCCCCAGGCAGCTCCTCTTAAAGGGCAGGCACACAGACTCACTCAGACACACTCCCCCTGAGCTTCAGCTCTGAGCAACAGCCTGAAAGGAACCTGGGAGATTTGGGAGGAACTAACTTGCCTGAAATTAGGGCGATAGCTGAAGGGGTAGCTTTCTCCCAGATAGAAGAGCTGGCAGAGGCCATTGCTCCTTTAGCAAGCCTTCCCCCCACAAAGCCCACAGACAGGCACCATATTTGAATCTCCAGGACCTGACTCATACCTTTGGCTCCATCCTAGTGATTCCCGGAGACACCCCCCCCCCCCCATTTCCAAGCTTATCCAAGCCATTTCCAGTGGCTCTTCTATGCAAGTGGCCTCTCTAGCCTCATGCTTGGGACTTTTCTAAAATCTCCCAAACAAGCAGCAGCTCTCCTCAGTTTGTCCCATGTCTTGATAAGTGTCCCCAGGCCTGACACTAGTGGCAGCCAGTATTGGTTCATAGGTTGGCTTTTCCTGGACATCTCCAAGCCCAGCATAAGTAGCAGCAATCTACGGTTTGCTTTGTAGTTCATGCTGGGTGGCCCTGAGCAAGGCAGAGATAGAGGCAGATTTTGCATCTCCTGGGGGGCCCCAGAGACAGTGCACTTGGTGGTCAGACTCAACCACACTGGATTACAACCCTACTACATCCATGAGTGACACACTCAAGGGACACACTTGGTGAACACCAAAGCTCCACTGAAGTAAATCCTGCTCCATAGGAGTGTCTCCAGCACAACAGCTCTTTGGCTGCAGTTGCAGCTGGCCCTCACAGCTGATTTTCCTGGGAGTCAATTCTTCCCAGTGAGACCAACAGCAACCAAAGCTCAACTACAATAGGACAGTGCACACAGTTCACACAGGGGAGCACCTAGAAGTCCCAGCTCAGGTGACGGGAGGCTGAGCCACAGGAAACTACAGGAAACCTACTATACAAAGCCACTCTACTAATTCCAGGAGACATAGCAGCTCTTCCTAATACATAGAAACAAACTCCAAGAAGCAGCCAAAATGCAGAGGCAAAGAACCATGTCACAAAGGGAAAACAGAGGAAATCTCCAGAAAAAGAACTAAGTGAAATAGAGCCAAGCAAGTTACTAGATACAGAGTTCAAAACAATGTTTGTAAGGATGCTCAAGGATCTTAGTAAGACTATTAAGGAAACTAGTGAGATCATCAATGACATAATAAAGTACCAATGAGAAATGAAGGTTACATGAACTGAAATGAAGAATAATTTACAGGGAATCAACAGTAGAGTAGAGGACACTGAGAATCAAATCAGCAATTTGGAATATGAGGAAGCAAAAAACACCCAATCAGATAAGCAAAAAGAAAAAAGAATCCAGAAATATGAAGATAGTATAAGGACCCTCTGGGACAACTTCAAGTGGCCCAACATTTATATTATTGGGGTGCCAGAAGGTGAGGAAAGAGAGCAAGAAATTGAAAATCTATTTGAAAAAATAGTTACAGAAAACTTCCCCTACCAGGGGAAAGAAATAGACTTACAAGCCCAGGAAGCACAGAGAGTCTCAAACAAGAGGAACCCCAAAAGGCCCATAGCAATACACATTATAACTAAAATGCCAAAGGTTAAAGACAAAGAGAGAATCTTAAAAGCAGCAAGAGAAAAGCAATTAGTTACCTAAAAGGGAGCACCCATACAACTGTCAGCTGATTTCTCACCAGAAACTTTGCAGGCCAGAAGGGAGTGGCAAGAAATATTCAAAGTGATGAAAAGCAAGAACCTACAACCAAATAAATCCAGAGACATTGATGCATGCAACAGACTATCATATTTCAGAGGAAAGAGGGAAGGGGGGTGGAGGGTGGGAAAAGATTAACCAAAGAAGTTATATGCATATATGCATAACCCATGGACACAGACAATAATGGAGTGAAGGCCTGGGGAAGGGTTGGGAGCAAGGTGGAGGGGGTCAATGAGGGAAATAAATGGGACACCTGTAATACTTTCAACCATAAAGATAAATTGAAAAAAATGAAGCACTGGTGCATGCTACAATATGCATGAACCTTGAAAACTATGCTAATTGAAAGAAGCCAGTCACAAATGATCATATAGTGTTTGATTCCATTTATACAATAAATGTCCAGAATAAGCAAACCCATAGAGGTAGAAAGTAGTTTATTCCTTGCGTAGGGCTGGGGTGGGTTGGAGGGTTGGAGGTAATGGCTAAGGGATACAGGGCATCTTCTTAGGTTAATGGGAATATTCTAAAATTGATTGTGGTGATGGATTCACAATTCTGTGAGTATACAAAAAGCCACTGAATAAGACGCTTTATTTTTTAATTTGTTTTTTATTGTAAAAAAACACATCACATGAAACCTACTTTATTAACTAATTTTTTAATTGTTTTTTTTTTTTCTTTTTTAATCCTCACCAGAGGATACTTTTTCCATTGCTTTTCAGAGAGAGTGGAAGGGGAAGAGAGAGATAGAAACACTGATGTAAGAGACACGTTGATTGGCTTCCTCTCACTCAAGCACCAACCCAGGCCTGGGATCGAGCCTGCAACCCAGGTACAAGCCCTTGACCAGAATCGAACCCAGAACCCTTCAGTGCATGGGTCAATGCTCCAACCACTGAGCCAAACCAGCTAGGGCACCTTATTAACTAATTTTCAAGTGTACTATATTGTTAACTAGATGAACATTATTATACATCAGACCTCTAGAATTTTTCATCTTTCATGACTAAAACTCTACAGTCATTGAACAATTCCCCATTTCCCCCTACCCTAGCCCTTGGCAACTAGCATTCTACTTTCTGCCTTTAAGAGTTTGACTCCTTTAAATACCCCATATAAGAAAGAACATGCGGTATTTGCCTTTTGTGACTGGCTTGCTTCACTTCATGTAATATTCTCAGAGTTCATCCATATTGTAGCACATGGCAAGGTTTCCTTTTTTTTATCAGGATGAATAATATTCCATTACATGTATACATTATATGTACTACATTTTATCCATTCATCTGTTGATAGACATTTAGGTTGTTTCCATCTCTTGGCTATTGTGAATAATGGTGCAATGAACATGGGAATGCAACTATCTATTCAAGATCCCGATTTTAATTTTTTTGGATAAATACACAGAAGTGGGAATGCTGGACTCTATGGTAGTTCTAGTTTTAATTTTTTTAAAGGAACTTCCATACTGTTAACAAGGGCAGCTGCACCATTTTATACTCCCACCAACAGTGCACAAGACATTTAATTTCTTTACACCCTTGCTGATACTTGCTATTTTCTTTTGTTTTATTGTGGCCATCCTAACAGATGTGAGGTGATAACTCTGAATTTCCCTGACAATTAGTGATGTTGAGCATCTTTTTATACACCTATTAGCCATTTGTATGTCTTCTTTGGATAAACTTCTATTCAATTCCTTTGCCCATTTTACAATTGTGTTCCAATAGTCCCCCTTATCTGTCAATGGTTTTGCTTTCGGTGGTTTCAGTTATCTGCTGTCAACTGCAGTCTGAAAATATTAAATGGAAAATTTCAGAAATAAACAATTCAAAAATTTTAAATTGCATGCTGTTCTTTTTAAAAAATTTATTGATTGATTGATTTTAGAGAGAGAAGAGGGGAGGGAGGAAGAGAGAGGTTTGTTGTTCCACTTATTTATGCATTCAGTGGTTGATTCTTGTATGTGTCATGACCAACCCGCAACCTTGGAGTATCGAGACGTTGCTCTAACCAACTGAGCTACTTGGCCAGGCCTGCATGCCATTCTGAGTAGTGTGATGAAATCTTGAGCCATCCTACTTCATCCTGCCGGGGACATTAATCATCCCTTTGTCCAGCATATTCATGCTATATACACTATCCTGCTGTTAGTCACTTAGTAACTCTCTCCATTATTACATGGGACTATAACAGTATTGTAGTGCGTGCATTCAAGTATTCCTTCTTTTACTTAATAATGGTCCCAAAGCACAAGAATAGTGATGCTGACATTTTGATATGCCAAAGAGAAACCATAAAGTGCTTCCTTAAGGTGAAAGGTGAGTACAATACAATAAAATATTTTGAGAGAAAGAGACCACATTCACATGACTTTTATTACAGTACGCTGTTTTAATTGTTCTAATTTGTTATTAGTTATTATTGTTAATCTCTTACTGGGCTTAATTTATAAATTAAACTTTTATAGGTATGTATGTATAGGGAAAAAAACAGTCTACATATAAGTTTCAGTACTATCTGTGGCTAAAGGCATCCCCAGGAGGTCTTAAAACATCACCTGAGGATAAGTGTGGGGGCTACGGTATTTCGGTTTTGTTTGTTTCCCTTTGAGTTGTAAGAGTTCCTTACATATTTTGGATATTAACCCCTTACCAGATATATGGTTTTCAACTATCTTCTCCGATTCTGTAGGTTTCCTTTTAACTAAATGGAGTGTTTTCTTTGCTAAGCAAAAACATTTTAGTTTGATGTAGTCCTATGTGTCTATTTTTGCATGTGTTTTTAGTGTTCTACCCAAGGAATCATTGCCAGAACAAATACTATGAGTCTTTCCCCCAATGACTTCTTTTAGTTATTTGAAAGTTTCACATCTTATATTTAAGTCTTTAATCCATTTTAAGTTGACTTTAGTGTATGGTGTAAGATAGGGGTCCAAATTAATTACTTTGCATGTGGATACCCAATTTCCAAATACCATTTGTTGAAGATACTACCCTTTGCCCACTGAGTATTATTAGCACTATAGTCAAAGATCATTTGACTGTTCATGCATAGGTTCAGTTTTTCCTTCTCAATTCTGTTCCATTAGTTTACATTTAAGTCTTTCTAACCAGTACCATAGTATTTTTTTATTTATCTTTACTGTTGAAAGTATTACAGATGTCGCCCTTATTATACCCATGAATTCCCCTCCACCCTGCACCCGCCCCCCTCCAAGCCATCACCACACTATTGTCTATGTCCACAGGTTATGCAGATATGAATATAAATTCTTAGGTTAATCTCTCCCCACCTACTTCCCCACCCCCACCTTACCTCTGAGATTCATCAGTCTATTCAGTGCTTCTATGTCTCTGAATCTATTTTGTTCAACTGTTTATTTTGTTCATTAGAATCTACATATGAGTGAGATTATGTGATACTTGTCTTTCACTGACTGGCTTATTTCACTTAGAGTTAATACTCTCCAGATCCATCTATGCTGTCCCAAAGGGTAAGAGATCTTTCTTTTTCACAGCTGCATAGTATTCCATGGTGTAAATGTATCACAGCTTTTTTTATCCACTCATCTACTGATGGGCACTTGGGCTGTTTACAGATCTTGACTATTGTAAATAGCTCTGCTGTGAACATAGGGCTGCAAAAATTCTTCCTGATTGGTGTTTCAGGTTTCTTAGGATATATTCCTAGAAGTGGAAACTCTGGGCCAAATAGCAGTTCCATATTTAATTTTTTGAGGAAATTCCATACTGATTTCCATAAGGGCTGCACCAGTCTGGATTCCCACCAGCAGTGTACTAGGATTCTCTTTTCTACACATCCTCACTAGCATTTGTCATTTGTTGATTGTAACCATTCTGACAGGTGTGAGGTGATGCCTCGTGGTTTTAATTTGCATCTCTCTGATGATTAGTGACTGAGCATTTTTTCATATGTCTCTTGGCCATCTGTATGTCCTCTTTGGAGAAGTGTCAATTTAGGTCCTTTGCCCATTTTTTAATTGGATGGTTTGTCTTCCTTTTGTTGAGTTGTATGAGTTCCATATATATTCTGGATATTAACCCCTTATCAGATGTATCATTGGCAAATATGATCTCTCATACAATGGGCTCCTTTTTCATTTCGTTCATGGTTTCCTTTGCTGTGCAAAAGTTTTTATTTTTATGTAGTCCCATTTGATTATTTTCTCCTTTGTTTCCCTTACCTTAGGAAATATATCAGAAGACATGCTGATACAAGAGATGTTTAAAAATTTGCTACCTATGGTTTCTTCTAGGATTTTTATGGCTTAAGTCTTTTTTCTATTTTGAATTTATTCCATAGTATTTTGATTACTGTAGCTCTAAAATATATTTTGAAGTCATGAAATGTGAGGCCTACAGCTTTGTTTATTTGTGACAGGACTGTTTTAGTTATTGGAGCCTTTTGTGAACCCTAGAAAGGAGCTCAGAGTTGGGTTTTCTCTCCTACTCAGTTCCTCACTGAGCCAGGGAGTATGTAGCAGTCCAAATTGTCTCCTTGGTTCTCCGAGGCTCCCAGCCTGGCACCCTTTCCCATCAGTACTTAGATTTGGGCGAGACAGAAACGAGTCCTTTGAGCAGCCTCACGAAAAGGCTGAATGTCAGACATATCTCTCTTTCCTCTCTTTCCCTCCCTAGGGAGAAGCTGAGGCTCTTGGAGTTTTCTCCCAATTGCCACACTGTGCTGGGAGAAAGGACTATGATAAGCAAGTGTGTGCTAGTCTGAACCATTACTTTTGTTTGAAGCAGCCCCCAACCTGTGGTGCTTAGATGCAAGCAAGAGAGAAACCAGTCTCTTAGGAAGTGCTCCCAGAAAGTTGGAACATTGGATGTATTGAAACAGTTTTCTCTTTCCCTTCTGAAGGAGAAGCCACAAAGCCGGGAGTTTCCTCCTGATCGTTGCACTGTGCCTGGAGGTGAGACTCTGGTGAGAGCCATGAATTTTCCCACCCCCTTCAATGTAGTTGGTTTGTTGCTCCCCTGATGCAGAAGCCTCTAACTGCTTCCTGGATTTCTCACAAAGGAAATTGGTCCATGTGCCATTCTTGAGTCAGTGTCTCCATGGGGGAAGGAGGGCCTGGGGCTTCTTACTGCACCATTTTGCTGATGTCACCCTCTGACTCAGACGCTATAAATGAGTAAATTATATAGTATGTGAACTCTATCTTAAAAGGTGTTGTTTTTTAATTCTCTGTGCTGTACAACTTAAAATAATACAAAATAGTGTTGGATTCAAACTGTAATCAGAAAATAAAAGAAAAATTTTAAAAGAAAAATGAAATAAAATTATAAGAAGATGTGGAAGGAAGGAAGGAAGGAAGGAAGGAAGGAAGGAAGGAAGGAAGGAAGGAAAGAAAATGAAAACATAAGCCACAGACTGGGAAACAATATTTGCAAAACAAACTTATAATTTTTTTATTATTATTTATTTTTAGGGAGAGCGGAAGGGAGAGGGACAGAGAGAGAGAAACATCCATGGGCTGCCTCTCACAAATGGAGACACAGACCAGGGATCAAACCTGAAACCTGGGTATGTGCCCTGACCAGAAATCGAACCATGAACCCTTGGTGCACCGGACACTGCTCCAACCAATTGAGCCACACCGGCCAGGGAAACACACTGATTATAAAGGACTTGCATCCCAAGGAGAAAAAGTACATTCAATATTCAATAATAGGAACTCAAACAACCCAATAAGTGATTAGCAAAAAAATTGAGCAGACACTATGCTAAAGAAGATAATGGATGACCAGGAAGCTACTGAGAAGATGTTCAACCTCATTCGTCATTAGGGAAACACCAATTAAAGCCACAGTGAAATGCCGCAACATACCTATAAGCATGGCTAAAATTTTTTAAAAATACAGAGAATGCTAAGTGCTAGAGAGAATGAGGAACCACTAGAACTGTCATGCATTCTTGGGGAGAATACAAAATGGTATAGGCACTCTGGGAAACATTTTGTACGTCACTCATAAAGTTAAAAACATGCTTACCATTTGCTCCATCCAACAGGATAACTCCTAGATAACTGCCCAAGAGAAATGAAAACTAATGTTCACAGGCAACCTGTACACAATGTTCATGGCAGCTTTGACTGTACACTGGGGCTGGACAAATACCCAGACATTTCTAAGATTAATGGACACAGGGTCTAAGCTGACATTGATCCTGGAGGCCCAAAGTGTCACGATGGTGTGTGTGTGTGTGTGTGTGTGTTAGAGATGGGCTTATGAGGCGCTGGTAATAAAAAAAAAAAGTTAGGAATAGAGTTTGGTTCACAGTGAGCCGACCAGGTCCTTGGATCAACACAGTGGTAGTTTCTCCAGCCCCCAAGTTGATAATTGCAAGTGATACACTTGGCAGTTGGAGCAGTGAATCCCACAGGGTCATTGGTCTGTGGGGTAAGAGCTATCATGGTGGGGAAGGCCAAGTGAATCCTCCGATACTGGTCCCACCCCAGGCCAAGATAGTAGGTCAAAACCAAAAATTGGGATACCGGTGAGCACAGGGGTGAAGGCGGTTAGCAGATGAGTGACACTATTGGGGACCTATGAAATGCAGGGAAACAGGAGACAGTAGAGCCCCAGGGATGAAGAAAGTGGAGGAGGTGTGAAGAAGTTCTAGGATGCTCCCTGTGGGGGAGAGAGGGGAGGAGAGAGGGAGGGAAGAAATGGAAACGGCCAGAAGGGTGCTCGAGGCTTCCACTGGATGGATGGGTAATGTTTCCTAGGACTGTGGTGGGTACAGAAGATTTTGCTATAGCCTTCGTTGTCCATTTTAGCACGTCGGAAATAGCACACCATGTCTTGAAGAGTCACTGGGAGAAGTGGGAGAGGGCGTTATCCGCACACAGGCAGGGATTGTGGGGGGCACACTGGAGGAGGAGGATCAAAGATTTAGAGTGTACCCAACCTTCCTGCTCCATAACCTTCTCCACCAGACCCAGAAAAATTGGACCTTTGCGTGCCCTCCAGCAAGAGCTGTTCAGACACCCCAGGCCTCTCTTGGAGATCAGCCAGAGTAAGATGCTGGTGGGAGAGGCGACTGGGAAGACAGAGGAGTATGAATGGGAAACAGAGGAAGAAGGTGTGGAAGGAATGAAGGAGGACTGTTGGAGTAGGGGTCGGGTGGCAAGCAAGTGGAAATTCGAACACTCCAGGGCCCTATAGAAACCAAGGGAGGGCCAGGAGTGCTCAGCTCAGGGAAGCTGGAAGCAGGCAGTTCAGGAAAATTTGAGAGACAGCTGGCGCCCTGTCGCACCCGCCCACTGGCAAGCGTTGGCTGTGCATCCTTCCAGACCTTTAAAACATGTCTGCACGTACACCTATATGTATTCTCGGACCTTATATGGGACTGACTAGTTTTAAAAAAAAATTACGAATGTGTATCCAATGCCATTGCTCTGCAACTTGCTGTGTGTTTTTGAAATTTGTGAACAGGGCCTCATGCGTTTTGACTGGGGCGTCTTAATCTACCGGATGCATACACCAGTTGCATTCATCCATTTCCTTCCTGAGGGGAATTTAGAGTGCTCCCAGATTTTCCCATCACCAACACCCTTGAGCATGTGTCCTGATACACTACACGCACCAGCGTGTCTCCAGAAGATGTACCCGGCAGAGGGCCTGCCTGGTCTAGAGGGGATGGGCGCTTTTTCATTTTTAAGGTTTTCTGCTCTAAGCAAGGGATCTGGAGCGGGACTGTCTTGGTTTCAGTCCTGCCGCTGATCGCTACAAGCCGAATGACCTTGGGCCAGTGGCTGAACCTCTCAGTGCCTGTTTCTTCACCTGTAAGAGGGAGGTAGTGGTGGGTACTTCAATCCTAGGATTGTCGTGAGGATGTGTTACTATTTATCTGCAGCGCTTAGAAGAGTGCCAGGCACATAGTGTACGTGTTGTATAAGTTGCTTTTCCTGGATTTTGCCCAATTATCTTTCCAAATGGTTCTTCTGTGCTGCTGCACAGGCCACCATTTCCCCTCACCCCCACCCCCACCCCTTCAGCAGTGTGCCAAGCACGAGCTTGTTCATAACCTCTCCTACCCTTGGCATAGCTAAGCCCTTTGATTGTTGCAGACCTGGTGTGTGAAAATTGACTTATGGTCTTAGTCCGTATCTCTAGGATCTGTGATGGTGAGCATCTTTTGGGGTGTGCACTGGTCATGGGCAGTCCCTCTTCTTTAAATTCACTCAGAGTGGGGGCGGGGCTGAGGGAGGGGAGCAAACCCCAGCCCTTCCGCCAAACAGGCTGGCCAATAAAGTTCCCCGAGCACACAGCCACGGGCAGATTTGATCACGCCTCATGACAGTAGTGGAGTTGCGACAGAGACCCTACAGCCCGTAAATACAATACGACAACTCTTTTGCTCCCCTGGCCCTCTGAGGAAAAAGTACGTAGACCCCACGGTTGACCGCGTGCTCTGGTGTCCATTTGCTTATTGGGTCGTAAGTCTTGTTGTGGAAGAGTGGCTGTTGCTTCACCTCCACCCTGACCTTTCACCTCCATCCTGACCCGCCACCTCACAACCCCTCCGCCCACCCCGACAGGTGCCGTCATCTCCCCGCTTTGTACATGGGACACTCTGGACTACCTTGGCGGTGAGGCCGCGTCATCTCCCCCCTTTTGTACAGAGGCTCGTGCTTTGACTCTAGTTGGAACGTAGGTACCTGGCCAGGGGAGGTCGGACAGGAAGTGACGGAAGGGGAGCCCGAACTACTGCACTCCTCCGCCAGATTGGCTTCCAAGGGCCGCTGAGGCGTTGGGATTCTGGACCAACCAGAGGCCTCCACCCTATTGGCTAGGGCCTCGGGGGGCGGGCCTAGAAGGGAAGCACTGATTGACGGTGGGAAGCGCGCCAATGAGAAGGCCAAGGCGCGGCGTCGAAGGCGCCAGTTAGTCTCGCGCTCTTGGAGGCCAACTCGTGAGCTGCCTGTCGTGAGGTGACAGTGGGCTCCCTCAGAAGGCCTCGGCGGTCCCGCTGCCACCGTGCCCAGGGCGATCGTCTACCCCGTACCTGGGCTGTCGGGACTTGGCGACATGAGCTCCCCCGACGAGGATGAGGGGTCCGTTTGGAGAACAGGGGTCGACGCAGAGGGCGGGGAGCAGGCCGGAGGACTAGGCCATGCTTTGGGGGTGCCGCTGAGCAGCCAGGGCGAGAGCGGGTTCCCAGACCCCGAGGGCTTCGAGGAGGAGCAGGAAGTGATGGAAGCGGGAAGGGGGGTGCTCTGGGGTCGCGAAGGCCGACCTGGCTCTCCGGCCGACGTCGACGGGGACACTCTGGACTACCTTGGCGGTGAGGCCGCGATGGCCATCCTGCAGCAGCTGACCGACCGGGATGACTTGGGTGTCCGCAGAAACCCCTCCCCAGAGAGCTGCGACTCTGAAGTGTCCACCCTTTGGGTGGACTTACAGTCAGGTCCCAGTGGTAGAGGCGCGCAGGCCCATGGTTTGGTGGGATCGCCGCTGCCTTCCGCCCCCTCGTTGCACCTCAGGGGGCCTGAGGGAGGCCGAGCCTGGGGAAACCCGAAAAGAGGTGCTAAGAATAGGTCGGAAGTCACCGTGGGTCGCCAGCGGTCCTCTGCGGAAGGCCTGGTCGGCTCGCCTTCCGACTCCGAGTCATCAGATGAGTTCGGTGAGATGCAGCTGATGAGGGTGAGCATCTGTCGCAAGGGCAGAGGCCAGGCCAAACCCAAGAGCCCACAGGGCACACCCAGACACTCGATTACCCATGTCCGGGAGAAGTTCCTTCGCGTGCCAGGCTCTTTCCTGCACTCCGCTCCCCGACCACTCGCTTCGGTCGGGGAAAGGCAGGCTGTTGGGGAGCTGGACGTGTCCTCTAAGAAACCCCACAGTGTGGTCTGGGGGAAGGCGGGGAGCAGGTCCAGCTACCTGCCGGGAGCTGCTGCTGCTGCAGTCAGCCTGCCCAAGGTCACTCTTGGAAGGAAAGTGGTCGAGAAGAAATTCCTAGGGGGGGCCTCCAAAGTTGCCCTCCTGAGTACCTTTCCTTCCTGGGGGCAGAGTGTCTCAGCAGCTCCCCTGGAACCAGCCACCTTCCCCCCAATCTCTGGTATTCCACTGCTTGGGAGGGGCAAGAGGTACTCCTTGGTCCCTTTGGGAACCAAACGGTCCAAGCACACTGGCGCTGGGCAGAAGTCTGTGGCCAGGAGGAAGAGGGAGTCCCTGCCAGTCATGGTAGAAGATAAGGAACCGAAGAGAGAGCCAGGCCCAAATGTCCCAGTGAGTATGAGGCCATGCTCCTCCCCGCTCCCCACCTAGCCTTTGCCCCAGCCCTGCACTTCTCTATCTGTGCTCCTTCTGTCCCTTTCTCAGGGCTTGTCATTGGGCACCCTGGGTCATTAGGATGCCAGACCTGGGTGGTTTTAGCCAGGGCAAACCCTAAGATAGCACTCCTGTGCATGCCGGGCAACAATCTCCACAACTGGCAAGCTTCCCCACTGGGGTGGAAGGGAGGGCTGGGACAGCTGATTTGGACCGGAAGACCCCTTAGAAGTTTGGGCCCCAAAGCTTCAATGTTTAGAACCATCAGCTCCATGACTCCTACTTGCTAGCTGCTCCCCAAGCCGTCCTTGCAGGGGGCCTGGGCATTCGCAGGGCCCCACTGTTCTCTCTAGCTCGGCCTGGCCTCCTGACCTGGGGCTGACTGAGGGAGAAAGTGCTGATGTGATCAGCCTCGGAACTGCCTTCCCTATTCCCTGCCTCACTCCAGCCCCTAAGCACACGCACACGCACACATCCCGAGTCCGAATAAGTGAGAACTTTTTCTTTTAGCCTCCGACACACAGTCCAGGGCCATCATGTCGAGAATGCAACAGTGGCGACGGCAACAACAGAGCCGCCCGGATGCCAGGACACTCACAGCCCTTGGCTCTGAGCCAGGGAGAAGGCTTGCCCAGAGGGCCCACACCCTCCAGTGAGTCCGGTGGGTTTGCTGGGACTGGAGGGGAGAGGGGATGAGGAGGGAACCTCCGGCTCCGGCTCCGGCTCCGGCTCCGGCTCCGGCTCCAGCTCCGGCTCCGGCTCCGGCTGGGGCTCAGCCTTGCTCCCTGCCTCCCTGCCTCTCTGCCTCCCTGCCTAGCCGCCTACCCAGACAGCTTCTCAAACCACAGGAAAGCGGGTGTTGACAGGGCTGGACTCAAGTCACTTCATCCTCTGCGTGGGGTTTTGTGCGTAGGGGTGATTCGCGGCCGTGCCCCAAACTGCAACTCCAGACAGAGAGTTTCAGCGCAGAACAGGGCCTTTTCTGATAAGTCCTGTTGGGCCCCTGGGCTCGTCCCAGGGGCTGGTTTTGGCTGCAGCTCTGTGAGCGTCCAACCCAGAGCCGCACACAGTGTTGGGGACCACAGTCGTGGGTGGGCTGCCTCTGGGGAACAGGGGAGGCAAGCCCAGAGAGAAGGGTGGAGCTACTGGGCAGAGTAGGGGCAACTTGTTGCCAGCAGAGGGTGGTGCTGCCTCACATTAGACCCCGCTAAGCCCTTTCCACCTCCCTGGGAGCTTTGGAAGCTGGGTTTTGAGTTCTTTCCCTCTCAGGTGACCAGGAACCACTTGGACATCCCCCAACGCGGGGAAGGCAGCAGCAACCACCTGGAGCAGAGGGTTGTCCTCAGGTAATGCTTCCCCCGGCTCCTAGGAATACAGGCCCAAGCTAGACGATGGGATCCGTGTCCAGATTAAACCGATATGTTTCTGTCCCCCCTCCCCACACCACCACCACCACCACCACCACCACCACCACCACCACCACCACCATCATCCCGCACCTCAAGGAGGGAGCGTGCCTCCGTTCTCCACTGAGGAGCCCATGCCAGTGTAGCCCCAGTGGTAGGGAGGGGAGGAGGCCGTTGAGGGGAGAGGAGGCCTGAGTATACTAATCATTTCTCTTTCCCTGGTGTCTGCTGGCCTAGTGCCCAGAGCTGCAGAGACAAATATACAACCTTAGACTGCATCTAGGTAGGAGGAACTTCTGGCTGGGGCTGGGGCTGGGGCTGGGGCTGGGACTGGGGCTGGGGCTGGGGCTGGGGCTGGGGCTGGGGCTGGGAGGGGCAGGGCCGGACTGCAGTGTCTTAGCGTGGGGTGGGGGTGGGCTGCAGGTTCAGACGGCCTCACAGGGCCCAACATTCCTCTGGGGAGGAGAACCTAGCAGGCCTGGCCCTGGAGCCTGCTGTGCATGTACAGCTAAGTGTGTGGACAGAGAGGAGAGTGTGGACGGAACTACAAGCACACTTTGCCAACGAGAACCAGTCCTAGAGATCTTCTCTTAGAACGTTTAGAGATGCCTCATTGAGTTTCCCTTCAACTACTGCTTGCTATGGCTTCTGCGGGTCTCGTTTGTTTGACAAATTCTGAATGGTTCTGATGTGCCCCAAAGCTTGGGCGCTGCTGGCACATTTTGTCCTGTCTGGAAAACATTTCCACACTCAATTCAGGCGGTGGGGTGGGTGAGTGAGTCAGGCCCAGGGCTCCTTGGGTAGGGGCTGGAGGGGGTTTCAGGTTGCAGGGCTAAGCGGTTCCCCACAGGGACAGGGGCCGGGCTTCTCTATTCCTCCATCTGGATGTGCCTGCTTATGCCTCTCTGTGTTTCAGCGGCCATGCAGTCCCTGGCTGACAAGCTCCAGAACCTTTGATGTGAGTGTTACACACACCATAGCCCTTCCCACAGTCGTGGCCGTTTAGGAGGACTATGGGCTGCCTCTGGCTCGAGGCTCCTCCCTGACTCTGCTCTGTTCGACAGGTTGAGCCCAGCATCTTGGTACAAGAGGAGCAGTCTGGGAGCTGCGGCCAAGCTGGTTCCCTCCTGTTCCACCTCAGCCAAGGCTTTCTGTCCCCCTTCTTTTGCCTCCCACCCCATTTCCCAGCAGCTTCAAATTAAAGTCCCTCTCAAATTCTGTGGTCTCACCCTGGCCTGTGTGGCTTAGTTGGTTGAGCGTTATCCCGTGCACCAAAAGGTCGCCGGTTCGACTCCCGGTCAGGGCACATGCCCAGGTTGCGGGCCTGATCCCCAGTAGATGTTTCTCTCTCACATCCATGTTTCTCTCCCTGCCCCAAGCCTCCCCTCCCCTCTCCCCCCCCCAAAAAAAAATCAAAGCATGTTTAAAAGAACAAATTCTGTGGTCTTTCTTGGGGGAATGGGTGGAAGAGGGGATTGGGGTGGGGAGGGCCTGGAGCTGCTCCATCTCAGAGCTTTTTCCAATACAGTACTTCTGGCATTCTGTGGTGGGCCTTCTGTCTGCGGAGAGTCTGGGCCAGCCTCTGAAAGGAGCCTTTCAGTCAGACCACCAGAATGCCCCGGGTCCAGGCTCTGCATTGGATCAGCCTGGCCACATTAGCATCTCCCCCCTTTCCCCTGCAGGCCCTCTTGGTGTTCTAATCTCCTCCACGTTTGGGGTCTCATGCCATTCATCGCCCATTTCCCCTCCCCTTCAGCAGGAACTTACAACCCCCTTCCAGAGCTCAGTCCCTCTTCCCGACAGTCATTGGGCCTCCCCAGTCTACTCTGCTTTGCTGTCTGAACACCCTTGATCTCCCCCATGGCTTTCCGTCGGTGGCCTTCCCTGCACCTGTACTTCAACAGGAGTTAAAGAGCACAGTTGAGCTCATCTTCCCCCTTCCCAGGCCCAGTTCTCTCCCTGGAGTCCTTCTCTCCCTCTGGTGCCACCACGCACACAGACAACTCACCCAGGAACCTGCGGGTCATCCTCCCCTCCTCTTTAGCTCTCACCTTTGTTTGACACTCCGGCTGCCAATCCTGTCAGTTCCCCCTCCTGGGTTTCAGTAGAGGGGTGGAGGCAGAAGCCAGCCACAGCCCAGGGAGTTGCAGATCACAGGGGAAGGTACGGGAACACGGAGGAAAAGCGTGGGTTAGTCTCCTGCCTGAAGGACAGGGAATGAGTCTGTTGTGCTGGCTGCAGGCCAACCTGGGGAAACTGCCTACCAGAGGGTTCACATCCTTCCTGCCCTAGCCCGCTAATGCCCCTCCTCTAGCCTGTTCATCTCTATACCCTTGATTGGAAAGTGGGCAGCCCGTTTCTAAGGCGAGGGCGGTTGATAAGTCTCAATGTTGTTATGTGGTCCCCTTCAAATACTGTATTCGACCAGCCCGTGACACAGGTTTTCCTGAGTTCTGTGCCCCAGCGCAGTCTCCCAAACTGCCTCGTTAGGCCACGCAAGGTTGAATCTCACTCTGAGGGTTGGGAATGGGTTCCTTCCCTCAGCCAGGACCCAGGGCTGTGCGGGCCTGGGACTCAGTGGGACAGACTTGTGTTTGAGTGAGTCGAGGGTTGGTTCTGCCAGACTCCATTCCCCAGAGACCAGTGTTTGATACACAAACGGGGGGATAATGGTGGATAGAACTTTCAAGGTTGGGGTGTGTGTGTGTGCTTGTGAATAAAATTAATCGGGAATAATGTCCCTTGATGTGGCTCAGGCAGTGAAAGCAGTAGAGACTGTGGTCAAGACCCTTAAGGGACTGCGTGAGCAAAAGCAAGGGTGGGATCTACTTTGTTCAAGGGGCATTGTTAAATTCCTGACACATGGGGTGGGGTGGGGTGGGGTGGGGTGGGAATGAGGCAGAAGTCGCCAAACCCCAAGGCAGGGCATCCAGGTGCCCAAAATGTCGGAGTTGCTGGGGGTGGCTCTGGATCCTACTCTGCGATCCTAGGATGTCTGACAACTGTGGTTGATGGAGTGAAAATCGGGAGGACGGCCACCTCAGCATAGTCTGGACAGGCCTCATCCTAGAGGCAGGGATCTCACATAGGAGACCGCCCCTATGTGAGCCAACCCGGGCATGGGCAGGATCGGTGCAGTGAAGATGGGAAGTAAAGAGTGACGGCGCCTGGGAAACAGGACAGACTCAGTTCCACCCTTCCCCCATAGTCTCACCCTGACTCCATTCCGGGCCCCTGTGGCATGAGCTCAGGTGGACAGACCATCACGCATGGGATGGAACAACCACAGACCTCCAAGCCAGAAGAGAACGTTCGTGGGACTTCATCCTTCCACTGCAAACCCCTCACTTGAGAAGGTGGGCTTGGTTTGCCTAGGCTACGGCTGTGACCCTGACCCAGTGGTTATTTCTTATTTCTTGGCGGGGTGACACGCTGTCTGAGTGACAAAGTTTGGAAGAGACTTTCTAGCTGGGCTTTCTGCCCATGGAGACAGGGGGGCAGGTTGTGATGGGGGCAAGTCCAGCACCCACACTGCCCCCGGAGCCCTGGGTCCCTCGTCGCCAGGGAGAGAATGGGGAGAAGTGCGTCAAAGGGGTCGTGGGAGGCAGGAACACAACCTGTGGTGGCTAGTTTTGCCAGCTTCCCTTGCCTCCTCTGAGCACACGATCTCCCTCTTTCATATTCAGGCCCACTGTGGCACAATGATGCTGCTGTAAACTTGCACATCACAGGCCATGGCTGAGCACCTTCCATTTCCAGGGGAAAATAGGCGGCAGATACTGAGGCATAGATTAAAGAAAAACAATGAGGTTGGGCCACAGCCCTAATTCAGTGTGTCCTTTGTGCCTTTTCCCTCAAACCTCCTCTCCAGGCTGGGAGGCAGTGGTGGCTGCCTGGAGAGCCCTAGTTCCCAGCCTGCCACCTTCTGCTATCTGCCTAGTTCCTGGGCAGACCCTCCCTTCCCCACCTTCACCCTCACCACCAGCACCATCAGCGCCACCACGACCAGCCAACTGCTCTTTCCGGACTCTCTGGGAAGATTGGCTCACTCAGGGAATGTAGTTGGAGCTGAGTGCTGGATATGGGTGTAATGGTGCCCAAAGATGTCCATGTCCTAATTCCTGGAATCGGCTAATATGCCACCTTGCATGACAATGCAGAGGGATGGTTAAGGTTACAGATGCAATAACGGTTGCTATTCAGCTCACTGAGGTGGACAGACTCTCCCCTTTGTTTGCCAGGTCTGGCCGGGAAGTTTTCTGCCAGGGGGACAGACTCCTGTCATTGATCAATGCTCAACCACTGATCCACAGCAGCTGGACTTGATCATGGTTTTGATCCTTTTATTGTGTTGTTGAGTTTCGTTTCCTAATATTTTGGTGAGAGTTTTTGCTCCATATTTATTGGAGATATTGGTCTGCGGTTTTGTTTTTTTGTTAGGTTGTGTTTTTCGAGATCCTCCTTGTTTCTTAATGTAGGCATTTATTGCTATGAACTTCCCTCTCAGGAATGCTTTTGCAGCATCCCATAAGTTTTGGCATGCTGTGGTTCCATTTTCATTTGTTTTTGGACATTTTTAATATAGTTTTTGACTTCTTTTTGACAGTCTGGTTGTTCAGGAATATGTTGTTTAATATCCACATGTTTGTGTATTTTCCTGCTTTGCTCCTGTCATTGATTTCTAGTTTCACATTATTGTGGTTGGAAAAGGTAATTGGTATGGTCCCAATCTTCTTAAATTTGCTTAGCCTTGGACCAGGAGGAGCAAGTGGCATCCCACCTGTCAACAGCCGGTGGTTGTCTCTAGGGGCAGTGGCTGTGCTGTTCACTGAGAACCAGTCCCTTGGCCAGGAGGGTGGCCCTGGGGCATGACACCATGAAGCTACAACCTAAGCATCCTTTACAAGGGTACACACAAGATGGTGCTGTTCAAAGCTGCCTATGACATGCATCCTTCAGCTTCTTTCAGTGGTTCAGTGTTCAGAAATTCATGACCTTCACAAGTCAGCTGATTGTGGAGTGTTCAGCAAAAGGCAGCAGAGCCTCTGTGAAAGAGCAAGAATATCCGTGCCACGTCTACATGTGAAATGAGTCTTGCAGGAGTGGTCATTGCTGACAGTGACTACATGTCCCAAGTGGGTTTCACCTTGCTGGAGGAGGTGCTGGATGGGTTCTCCAAGCAGGTCAACAGGATCTAGTGGCCAGTTGGATCCCCTGCTACCATCCAAGATGCAGCCCTGGGCTACCGTAGTACATACCAGAATCCGCAAGAAGCTGACTTCATGAGTAAAGTACAGGTTGAACTAGATGAGACAAAAATACACCATGGAGTCTTTGTTAGAACAAGGCAAAAAGATAGGTGACCTGGTGTCCAAATCCAAAGTTCTGGGAATACATTCTAAAGCCTTCTACAAAACACCTGGAAACAAAACTGTCAGTCATGTGAGTGCAGCCAGCAGAGGCCTCTGTGCTGCAAAGTCACCTTCATTCATATTAGAACTGCAGCTCCAGGAGAAGTGGAGCTGCCATGTAAAGACCCAGAGTGGGAATAGACTGTAATCTTTTACTTTGGAGCTACTGGGAGGAACCGAAGGCTGGTGGAAGGGATCCAGGTTGGGGAATATTTAAATTTATATGTCTAGTAATTTTTGAAAAGATAATTTGAGGCCCACAGAGGTGTATTTTTGGGCCGAATAGAAACATAAACTGTCAGTGACTCTTGCAGGTGTCAAAGGACTCATTTTTATTCTTGCTCTTTCACAGAGGCTCTGCTGCCTTTTGCTGAACACTCCACAATCAGCTGATGTGTGAATGTCATGAATGAGTCTGGGACAGTTCTGGGCCCTTGACTTTGCAGGACCCCTGACTATGCTGCCTACAGAGGTCAGAGCCACCTCTCTATTGATCCTCAGGAGTCTTTAGGTTTTACTTGTACATTAATTGTTTTAACACTCCAGAAAGTGGTTTGGTCCTGATCCACAGGGCTAGGGGTGGGAGTGGAAGAGCACACAAGGTTCTCTTGGGAAAGCCACCCAGGGCCACTGGGTGGTGGGGATGAACAGGGCGTGGGCCAGCACTTCAGGGCCAAAGCCCTGATGAGACAGTCACTGGGATTCACATATTTGAGACGTTGTTTGTATTTCTTCCGAAATTGACTTCCACCAAGTTCCACAGGATGCCTGGGAGGTGTTTTGAGGAGGTCCGGGGCACCTGCCCTGACTTGCAGTTTGGCCTTGAATGTCTGGCAGCAAGATTGTCTTGACAACCACCTGGAGCCTGTGTGTCTTAGCAAATGGCTTTTCCTGTGGCCACCATACTGAACACCAAGGGTAGGTACCAGCTGACCCAAGGACTCCCAACACACTGCTTCCCATTTGTGGTCCTAGCCAATCGCCCCCCCCCACCCCACCAATACCTGACACCCTGCAGGAACACAGCTACCCCTCCCTCCAGCAACAGGAGGTCCAGCTCTGGAAACAAGCCCACAGGGCAGCCCAGGTGATGGCCCAGGAGGTTCCAGGCCCCTTTTGGCCTGCCTGGTCCCTTAGGTCCTACTTCCATGTTTCAGACTGCCTCCTCATACCCTACTGTGCTGCTTGAGGACACAAGCTCAAGATGCACCCTTGGAACTGGTTCCCATGAAAGCTCCTTCAGAGGTGGGGTCAGTCAGTGTGGTCTCATCCTCTCGGGTCCTTCCCCAAGCATGCTGGTTCTTACCCTACCCCACCACCCCAGCAGTAAGTGCCAGCACCCATGATTTCTCTTGCTTAGGCAAGAAGGTGGAATCTGCATGGCTTCTGAGGACCGCACCCAGAGCAGGTTTACTTGGGGGCTGCATTTTTATCTGGGCACTATGTTAGCGAAAGGATTTGGGTCCCCCTAAAGTAGCCTGCTGGTGTGATTTTCCTACTGTCATATGTGCCCCAGGAAGGCATAGATCCAGCCTTCTCACTGGCTCTTGAGATGGCTGTGGCCCCATTTAAGAAAGTTGGGTCATGTCTGACTGTACTGCTTTGGAGGATGATGGGGAGGAACTGTGGGGAGTGGATTAGGGAGAGGAGGAAGTGAGGGGAGGCAGGCTCAGGCCTTGTGCTGTCATTTCCCCTGCACCTGTTGTTCTAATATTAACAGGAAAACTGTATTTTAATAATTGCTGCCTAACTTTTCTCTGTGTTGTTTGAGAGGTTCTTATCTGGATAAAGTTGTCTTTTGAAATTAAAAAAAAAAATTTGTCACACAAGGGTATCCCCATAAAATCACCAGTGGATTTCTCGGCAGAGATATTGAAGGCCTTGGAAGAATGAGATGATATATTCAAAGTGCTGAAAGAAACTGCCAGCCAAAAACACTTTTCCCAGAAAAGTTATCCTTCAGAAATGAAGGTGAAATACTTTCTCTACTAAACAAAAGCTGAGGGAATTCATCACCACTAAAAATGCCTTACAAGAACTGCTGCTGAAAGTTTTTCAAACTGAAACAAAAGGATGCTTGTTAGTATCATGAATACATAGGAAAATACACAACACAATGGCAAAGGAAAACATAGATTCAGAATAAAGTAATAGTGTAATATGGTTATGTAACTACTTAACTCTAGTATAAAGGTTAAAGTATAAAAGTATTAAAATTGCTATAGCGTCAACAATTTGTTAATGGATACACAATTTAAAATATGTAAATGGTGACATCGAAAGCATAAAAGGAGTAAAAGGATAGTTTTTACATGTGATTGAGTTCAATTGTATGACAGATTTTTTCTTGCTGGGTTTTAAATTTTCACTTTGTTTTTTTAATTTTAGACAGTTTTATTAAAATGTGTATTAGAGAAGATTGAAATTTTTGGGTTATCTATTAGTTTCATGAACTTGAATGTCCAAATGTCTCCCCACATTGGGAAGTTATCAGCCCTTATTTCTTTTTAAAAAACGTTGGAAATGTTTAGTATTTTTTGATGTTTATTTTTTTCCATTAGGGTTGACATTCAATATTATATTAGTTTCAGGTGTAGAGCATAGTGGTTAGACATTTATATAACTTATGAGTGATCCTCTTAATAAGTCTAGTACCCACCTGGCACCAACCATAATTTTATAATAGTATCGATTATATTCCCTGTGCTGTACTTTACATCCCTGTGACTATTTTGTAACTGCCAATTTGTACTTCTTAATCCCTTCACCTTTCTTAACCATCCTACATCCCTCCCATCTGGCTACCATCTGTTTGTTCTCTGTATTTATGAGTTTGTTTCTGTTTTGTTTGATCATTTATTTTGTTTTTTAGATTACACATATAAGTGAAATCATATATTTGTATTTGTCTATCTTTGTCTGACTCATTTTACTTAGCATAATATCCTCTAGGTCCATCCATGATGTTGCAAATGGTTAAGATTTCATTCTTTTTTACAGCCAGTGTACCACCTCTTCTCTATCCAATCATCCATCAATGGACACTTAGGATTGCTTCCATATCTTGGCTATTGTAAACATTGCTGCAGTGAACATAGGGATAAATATATCTTTTCAAATTAGTGTTTTGGATTTCTTCATATAAATACCCAGAAGGGGGATTGCTGGTCATATGATAGATCTATTTTTAAATTTTTGAGGAATCTCCATACTGTTTTCCATAGTGGCTGCACTAATTTGCAATACCTCCAATAGTAACAAGTGTTCTTTTTTCTTCACA
This sequence comes from Miniopterus natalensis, assembly GCF_054644295.1. Taxonomy (NCBI): domain Eukaryota; kingdom Metazoa; phylum Chordata; class Mammalia; order Chiroptera; family Miniopteridae; genus Miniopterus; species Miniopterus natalensis. The sequence goes on along the minus strand of NC_142103.1, from coordinate 57,093,960 downwards.
TCCTCACCAACACTTGTTGTTTGTTGATCTATTGATGGTAGCCATGCTGAGAAGTGTGAAGTGATATCTCAATGTAGTTTGAATTGGCGTTTCTCTGATGATAAGTGACCTTGAACATCTTTTCATATGTCTATTCGCCATCTGTATGTCCTCTTTGTAGAAGTCTCTATTCAGGCCTCTGCCCATTTTTTACTCAGATTGCTCATCTTGTTGGTGTTAAGTTGTAGGACTTCTTTATATATATTGGCTATTAACACCTTTTTGGATGTATCATTGGTGAATATCTTCTCCCATTCAGTAGGTTGTCTCTTTGTTTGTTCATGGATTCCTTTTTGTGCAAGAACTATTCAGTTTTCTTAAACAAGAAAATCACATCTTTTGTTGTTGTTGTTGTTGACACTATTACAGATGTCACCCATTTTTTCCCCTTTTGCCTTCCTCCACCCAGACCCTGCCCCACCCCAGGTTTTTATCACATTATTGTCTGTGTCCATGGGTTATGCATATATGCTCGTTGGTTAATCTCTTCCAATCTCCACCCTGAGATCTGTCAGTCTGTTCCATGTATCCATGCCTCTGGTCCTATTTTGTTCATCAATTTATTTTGTTCATTAGATTCCACATATAAGAGAGATCATGTGATATTTGTCTTTCTCTCACTGGATTATTTCACTTAGCATAATAATCTCCAGGCCCATCCATGCTGTCCCAAAGGGTAAGAGTTCCTTCTATTTTTACAGCTGCATACTATTCCATTGTGTAAATGTCCCACAGCTTTTTTTCTTACTCATCTACTGATGGGCAATTGGGCTGTTTCCAGAACTTAGCTATTGTAATTAATGCTGTTATAAACAGAGGGGTACGTATATCTTTTCTAATTGGTGTTTGGGGATTCTTAGGATATATTCCCAGAAGTGGGATTGCTAGGTGAAATGGCAGTTCCATTTTTAATTTTTTGAGGAAACTCCATACTGTATTCCACAGTGACTGCATTCCCACCAGCAGTGCACTAAGGTTCCCTTTTCTCCACACCCTTACCAGCATTTGTTGTTTGTTGATTTATTGATGGTAGCCATTCTGGCAGGTGTGAAGTGATACCTCACTGTCGTTTTAATTTGCATCTCTCTGATGATTGGTGACGCTGAGCATTTTTTCATATGTCTCTTGACCGTCTGTATGTTCTCTTTGGAGAAGTGTCTTTTTAGGTCCTTTGCTCATTTTTAAATTGGATTGTTTGTCTTCCTGATGTTGAGTTGTACAAGTTCTTTATATATTTGGGAAATTAACCCCTTATCAGATGTATCATTGGAGAATATGTTCTCCCATACAGTGGGTTCCATTTTCATTTTGATGCTGATTTCTTTTGCTGTGCAGAAGCTTTTTAGTTTGATATAGTCTCATTTGTTTATTTTTCCTTTGTTTCTCTAGTCCTAAGTGATGTATCAGTGAAAATTCTGCTATGTGAGATGTCTGAGATTTTGCCGCCTATGTTTTCTTCTAGGATTTTTATGATTTCACTACTAACATTTAAATATTTTATCCATTTTGAGGTTATTCTTGTGTATGGTGTAAGTTGGTGGTCTAGTTTCATCTTTTTGCATGTATCTGTCCAATTTTCCCAATACCATTTATTGAAAAGATTGCCTGTACTCCATACTCTTGCTTCTTTTGTCAAATATTAATTGAGAATAGTGGCTTGGGTTGATTTCTGGGTTCTCTGTTCTGTTCCATTCATTTATATGCCTCTTCTTGTGCCAGTACCAGGCTGTTCTGATACAGTGGTTTTGTAGTATAACTTGATATCCGGTATTGTGATCCCTCCAAATTTGTTTTTCTTTCTCAAGGTTGCTGGGACTATGCCAGGTCTTTTTTGGTTCCATATATATTTTTGGAATATTTGCTATAGATCTGTGAAATATGCCATTGGTATTTTAATAGTGATTGCATTGAATCTATATATTGCTTTTGGTAGTATGGACATTTTAATGATGTTAATTCTACCAGCCCATGAACATGGCATATTCTTTTACTTCTTTAGAATCTCTGTTTTCAAAATCCAGTAGTTTTCTGAGTATAGGTCTTTTACCTCCTTGGTTAAGTTTATTCCCAAGTATCTTAATTTTTTTTTTTTTTTTTTTGCAGTGGTAAATGGGATTGGTTTTTAGTTCCCTTTCTGAGAGTTCATTATTGGTGTATAAAAATGGCATTGATTTCTGGGTGTTAATTTTGTATCCTGTTACATTGCCAAATCCATTTATTAAATCTAGTAGTTTTTTGGTGGAGTTTTCAGGGTGTTCTATATACCAGATTATGTCATCTGGGCTTTGCTCATTGTTCTTTTTCCAATTATTTTAATTGTTGTATTAGATTATTTATTTGAGATTTTTCTTGCTTCTTGAGGTAAGCTTGTAATACTATGAACTTTCCTCTTAGGACTGCTTTCACTGTGTCCCACAGATTTTTGGTTGTTGTGTGTTCATTTTCATTTGGTTACAGGAAGTTTTATATTTATTCCTTCGTCTCATTGGTAACCTATTCATTGTTTAATTACATGCTATTTAGTCTCCATGTGTTTGAGGTTTTTTTTAATTATAGCTGATTTCTACTTTCATGCCATCGTGATCCCAGAAGATGCTTGATATGGTTTCAATCCTCTTGAATTTGTTAAGACTTACTTTGTGTCTTAATGTTGGTCTATCTTTGAGAATGTTCCATGTGCACTTGAGAAGAATATATATTTGCAGCTTTGGTATGAAATGTTCTGTAAATATTAATTAAATCCATCTGATTTAGTGTGTCATTTAAGGTGGCTGTTTCCTTGCTTATTTTTTTGTCTGCAAGACCTATCCAGTGATGTCAGTGGGGTGTTAAAGTCACCTGCTATGACTGTATGGCTGTTAATCTCTCCCTTAAAAATCCACCAAGATTTAAAAAATATATTTAGGTGCTCCTATGTTGGGTGCATATGTTTACCGGAATTATACCCTCTTGTTGGATCGACCCCTTTAGTATTATGTGAGGACCTTCTTCGTCTCTTTTATGGCCTTTGTTTTGAAGTTTATTTTGTCAGATATATGCATTGCCACCCCAGCTTTAAAAAAAAATTTTTTTATTCCATTTGCATGGAAAAAATTTTTCAATCCCTTCATTTTCATCCTGTGTGAATTTTTTGTTCTGAGGTGGGTCTCTTGTAGATAGCATATATATAGGTCATGTTTTCTTATCCATTCAGCTACCGTATATACATATTTTTAATCCTCACCTGAAGACATATTTTTTTCCTTATGATTTTTAGAGAGCAAAGAATGGAGAGAGAGAGAAAGAGAGAGAAAAATTTAAGTGAGAGAGAAACCTTAATCAGTTGTCTCTTGTACACACCCAGACTGGGAATCAAACCCACAGCTTAAGTATGTGCCCTCACTGGGAATCTAACCTGCAACCCCCTTACTGTATGGGAAGATGTTCCAACCAGCTGAGCCACCTACCTGGCCAGGGCTACACTATATCTTTTGATTGGAAGATTTAATCCATTTACATTTAAGATTATTATTGATAGGTACTTATTTAATGCCATTTTAATTCTTTATGCCTACTTTCCTCTATCTATTTCTTATTATTATTATAGCAGTCCTTTTAACATGATTTGCATTGCTGGTTTGGTGGTAATAAACTCCTTTAGCTTTTTTTTACCTGGGAAAAATCTCTATTTCACCTTCATTTTGAAATGATAGCCTTGCTGGATAGAGTAGTCTTAATTTCAGATCCTTGGTTTTCACTACTTTGAATACTTCATGCCATTCCCATCTGACCTGAAGTGTTTCTGTTGAGAAATCACCTGACAGCCTTGTGAGAACTCCCTTGTAGGTAACTAACTGTCTCTCTCTTACTGAATTTAAGATTCTCTCTTCGTCTTTAACCTTGGCCATTTTTTTGTACCAACCTTTATTGCTCTTTGCCTGAGATGGTGCAGTCTGAATGATCAAGTGGGATTCATCCTTGGAATGCAAGGATGGTTCAACATATGTGATACACCACGTTAACAAAATGGAAGATAAGAATTATATGATCATCTCAATAGATTCAAAAAAAGTATTTCACAAAATACAACATCCTTCAGGATAAAAATGCTTCAGGAAGAATTGGGTACAGAAGGAACATACTACCACAGCATGATAAAGACCATATATGACAAACACATGAGCACCATCAAACTCCACAGTGAAAGGTTAAAAGCTTCTCATCTAAGATCAGGAACAAAACAAAGGTGCCCACTCTAACCACTCTTCTTCCACATAGTACTGCAGGTCTTATCCAGAGCAATCAGGCAGGAAAAAGAAATGAAAGTCAAATAAGAAAGAAAGAGATAAAACTGTCTTTGATGCAACTGATATAATCTTATATACAGAAACATTTAAAGACACTAACAAAAAACTGTTAGCCTTAATCAACAAATATAGTAAGGTTGCAGGATATAAAATCAATACTGCTAAGTGTCCATATTAGTCAAGCCATCTATAGATTCAATGCAATCTCTATCAAAATTCAAATGGTATTTTTGACAGAAATAGAAAAAACAATCCTAAAATTTGTATGGAGCCACTAAAGACTCCAAATACCCAAAGCAATACTGAGAAAGAAGAGAAAACTGGAGGCCTCATAGTTACTGATCTCAAACTTTACTATAAAGCTATACTAATCAAAAGGGCATGGTACTGGAGGAGAAACAAGATGGCGGCGTAGGTAACAGCTGTGCCCTCTGCTTCCCACAACCACATCAAAATTACAACTAAAATACAGAATCACTGTCGCTCAGAACCTCCTGAAATCTGGCTGAACAGAACCCCTACGATCAGGGAAGTGAAGAAGCACTGAGACCAGTAGGACGGGCAGAGACGTGGGCAGATCGGGGCTGAATCTTGGAGACTCGGCTGTGGGCCCACACCCAGTGCTGTGGTTTAAACCTGGGAGGGATATCTCGGTGGAGGAGGTTTTCCTGAGGAGTGAGGGGTCCCAGCCCCATATCAGACCCCAAGACCAGGGTCCCAGGACCCAGAAGAGAAGTCTCCACAACTTCAGGCTGTGAAAACCAGCAGGGACTGTGGCTGAAGGTCACGGAGACTGCGGGAGCTAGAGGCTTTCCTCTTAAAGGGCCAGCACACGGACTCATTCAGAAGAGCTCCCTCTGAGACCCAGTGCCAGGCAGCAGCTTGAAAAGAACCTGGGACATTTAGGGAGGAACTAATTTGCCTGAAGTCTAGGCGAGAGCTGGAGGGGCAGCTTTCCCCCAGGCAGAAGACCTGGCAGAGGCCATTGCAACTTTGGAGACCCCTCCCCTCACACAGCCCACAGGCAGGCTCCATATTTGAATCTCCAGCACCTTACTCACACCATTGGCTCTGCCTCGGTGATTCCCATAGGCCCCACCCCTCCTTACCTACAAGCTCATTTAAGCCTCTCTAGCCTCATGCTTAGGACTTTCCTAAAATCTCTCAAATAAACAGCAGCATGCCCCATATGGTTTGATAAGTGGCCCCAGGCCTGACACTAGTGGCAGCCTGCATTGGTTCATGGCTTGGCCTCTCTTGGACACCTCCAAGCCCAGCACAAGTAGTAGCCAACTACGGTTTGCTACGCAGCTCATGCTGGGTGGCCCTGGACAAGGCACTGGCAGGGGCTGACTTTGCACCTCCTGGGAGGCCCTAGAGACAGTGCACCAAGTGGTCAGACTCAACCATGCTGGATTACAACCCTTCCACATCCAAGAGTGACACACTCAAGGGGTGCACTTGGTGAATACCAAAGCTCCACTGAAGTAAATCCTGCTCCATAGAAGTGTCTCCAGCACAGCAACACTTTGGCTGTAGTTGCAGCTGGTCTTCACAGCTGATTGGCCTGGGGGTCAATTCCTCCCAGTGAGGCCAACAGCAACCAAAGCTCAACTGCAACAGGACAGTGCACACAGCTCACACAGGGGAGCACCTAGAAGGCCCAGCTCAGCTGACTGGGGAAGCTGAGCCACCGGACCCTATAGGACACCTACACAAAGCCATCTACTAATTCCAGGAGACATAGCAGCTCTACTCAATACATAGAAACAAACACCTGAAAGCGGCCAAAATGTGGAGGCAAAGAAACATGTCACAAAGGAAAGAACAGAAGAAATCTCTAGAAGAGGAATTAAATAAAATAGATCCCAGCAAGCTAACAGATACAGAGTTCAGAATTTTGTTTATACGGATGTTCAAACATAGTATTAGGGAAATAACTGAGAAAATCGATAACAAAATAAAGTACCAATTTGAAATGAAGGCTACACCAACTGAAATGAAGAATAATTTACAGGGAATCAACAGTAGGGTAGAAGATGCTGAGAATCAAATCAACAATTTGGAACATGAGAAAACAAAAGCACCCAACTAGAAGAGCAAAAAGAAAAAAGAATCCAGAAATATGAAGATAGTATAAGGACCCTCTGGGACAACTTCAAGAGGCCCAACATTTGTATTATTGGGATACCAGAAGGGGAAGAAAGAGAGCAAAAAATTGAAAACCTATTTGAAAGAATAATTACAGAAAACTTCCCCTACCTGAAGAAAGAAATAGACTTACAAGTCCAGGAAGCACAGAGGGTCCCAAACAAGAGGAACCCAAAGAGGCTTACAGCAAGACACATCATAATTAAAATGCCAAAGGTTAAAGACAAAGAGAGAATCTTAAAAGCAGCAAGGGACAAGCAGTTAGTTACCTACAAGGGAGCACCCATACGACTGTCAGCTGATTTCTCAAAAGAAACCTTGCAGGTCAGAAGGAAGTGGCAAGAAATATTCAAAGTGATGAAAAACATGGAACTACAACCAAGATTGTTCTACCCAGCAAAGCTATCATTTAGAATTGAAGTTCAGATAAAGAGCTTCACAGATAATAAAAAGCTAAAGGAGTTCATCACCACCAGACCAGCACTACAGGAAAAGTGAAGTGTCTTCTTTAAGAAGAAGCTAATGAACAAAAGAATCTGACAAACTAAATAGATCCAGAGACATTGACGCATGCAACAGAAGATCGTATTTCAGAGGAAAGAGGGAAGGGGGTGGAGGGTGGGAAGAGATTAACCAAAGACGTTAGATGCATATATGCATAACCCATGGACACAGTCAATAACTGGGTGAAGGCCTAGGGAGGGGGTGGGAGTGAGGTGGAAGGGGTCAATTGGGGGGAAAATGGGACACCTGTAATACTGTCAACAATAAAGATAAATTTTTAAAACAGGGGGGGACATGGTACTGTCATAAAAATAGACACATAGACCAATGGAAGAGAATCAAGAACTCAGGAATAAATATACAGTCAAAAAATATTTGACAAGGAAACCGAGTATAATCAATGGGGAAAAGATAGTCTCTTCAATAATGTTGTTGGGAAAATTGAATAAACATATGCAGAGAATTAAATTGGAACCCTATCTTACACCACCCACAAATATTAACTTGAAATGAATAAAGACTAATGTAAGAACTGAAGATGTAAAACTCTTAGAGAAAAACATAGGAGAAAAGCAGGAGGAAGCAATCAGAAAATGAAACTCCAATCAAAACTTTCTGAACAACAACAGGCCTGTACCTTCAAAAATGTCAATGCCATGCAAGACCAAAAAAACTGGGAAATTGTTCTAGCGTCAGGGACACAAAAGAGACATAACAACTAAATGCGATGCATGGTCTTTGATGGAAATAAGCTTTTTTTTTTTTTTTTTTAATAAATAGATTTTGAAAGTGATATTGGGATAATTGGTAATTTTGAGTGAGGATCATAATTGTATTATCTCAACGTTAAATTTTCTGAGTGTGAAATTTGCATTAAGATTTTATAGCCGACCACTTATTCTTAACAGATAGAAGTTAAAGTATTTCAGGACAAGTAACTCAAATAAATCTACAAAACAAGTAAAAGTACACACACACACACACACACACACACACACACACACACGAAGATAAAGGGAGAGAGAGAGAGAGAGAGAGAGAGAGAGAGAGAGAGAGAGAGATGTGTCCAGAAGTATATATGGGTGTTCCTTGCAATTCTCTTGCACCTACCTGTAAGACAAAAGTAAAGTTTGGGAAGAAGAGGATATTATGGATGATTTTATTCCAATTTGAAACTTAGAAAAAGGTGACCAATGTCCAGAGAAACGTAACCTGCCGAAACTGACTCAGGAAGGAATAGCCAGGCTACATCATTCCATAACCATCAACAAATACGGCAATAGTCAAAATGCTTTTCACAAAAAACTCCAGGCTTCCCCACTGAATTCTGACAAACGTCTTAGGCATAAATATTTTCAATTTGACACAGACTCTTGGAAAAAGTGAAAAAGGAGGGACACTCCTTAATTCATTTTGTGAGGAAGATAATCTTCGTACTAAATCCTGTCAAGGACAGTTTGAGAAAGGAAAATCACAGGTCATTCACACTCTCAGGACACAGAAGAAAAATAACAGATGGAAGGAAATAGCAAAGATCAGAGCAGGAAAAAATGAAATGGAGAACAGAAAAGCAACAGAAAAGATCAACAAACCTAAGAGCTGTTTTTTAGAAATGATAAACAAAATTGACATTTAGCTAGACTAACTCAGAAAAAAAAAAAGACAGGACACAAATTAGTAAAACTGGAAACACAGGAGGAGACACTACAACTGACACCACAGGGGGAAAAAAAGGTTGTAAGAGATTACTATGAGCAGTCATGCACCATCAAATTGGATAACTTAGAAATGGAGAAATTCCTAGAAAAACATAGCTTACCAAGATTGAATCAGGAAGAAATAGAAAATATGAACAACAGACAGACAAATAATGACTAAAGAGATTGAATCAATAAAAACAAAACAAAACAAAAACACAACAAAAAACACCTCCCAACAAAGAAAATCCCCAAAACAGCATCACTGGTGAATTTTACCAAACCCTAAAAAAACAATTAACGCTAATTCTTATCAAACTCTTCCAAAACATTAAAGAGAAGGGACTATCTCCAAACTAATTTCACAAGGCCAGAATTACCCTGATAACTACTCCAGATAAGGACACTACCAAAAAAACAAAACAAAACAAACAAAAAAACAAAACCGCAGACCAATATCTCCAATAAATATGGAGCAAAAACTCTCACCAAAATATTAGGAAACGAAACTCAACAACACAATAAAAGGATCAAAACCATGATCAAGTCCAGCTGCTGTGGATCAGTGGTTGAGCATTGATCAATGACAGGAGTCTGTCCCCCTGGCAGAAAACTTCCCGGCCAGACCTGGCAAACAAAGGGGAGAGTCTGTCCACCTCAGTGAGCTGAATAGCAACCGTTATTGCATCTGTAACCTTAACCATCCCTCTGCATTGTCATGCAAGGTGGCATATTAGCCGATTCCAGGAATTAGGACATGGACATCTTTGGGCACCATTACACCCATATCCAGCACTCAGCTCCAACTACATTCCCTGAGTGAGCCAATCTTCCCAGAGAGTCCGGAAAGAGCAGTTGGCTGGTCGTGGTGGCGCTGATGGTGCTGGTGGTGAGGGTGAAGGTGGGGAAGGGAGGGTCTGCCCAGGAACTAGGCAGATAGCAGAAGGTGGCAGGCTGGGAACTAGGGCTCTCCAGGCAGCCACCACTGCCTCCCAGCCTGGAGAGGAGGTTTGAGGGAAAAGGCACAAAGGACACACTGAATTAGGGCTGTGGCCCAACCTCATTGTTTTTCTTTAATCTATGCCTCAGTATCTGCCGCCTATTTTCCCCTGGAAATGGAAGGTGCTCAGCCATGGCCTGTGATGTGCAAGTTTACAGCAGCATCATTGTGCCACAGTGGGCCTGAATATGAAAGAGGGAGATCGTGTGCTCAGAGGAGGCAAGGGAAGCTGGCAAAACTAGCCACCACAGGTTGTGTTCCTGCCTCCCACGACCCCTTTGACGCACTTCTCCCCATTCTCTCCCTGGCGACGAGGGACCCAGGGCTCCGGGGGCAGTGTGGGTGCTGGACTTGCCCCCATCACAACCTGCCCCCCTGTCTCCATGGGCAGAAAGCCCAGCTAGAAAGTCTCTTCCAAACTTTGTCACTCAGACAGCGTGTCACCCCGCCAAGAAATAAGAAATAACCACTGGGTCAGGGTCACAGCCGTAGCCTAGGCAAACCAAGCCCACCTTCTCAAGTGAGGGGTTTGCAGTGGAAGGATGAAGTCCCACGAACGTTCTCTTCTGGCTTGGAGGTCTGTGGTTGTTCCATCCCATGCGTGATGGTCTGTCCACCTGAGCTCATGCCACAGGGGCCCGGAATGGAGTCAGGGTGAGACTATGGGGGAAGGGTGGAACTGAGTCTGTCCTGTTTCCCAGGCGCCGTCACTCTTTACTTCCCATCTTCACTGCACCGATCCTGCCCATGCCCGGGTTGGCTCACATAGGGGCGGTCTCCTATGTGAGATCCCTGCCTCTAGGATGAGGCCTGTCCAGACTATGCTGAGGTGGCCGTCCTCCCGATTTTCACTCCATCAACCACAGTTGTCAGACATCCTAGGATCGCAGAGTAGGATCCAGAGCCACCCCCAGCAACTCCGACATTTTGGGCACCTGGATGCCCTGCCTTGGGGTTTGGCGACTTCTGCCTCATTCCCACCCCACCCCACCCCACCCCACCCCATGTGTCAGGAATTTAACAATGCCCCTTGAACAAAGTAGATCCCACCCTTGCTTTTGCTCACGCAGTCCCTTAAGGGTCTTGACCACAGTCTCTACTGCTTTCACTGCCTGAGCCACATCAAGGGACATTATTCCCGATTAATTTTATTCACAAGCACACACACACACCCCAACCTTGAAAGTTCTATCCACCATTATCCCCCCGTTTGTGTATCAAACACTGGTCTCTGGGGAATGGAGTCTGGCAGAACCAACCCTCGACTCACTCAAACACAAGTCTGTCCCACTGAGTCCCAGGCCCGCACAGCCCTGGGTCCTGGCTGAGGGAAGGAACCCATTCCCAACCCTCAGAGTGAGATTCAACCTTGCGTGGCCTAACGAGGCAGTTTGGGAGACTGCGCTGGGGCACAGAACTCAGGAAAACCTGTGTCACGGGCTGGTCGAATACAGTATTTGAAGGGGACCACATAACAACATTGAGACTTATCAACCGCCCTCGCCTTAGAAACGGGCTGCCCACTTTCCAATCAAGGGTATAGAGATGAACAGGCTAGAGGAGGGGCATTAGCGGGCTAGGGCAGGAAGGATGTGAACCCTCTGGTAGGCAGTTTCCCCAGGTTGGCCTGCAGCCAGCACAACAGACTCATTCCCTGTCCTTCAGGCAGGAGACTAACCCACGCTTTTCCTCCGTGTTCCCGTACCTTCCCCTGTGATCTGCAACTCCCTGGGCTGTGGCTGGCTTCTGCCTCCACCCCTCTACTGAAACCCAGGAGGGGGAACTGACAGGATTGGCAGCCGGAGTGTCAAACAAAGGTGAGAGCTAAAGAAGAGGGGAGGATGACCCGCAGGTTCCTGGGTGAGTCGTCTGTGTGCGTGGTGGCACCAGAGGGAGAGAAGGACTCCAGGGAGAGAACTGGGCCTGGGAAGGGGGAAGATGAGCTCAACTGTGCTCTTTAACTCCTGTTGAAGTACAGGTGCAGGGAAGGCCACCGACGGAAAGCCATGGGGGAGATCAAGGGTGTTCAGACAGCAAAGCAGAGTAGACTGGGGAGGCCCAATGACTGTCGGGAAGAGGGACTGAGCTCTGGAAGGGGGTTGTAAGTTCCTGCTGAAGGGGAGGGGAAATGGGCGATGAATGGCATGAGACCCCAAACGTGGAGGAGATTAGAACACCAAGAGGGCCTGCAGGGGAAAGGGGGGAGATGCTAATGTGGCCAGGCTGATCCAATGCAGAGCCTGGACCCGGGGCATTCTGGTGGTCTGACTGAAAGGCTCCTATCAGAGGCTGGCCCAGACTCTCCGCAGACAGAAGGCCCACCACAGAATGCCAGAAGTACTGTATTGGAAAAAGCTCTGAGATGGAGCAGCTCCAGGCCCTCCCCACCCCAATCCCCTCTTCCACCCATTCCCCCAAGAAAGACCACAGAATTTGTTCTTTTAAACATGCTTTGATTTTTTTTGGGGGGGGGAGAGGGGAGGGGAGGCTTGGGGCAGGGAGAGAAACATGGATGTGAGAGAGAAACATCTACTGGGGATCAGGCCCGCAACCTGGGCATGTGCCCTGACCGGGAGTCGAACCGGCGACCTTTTGGTGCACGGGATAACGCTCAACCAACTAAGCCACACAGGCCAGGGTGAGACCACAGAATTTGAGAGGGACTTTAATTTGAAGCTGCTGGGAAATGGGGTGGGAGGCAAAAGAAGGGGGACAGAAAGCCTTGGCTGAGGTGGAACAGGAGGGAACCAGCTTGGCCGCAGCTCCCAGACTGCTCCTCTTGTACCAAGATGCTGGGCTCAACCTGTCGAACAGAGCAGAGTCAGGGAGGAGCCTCGAGCCAGAGGCAGCCCATAGTCCTCCTAAACGGCCACGACTGTGGGAAGGGCTATGGTGTGTGTAACACTCACATCAAAGGTTCTGGAGCTTGTCAGCCAGGGACTGCATGGCCGCTGAAACACAGAGAGGCATAAGCAGGCACATCCAGATGGAGGAATAGAGAAGCCCGGCCCCTGTCCCTGTGGGGAACCGCTTAGCCCTGCAACCTGAAACCCCCTCCAGCCCCTACCCAAGGAGCCCTGGGCCTGACTCACTCACCCACCCCACCGCCTGAATTGAGTGTGGAAATGTTTTCCAGACAGGACAAAATGTGCCAGCAGCGCCCAAGCTTTGGGGCACATCAGAACCATTCAGAATTTGTCAAACAAACGAGACCCGCAGAAGCCATAGCAAGCAGTAGTTGAAGGGAAACTCAATGAGGCATCTCTAAACGTTCTAAGAGAAGATCTCTAGGACTGGTTCTCGTTGGCAAAGTGTGCTTGTAGTTCCGTCCACACTCTCCTCTCTGTCCACACACTTAGCTGTACATGCACAGCAGGCTCCAGGGCCAGGCCTGCTAGGTTCTCCTCCCCAGAGGAATGTTGGGCCCTGTGAGGCCGTCTGAACCTGCAGCCCACCCCCACCCCACGCTAAGACACTGCAGTCCGGCCCTGCCCCTCCCAGCCCCAGCCCCAGCCCCAGCCCCAGCCCCAGCCCCAGCCCCAGTCCCAGCCCCAGCCCCAGCCCCAGCCCCAGCCAGAAGTTCCTCCTACCTAGATGCAGTCTAAGGTTGTATATTTGTCTCTGCAGCTCTGGGCACTAGGCCAGCAGACACCAGGGAAAGAGAAATGATTAGTATACTCAGGCCTCCTCTCCCCTCAACGGCCTCCTCCCCTCCCTACCACTGGGGCTACACTGGCATGGGCTCCTCAGTGGAGAACGGAGGCACGCTCCCTCCTTGAGGTGCGGGATGATGGTGGTGGTGGTGGTGGTGGTGGTGGTGGTGGTGGTGGTGGTGGTGTGGGGAGGGGGGACAGAAACATATCGGTTTAATCTGGACACGGATCCCATCGTCTAGCTTGGGCCTGTATTCCTAGGAGCCGGGGGAAGCATTACCTGAGGACAACCCTCTGCTCCAGGTGGTTGCTGCTGCCTTCCCCGCGTTGGGGGATGTCCAAGTGGTTCCTGGTCACCTGAGAGGGAAAGAACTCAAAACCCAGCTTCCAAAGCTCCCAGGGAGGTGGAAAGGGCTTAGCGGGGTCTAATGTGAGGCAGCACCACCCTCTGCTGGCAACAAGTTGCCCCTACTCTGCCCAGTAGCTCCACCCTTCTCTCTGGGCTTGCCTCCCCTGTTCCCCAGAGGCAGCCCACCCACGACTGTGGTCCCCAACACTGTGTGCGGCTCTGGGTTGGACGCTCACAGAGCTGCAGCCAAAACCAGCCCCTGGGACGAGCCCAGGGGCCCAACAGGACTTATCAGAAAAGGCCCTGTTCTGCGCTGAAACTCTCTGTCTGGAGTTGCAGTTTGGGGCACGGCCGCGAATCACCCCTACGCACAAAACCCCACGCAGAGGATGAAGTGACTTGAGTCCAGCCCTGTCAACACCCGCTTTCCTGTGGTTTGAGAAGCTGTCTGGGTAGGCGGCTAGGCAGGGAGGCAGAGAGGCAGGGAGGCAGGGAGCAAGGCTGAGCCCCAGCCGGAGCCGGAGCCGGAGCTGGAGCCGGAGCCGGAGCCGGAGCCGGAGCCGGAGCCGGAGGTTCCCTCCTCATCCCCTCTCCCCTCCAGTCCCAGCAAACCCACCGGACTCACTGGAGGGTGTGGGCCCTCTGGGCAAGCCTTCTCCCTGGCTCAGAGCCAAGGGCTGTGAGTGTCCTGGCATCCGGGCGGCTCTGTTGTTGCCGTCGCCACTGTTGCATTCTCGACATGATGGCCCTGGACTGTGTGTCGGAGGCTAAAAGAAAAAGTTCTCACTTATTCGGACTCGGGATGTGTGCGTGTGCGTGTGCTTAGGGGCTGGAGTGAGGCAGGGAATAGGGAAGGCAGTTCCGAGGCTGATCACATCAGCACTTTCTCCCTCAGTCAGCCCCAGGTCAGGAGGCCAGGCCGAGCTAGAGAGAACAGTGGGGCCCTGCGAATGCCCAGGCCCCCTGCAAGGACGGCTTGGGGAGCAGCTAGCAAGTAGGAGTCATGGAGCTGATGGTTCTAAACATTGAAGCTTTGGGGCCCAAACTTCTAAGGGGTCTTCCGGTCCAAATCAGCTGTCCCAGCCCTCCCTTCCACCCCAGTGGGGAAGCTTGCCAGTTGTGGAGATTGTTGCCCGGCATGCACAGGAGTGCTATCTTAGGGTTTGCCCTGGCTAAAACCACCCAGGTCTGGCATCCTAATGACCCAGGGTGCCCAATGACAAGCCCTGAGAAAGGGACAGAAGGAGCACAGATAGAGAAGTGCAGGGCTGGGGCAAAGGCTAGGTGGGGAGCGGGGAGGAGCATGGCCTCATACTCACTGGGACATTTGGGCCTGGCTCTCTCTTCGGTTCCTTATCTTCTACCATGACTGGCAGGGACTCCCTCTTCCTCCTGGCCACAGACTTCTGCCCAGCGCCAGTGTGCTTGGACCGTTTGGTTCCCAAAGGGACCAAGGAGTACCTCTTGCCCCTCCCAAGCAGTGGAATACCAGAGATTGGGGGGAAGGTGGCTGGTTCCAGGGGAGCTGCTGAGACACTCTGCCCCCAGGAAGGAAAGGTACTCAGGAGGGCAACTTTGGAGGCCCCCCCTAGGAATTTCTTCTCGACCACTTTCCTTCCAAGAGTGACCTTGGGCAGGCTGACTGCAGCAGCAGCAGCTCCCGGCAGGTAGCTGGACCTGCTCCCCGCCTTCCCCCAGACCACACTGTGGGGTTTCTTAGAGGACACGTCCAGCTCCCCAACAGCCTGCCTTTCCCCGACCGAAGCGAGTGGTCGGGGAGCGGAGTGCAGGAAAGAGCCTGGCACGCGAAGGAACTTCTCCCGGACATGGGTAATCGAGTGTCTGGGTGTGCCCTGTGGGCTCTTGGGTTTGGCCTGGCCTCTGCCCTTGCGACAGATGCTCACCCTCATCAGCTGCATCTCACCGAACTCATCTGATGACTCGGAGTCGGAAGGCGAGCCGACCAGGCCTTCCGCAGAGGACCGCTGGCGACCCACGGTGACTTCCGACCTATTCTTAGCACCTCTTTTCGGGTTTCCCCAGGCTCGGCCTCCCTCAGGCCCCCTGAGGTGCAACGAGGGGGCGGAAGGCAGCGGCGATCCCACCAAACCATGGGCCTGCGCGCCTCTACCACTGGGACCTGACTGTAAGTCCACCCAAAGGGTGGACACTTCAGAGTCGCAGCTCTCTGGGGAGGGGTTTCTGCGGACACCCAAGTCATCCCGGTCGGTCAGCTGCTGCAGGATGGCCATCGCGGCCTCACCGCCAAGGTAGTCCAGAGTGTCCCCGTCGACGTCGGCCGGAGAGCCAGGTCGGCCTTCGCGACCCCAGAGCACCCCCCTTCCCGCTTCCATCACTTCCTGCTCCTCCTCGAAGCCCTCGGGGTCTGGGAACCCGCTCTCGCCCTGGCTGCTCAGCGGCACCCCCAAAGCATGGCCTAGTCCTCCGGCCTGCTCCCCGCCCTCTGCGTCGACCCCTGTTCTCCAAACGGACCCCTCATCCTCGTCGGGGGAGCTCATGTCGCCAAGTCCCGACAGCCCAGGTACGGGGTAGACGATCGCCCTGGGCACGGTGGCAGCGGGACCGCCGAGGCCTTCTGAGGGAGCCCACTGTCACCTCACGACAGGCAGCTCACGAGTTGGCCTCCAAGAGCGCGAGACTAACTGGCGCCTTCGACGCCGCGCCTTGGCCTTCTCATTGGCGCGCTTCCCACCGTCAATCAGTGCTTCCCTTCTAGGCCCGCCCCCCGAGGCCCTAGCCAATAGGGTGGAGGCCTCTGGTTGGTCCAGAATCCCAACGCCTCAGCGGCCCTTGGAAGCCAATCTGGCGGAGGAGTGCAGTAGTTCGGGCTCCCCTTCCGTCACTTCCTGTCCGACCTCCCCTGGCCAGGTACCTACGTTCCAACTAGAGTCAAAGCACGAGCCTCTGTACAAAAGGGGGGAGATGACGCGGCCTCACCGCCAAGGTAGTCCAGAGTGTCCCATGTACAAAGCGGGGAGATGACGGCACCTGTCGGGGTGGGCGGAGGGGTTGTGAGGTGGCGGGTCAGGATGGAGGTGAAAGGTCAGGGTGGAGGTGAAGCAACAGCCACTCTTCCACAACAAGACTTACGACCCAATAAGCAAATGGACACCAGAGCACGCGGTCAACCGTGGGGTCTACGTACTTTTTCCTCAGAGGGCCAGGGGAGCAAAAGAGTTGTCGTATTGTATTTACGGGCTGTAGGGTCTCTGTCGCAACTCCACTACTGTCATGAGGCGTGATCAAATCTGCCCGTGGCTGTGTGCTCGGGGAACTTTATTGGCCAGCCTGTTTGGCGGAAGGGCTGGGGTTTGCTCCCCTCCCTCAGCCCCGCCCCCACTCTGAGTGAATTTAAAGAAGAGGGACTGCCCATGACCAGTGCACACCCCAAAAGATGCTCACCATCACAGATCCTAGAGATACGGACTAAGACCATAAGTCAATTTTCACACACCAGGTCTGCAACAATCAAAGGGCTTAGCTATGCCAAGGGTAGGAGAGGTTATGAACAAGCTCGTGCTTGGCACACTGCTGAAGGGGTGGGGGTGGGGGTGAGGGGAAATGGTGGCCTGTGCAGCAGCACAGAAGAACCATTTGGAAAGATAATTGGGCAAAATCCAGGAAAAGCAACTTATACAACACGTACACTATGTGCCTGGCACTCTTCTAAGCGCTGCAGATAAATAGTAACACATCCTCACGACAATCCTAGGATTGAAGTACCCACCACTACCTCCCTCTTACAGGTGAAGAAACAGGCACTGAGAGGTTCAGCCACTGGCCCAAGGTCATTCGGCTTGTAGCGATCAGCGGCAGGACTGAAACCAAGACAGTCCCGCTCCAGATCCCTTGCTTAGAGCAGAAAACCTTAAAAATGAAAAAGCGCCCATCCCCTCTAGACCAGGCAGGCCCTCTGCCGGGTACATCTTCTGGAGACACGCTGGTGCGTGTAGTGTATCAGGACACATGCTCAAGGGTGTTGGTGATGGGAAAATCTGGGAGCACTCTAAATTCCCCTCAGGAAGGAAATGGATGAATGCAACTGGTGTATGCATCCGGTAGATTAAGACGCCCCAGTCAAAACGCATGAGGCCCTGTTCACAAATTTCAAAAACACACAGCAAGTTGCAGAACAATGGCATTGGATACACATTCGTAATTTTTTTTTAAAACTAGTCAGTCCCATATAAGGTCCGAGAATACATATAGGTGTACGTGCAGACATGTTTTAAAGGTCTGGAAGGATGCACAGCCAACGCTTGCCAGTGGGCGGGTGCGACAGGGCGCCAGCTGTCTCTCAAATTTTCCTGAACTGCCTGCTTCCAGCTTCCCTGAGCTGAGCACTCCTGGCCCTCCCTTGGTTTCTATAGGGCCCTGGAGTGTTCGAATTTCCACTTGCTTGCCACCCGACCCCTACTCCAACAGTCCTCCTTCATTCCTTCCACACCTTCTTCCTCTGTTTCCCATTCATACTCCTCTGTCTTCCCAGTCGCCTCTCCCACCAGCATCTTACTCTGGCTGATCTCCAAGAGAGGCCTGGGGTGTCTGAACAGCTCTTGCTGGAGGGCACGCAAAGGTCCAATTTTTCTGGGTCTGGTGGAGAAGGTTATGGAGCAGGAAGGTTGGGTACACTCTAAATCTTTGATCCTCCTCCTCCAGTGTGCCCCCCACAATCCCTGCCTGTGTGCGGATAACGCCCTCTCCCACTTCTCCCAGTGACTCTTCAAGACATGGTGTGCTATTTCCGACGTGCTAAAATGGACAACGAAGGCTATAGCAAAATCTTCTGTACCCACCACAGTCCTAGGAAACATTACCCATCCATCCAGTGGAAGCCTCGAGCACCCTTCTGGCCGTTTCCATTTCTTCCCTCCCTCTCTCCTCCCCTCTCTCCCCCACAGGGAGCATCCTAGAACTTCTTCACACCTCCTCCACTTTCTTCATCCCTGGGGCTCTACTGTCTCCTGTTTCCCTGCATTTCATAGGTCCCCAATAGTGTCACTCATCTGCTAACCGCCTTCACCCCTGTGCTCACCGGTATCCCAATTTTTGGTTTTGACCTACTATCTTGGCCTGGGGTGGGACCAGTATCGGAGGATTCACTTGGCCTTCCCCACCATGATAGCTCTTACCCCACAGACCAATGACCCTGTGGGATTCACTGCTCCAACTGCCAAGTGTATCACTTGCAATTATCAACTTGGGGGCTGGAGAAACTACCACTGTGTTGATCCAAGGACCTGGTCGGCTCACTGTGAACCAAACTCTATTCCTAACTTTTTTTTTTTATTACCAGCGCCTCATAAGCCCATCTCTAACACACACACACACACACACACACCATCGTGACACTTTGGGCCTCCAGGATCAATGTCAGCTTAGACCCTGTGTCCATTAATCTTAGAAATGTCTGGGTATTTGTCCAGCCCCAGTGTACAGTCAAAGCTGCCATGAACATTGTGTACAGGTTGCCTGTGAACATTAGTTTTCATTTCTCTTGGGCAGTTATCTAGGAGTTATCCTGTTGGATGGAGCAAATGGTAAGCATGTTTTTAACTTTATGAGTAACGTACAAAATGTTTCCCAGAGTGCCTATACCATTTTGTATTCTCCCCAAGAATGCATGACAGTTCTAGTGGTTCCTCATTCTCTCTAGCACTTAGCATTCTCTGTATTTTTAAAAAATTTTAGCCATGCTTATAGGTATGTTGCGGCATTTCACTGTGGCTTTAATTGGTGTTTCCCTAATGACGAATGAGGTTGAACATCTTCTCAGTAGCTTCCTGGCACAGCATCTGTTCAATTTTTTGGGTCAGTATTTATTGAGTTGTTTGATTTTGTATTATTGAATCTTTAATGTTTGTTATCTTTTTCTGATAGAAGTCCTCCGTAATAAGTGTGCTTTGTAAATATTGTCTCCCAGTCTGTGCCTTATATTTTCTCTTTCTTTTTAAAAAAATGCAAAACATCTTTTTTATAATTCATTTGGTTCTCCCAGAATCAATGTCAGCACAGACTGTGTTTACAATGGTTTTCAAAATTCCTGGTTCTTCATCCTTCTCCGGTGTAGAGTAACTTGAGAATTTGCAGTCGTTATCTTTAGGAAAGTACAGTGCATAATAACAGTATAGATGGTCTCTAGTTTGTTTCTGAATTGTTTTTTCTCAGGACTTATGCACCTCTTTAGTTAATTGGCTTGCTCTTATAATTGCTTCAGGCCCAGGAACTAAGCAAAGGATCATGTCTGTTTATTGGAACAACTGTCCTATTTCTCTTGAATTCTTACTTTTTTTTCCTGGTTATAGTGGCTCCTAGGGAGTCAGAAGCATTTTCTCAACTCTCTTCTGTTCAAACACTCTTTATTGCCCCACTGACTTTGCAATTTAATACTGAAATGTGGTCTCCTGATGTCTCTTGATTAAGAGCTGCCCTCTGTCCTCTATTATGTGGCAATTCCATTATTCCCATGGATATTAATGAGCCCAAGCTGGGACCACTTTCTTTCCATCATATGTATTGGCCTTCAGAGGAGACCAGCCAAGGAAGTTCTTAGTGATGCTGGGACCCCTCTCACTGGAACACTCCTGATGGCTCTGTTGAATGGTGTGTCCTCTTGACCCTCCTGTGGATCATAACCATCAGGCGATGTGGCTGGCCTCACATTTTCTCTCTGTTCCAGCAGGCCTGCATCACCCAACCTTCTTGTTCTTTCCTCTACCACCTGCCAGTCCAAGGCAGGCATTTCCTCTTCTCTCCATGTGGGCCATCACTTTCTTAAAGCTTCTGATGGCCACTCTGGCAGTGAATTTCCTCCATCTCCTGGAATCCTTGCCAGTATGTTAAATCCCATGTGAAAGTGTCTCCATTCAGTAAAACTTGCTTATACAGTCTTATATTCTAGTCTCCTTTATCCAGCACCCTCAAAATCCAATTTTAGTGATATTTCCCTGCTCCTACCAGAACAAGCTGGCTATTTCTTGCAGCTTCCTTGGGATATACTTTTTTCTCTCCCTTATCAGGCTTGGCATATCCCCAGGTTGTAGAGAGGAGATGGGGGCTTCTCATGAGAAGGGCACATGTGGCTTTGTAGGAGAGTAGACTTTACAGCATTTACCAGCACAGAGCATGTGCTAGCTCTTGTTTGGGAAGGAAGGGCCACCTTCCAAGCTCTGAGGCCTTGGGTGGTAGAGCTCTGGACCTGAGGAATAAAGTGATATTAGAACATACTTATTTAACACATACACACACACACACACACACACACACACACACACACACACAAAGTCATGGAGGAATAGAGGAACAAAAAGGCATAAGAAATGTATAAAACCCATAATAAAATAACAGATGTAAATCTAGCCATATCATGAATTCATTAAACACTCAAATAAAAAGGTAAAGATTGTCAATCTGACATAAGAACAAGATTCAACTATTTGCTCTCAACAGGGGATACACTTTAGATTTAATGATATAAATCTTTTGAGAATCAAAAGAGAGAAAAAGATACACTAAGAATTGAACAACCAAAAGAGTTCTGCAGTGGCCATAATAATAGCAGACAAAGTAGACTTTTAAGACAGAAAGTGTTACTAGAGACAAGATTGGACTTTTTATGATGATAAAAGGATCCACTGATAAGGGAGACATAACAATTTAAAACTTATATGCACATAACAACAGAGCCTCAAAATATATACAGCAGAACTTTACAAATTCAAGGAAGAAATAGAACATTTAACAGTAATATCTTGAGGTTTTAATACTCCACTCTCAATAACTGATAAAAGAACCAGAGAGAAAATTAGCAAGGATATAGAAGACTTGAATAACAGTCTCTATTATGTCGAGCTAGCTGACATCTATGAAACACTCCATTCAACAAGAGTGGGTTACATATTCTTTTCAAGTCTACATAGATCATTTTACAAAATAGAACATATTGAAGGCCATGAAATTAGTTTCAATAACTTTAAAAGGATCTAAATTATACAAAGAATTTAGCCCTGTAGTGGTAGAAGTGTGTAAGAGATGATGGTATCTCTTAACAAGGCTTCCAAGAAAGCAATGATGGAACAGCCAACTTTTAGTTAAGCAAGAAGATGAGGAGAACATCTAAAGATGTTGAGGATATTGGGGTACTTGCTGATCATGGACCATCTTCCCTCTCACCTGATGACCTTGCTTCCCATTTCCCTGAGAATACATAGGGCTACCAGAAAAAAACCTTCCTTCCTTCTTCATAAATGTTTTCCTCTATTTGGGATCATTTGTGTCAGCATACGGTTATGTCATTTCTCCTAACTTAAAAACCCCTCTTCTAATTCCATTTCCCCTTCAAGCTACTCACATTTCTCTGCTCAGCTTTACAGAAAAACTCCTTCAAAAGAGTTGTTTATACTCACTGTATCAAATTCTTCCCTTATTCACTCTTCCTTTTCTTTTTCTTTTAACAAATCTTTAATGAATGCTTACCATGTCCCATGTACTGTTCTAAGACCTGAGATTACATCATTGAACAAGATAGATGAAGTTCCTGCCCTAAAGGAATTTACATTTCTGTCGTAGACCTATCAGCAGTATTTTCCACGTCTTCAAATATGTTCATTCCTTTGTTCTTAGAGATCACTTTTCCAGACCATGCTCTAGTCTTTATTGGTTGCTAAGGGTGCTGCATTGTTCTAGAACATTCTTTTGCCAAGCCTCTAAGTGGGATCTTCCATTTACTGGATCCCAATTTTTAAAAATTTACTATAATGTTTTTGATGGGACACATCCTCCAGGAACTTCCTGAGAAATGGCAAGTGGGAAGTGATTTCTTTTGAGACTTTGCATGAGCAAAATTTGTCTTTATTTTATGCTTAATTGACAGCTTGGTATATAAATTCAGTGTTTTGGTTTTTTTTAACTTCCAGTGTCACTTTGGGGAAAGTTGGAATTATTTTGAATGCTATTATGTTTCCCAATCCTTTATATGTGACCCATGAAATTTTAAAAAATGTTTGAAATTATTATAGTTAAAATTAAGTTTTTTTCAATACCATGAATTTCAGCACATGGATATATTCATATAAATATTACCACAATCAGGATACAAAACAGTTTTATCATTACCTAAATCTCCTGCATTCTACCCCTTTGTAGTCAAACCGACTCTCCCATCTTAAACCTCTGATAACCAGTAATCTGTTTCTTGTCCCATAGTTTTACCTTTTCTAGAATGTTTTACAAACATAATCATACAGTATGTGACATTTTGAGACTGGCGTTTTTCATTTAACATAATGCATTTCTGATTCATCTAAGTTGTGCATTTATCAATTGTACTTTCCTTTATATTGCTAAGTAGTGGTCCAAAGCATGGATGTACAAGGGGTTGTTTATGCATTCATCGATTGAAGAGCATTTTGGTTACTTTTAGTTTTTAGTGATTATGAATAAGATTGCTATCAACATTCATGCACAGGTCTTTTTGTCAAAAATAAATTTTTATTTTTCTAGGGCAAGCACTCAGGAGTGCGATTGCTTGGTCACATGGTAAGCACATGTTTACCTTTATAAGAAATTGGCGCCTGGCGGGGCGTGGCTCAGTGGTTGAGCATCGACACAGGATCCAGGCGATCAGGGTTCGATTCCCGGTCAGGTCACATGCCCGGGTTGCGGGCTCGATCTCCAGTTGGGGGCGTGTGGGAGGCAGCCGATCAATGACTCTCTCATCAATGATGTTTCTCTCTCTCTCTTCCTCTCCTTTCCTCCATATGAAATAAATAAAGATATATTTTTTTAAAAAAAGAGCTGCCAACTGAATCCAGTGTTGAGTGAAGTCTGAGCACAAAAAAAAAAAAAAAAAAAGAAAGAAATTGGCAAACTGTTTTCAAGAGTGTACCATTCTGCATTCCCTTCATCAGTATATGAACATTCCATTTGCTTCAAATCTTCACCAGCACTTGGTATTGTCAGACTTTTTATTTCAGTTGCTCCAGTGAGTGTGTAGTGGTATCTCATTGTGGCTTCATTTGCATTTTTTAATGGCTAATATTGTTGAACACATTTTTATGTGCTTATTGGCCATTCTTATATTTTCTTGGTGAAGCATCTGTTCAAGTCCTTTGAGCATTTTTTTTTTTTTTAAAAATCTTATTGCTGAGTTTTCAGAATCTTTGTATATTCTATATAGTTTGGATTTTAGTTGGATGTGTAATTTACAAATATTTCCTTGTGGTATGTATTTGTTTTTATTTTCTTAATAGGACCTTGCTCAGAGTAAAAGTTTTTAATTTTGATGAAACTAAATTTAACACTCTTCCCCTTATGATTTCTTATAGTTCATGCTTTTGGTGTTAGGTCTAAGAATTCTTCATGTGTTCCAAGGTCATGCATACTTTCTTCTAAAAACTTTATAGCTTAATGTTATACATTTGGATATATGATCCATTTTGATTTAAGTTTTGTATAAGGTGTGAGGTATAGATTTAAGATTCTTTTTCGTATATGAATATCTAAGGTTATAATACCATTTTGGAAAATACTATGAAAACTCCAAGATGGCGGTGGATTAGGTGGAAGCCACACTGACCTGCTCCAAGGGTAAAACTGGAATTACAACTAAAATGTAGAAAAACCATCCTGAATAACCACTGAAGACTAGCTGGAAAGAACCCTTATAACCAAAGACATAAAGAGGAGACCACATTGAGACTGGTAGGAATTACAGAGGCATGAGAATGCTGGCCAGGCTCCCACAGGCAGCAGCTAAAGTTCTGGGGGATATCTCAGCTGCGGGGCATTCACTCTGAGAGGTCTGGGGTCTCAACCCTAAGCCAGGCTCCTCAGCTCAGAGCACCCAAACCGGGAAAGGTGCCTATATAACATCTGGCTATGAAGAGCAGAGGATTTTTTGTTTACCAGAGGGAGATGACTAGAAATGGAAGCACCCTCTTAAAGGGCTAATGCACAAAATTTCATTTGCAGCCACTCACCTTGGGCTCCAGAAGAAGGAGGGCAGAGTGGACTAGAGCTGTGTGAAGAGAGTCTGAGGTTGGTGACTCTTGGGAGAGAGCTGAGAGGATAGCCACCAGGATCCCTGTCCTGTGTCATTCCCCCATACTGCAGAAGCCATCTTTCTCGGGCAGACCTTTCCCATCAATGCAGCATTAGCCTTAGGGGGAAACAATAGTCCCATCCACTAGAACCCCTCTCACCCCACCCTGTGGAGCTTATGTCCTGCTGAGGACTATAGCTGTAGGCTCATTAAATGACTGAGACTAACAGACAGCCTGTAGGTAGAAGTGGATCTCTGAGTGCTTTGAGTCTTTGCCTGACCAGGGGCTAGTAAAAGCAAACCTTGGTGTGCAGTCTGGTCCTTCCCACACACACCCAAGCCCAGCAGAGGGAGCCACAAGCTGATAGCTCCAAACAGATTGCTCAGAACCAGTCACAGACAGTGTCTGATATTGGACTGCACCAGAGTCCCTGTGAAGAGGCCTAAGACCAATAAACCCAATGGCTAGCTTCAGACAACAACAGAGCAGGATCCAATAAGCTTCACAAGCAGCGTATCCACAGGGTGATATTGGCAGGCACCAAACACTGCTGAGGTGAATTCCATTTCATGTGATTAGCACCTGCACAGCTGCCTAGATGCTGTGTTGGGGGTTGAGCTTCACTGTCAGCCAGCCTGAGAGTCAAATCCATGCATGAATGGGTCAATAGCAGTCAAGACTCAGTGACAACAGGAGGGCCCACACAATGTGCACAAGGGACATTCATAAAGCACCCAGGCCTGGTGATGAGGGAGACTGTGTCACTGGGTCCCACAGGTCACCTACTACATAAAGCTACCCTACAAGACTGAGAGTCATAGCAGATCTACCTAATACAGTGTAACAAATACAAAGAAGCAGTCAAAATGGGGAGACAACGAAACAGGACGCAAATGAAGGAACAAGAGAATTCTCCAGAAGAAGAGCTAAATGAAGTAGAAGTGAGTAATTTATTGGATATAGAGTTCAGAGAAGTTTTTATAAGTATGATCAACAGCATGAAAAATTATATGAAAATTATAAAAAAGGACCAGTCTGAAATGAAGAATGCCATATCTGAAATAAAGAATACACTGGAAGGAATAAATAGCAGGCTTGATGAAGCAGAGGACCGAATCAGTGATTTGGAATACAAGGTAGAAAAAAACACCCAATCAGAGCAACAAACATTTTAAAAAAACTTAAAAAATGAAGATAGTCTAAGGGACATTTGGGACAACATGAAGCATAACAACAACTCCCAGTTTTGTAAGGTGGCTTTATGTTTTTGGCAACATCTAGGGTTGCCAGAAAGAGAAGAGAGAGAGCAAGGAACTTATTTGAAGAAATAATGTCTGAAAACTTCCCTAACCTTGAGAAGGAAAAAAGACATACAAGTCCAGAAAGTGCAGAGTCCCAAACAAGATGGACCCGAAGAGTCCCACACCAAGACACATCATAATTAAAATGTCAAAAAAATACAAAGAGAGACTCCTTTTTGTTGTTGTTAACCCTCACCCGAGGATATTTTCCCATCGATTTATAGAGAGAGTGGACGGGAGGTGGAGAGACAGAGAGAAATATGGATGTGAGAGAGACACATCAATTGGTTGCCTCTGTCATGTGCCTCTACTAGGGCCAGGAATCGAACCTGGCAACCCAGGTACACACCCTTGACCAAAAATCAAATCCATGCCCCTTTGGTACATGGGCTGGTGCTCTAACCAGCGAACCACACCAGCCAGGGTCAAAGAGAGAATCTTAAAAGCCACAAGAGAAACGCAGTCAAGGGAGCCCCCATAAAACTGTCAGCTGATGAAAAACAAGGACCTGCAACCAAGGTTACTTTACCCAGTAAGGCTATGATTTAAAATTGAAAGAGAGGATTCCAAGATGGTAGCAGATTAAGTGGAAACTACACTGACACTCTCCCAGGACCAAACTGGAATTACAACTAAAATATAGAAAACCCATCCTGAACAATCACCTGAAAACTAGCTGGAGAGCACCCAAGGACTTAAAGTTGAGACTGCATAGAGACTGGTAGGAAGTGCAGAGGCGGAAGAGGGCTGGCCAGGCTCCCAGGGCAGCAATTGAAGGTCTGGAGGGATATCTCAGCTGTGGAGGGTTCCCACTGAGAACTCTGGGGTCTAAACCGCAAGCTGGGTTCCCCAGCCCAGAGCACCAGAACTGAGAAAGGTGTCCACATAACATCTGGCTGTGAAAAGCATCAGGATTTCTGTCTTCCAGGGAGAGAAAGCTGGAAATGAAGGCACCCTCTTAAAGGGCCAATGCACAAAGTTTCAGAGGCAGCCACACACCTTGGGTTCTGGCAGAGGGAGGTCAGAGTGGACTAGAGCTGTGTGAGAAGAATCTAGGTTGCAAGCTCTGGGGATAGACCTCAGAGGGCAGCCATCTGGATTCCTGTGCTGAGTCATTCCCCCATACGGCAGAGCACATTTTTCTCAGGCATACCTTTATCATCCAAGCAGCTTTTGCCTGGGGGGGGGGGCTGTTACCCTACCTGTTGAAACACTTCCACCCTACCCTTGTTGTGGTCTACAGCCTGAGGCGCTTTAAGAGACTAAGAATAACAATCAGCCTGCAGGCAAAGATGGATCTCTGGGTGCTTTGAGTCTTTGCCTGATGTGCTTCTGGACTCAGGCCTTGGAAAATCAGACCTTAGTGCACATCTTGATCCTTTTCAAATGCACCTAGCCCCAGCAGAGGGTGCAACAAGCTGTGAAGTGTGGAAAGCTTAAAACAGGGTACTCAAGGCCAGTCACAAACAGCACCTGACATTGGCCTGCACAAGAGACCATCCTAAAGACTTGGAGTCCTAGCAGATTGACCTAATACATAGAAACAAACCCAAACAAGCAGCCAAAATGGAGAGCCAGAAAAACAAGACCCAAATGAAAGAACAAGAGAAGTCTCCAGAAGAAGAACAAAATGAAATGAAGATAAGCAACCTGTCAGATATAGAGTTCAGAATAATGATTGCAAGGATGCTCAACAGTATGAGAAAATATATGGAAAGTATGAAGAAAATTAAGAATGATATAGCAGAAATAAATAATACATTGGAAAGAATAAACAGTAGATTAAAGGAAGCTGGGGATCAGATCAGCAAATTAGAAGACAGGGTAGAAAAAAATCACTCAATCAGAGATCCAAAAAGAAAAAAAAACAAACAAATAAAAAACCCGGAGTTTAAGGGGGATGTGGGACAACCTGAAAGTAACAATATTTGCAGCATAAGAGTGAGTGCCAGAAGATTTAGAACGTAAGCAAGGCTTAGAGAACCTGTTTGATGAAATAATGGCAGAAAACTTCCCTAACCTGGTCAAGGAAAATGTCACACACATTCAGGAGGCACAGAGAGTCCCAAGCAAGAAGAATCCAAAGAGGCCCACACCCAGACACATCATAATTAAAATGCCAAAAATCCAAGGCAAAGAGAGAATCTTGAAGGGGGCAAGAGAAAAGCAATCTGCTACCTACAAAGGAGCTCCCATAAGGCTGTCAACTGATTTCTCATCAGAAACTCTGCAGGTCGGAAGGAAATGGCATGAAGTGCTCAAGGTAATCAAAAGCAAGGATCTGAAACCAAGACTACTCTATCCAGCAAGGCTATCATTTAAAAGAGATGGCAGCTTGGCTGGGCATGGCTCAGCGGTTGAGCGTCTACCTGGGATCCAGGCGATCAGGGTTCGATTCCCGGTCAGGGCACATGCCCGGTTGTGGGCTTGATCAATGACTCTCTCATCATTGATGTTTCTGTCTCTCTCTCTCCCTCTCCTTTCTTCTCTCTGAAATCAATAAAGATATATTGAAAAAATTAAAAAATAAAAAATAAAATAAAATAGATGGAGAACTAAAGGGCATCCCAGACAAAAAAAGGCTAAAGGAGTTCATCACCACTAAACCAGCACTTCAAGAAATGTTGAAGGGACTGCTGTAAAAGAAGTAGAAATAGAGAGAGAAATATAGATATAAAGAATTAAAATAGCAATAGATAAGTACCTATCAATAATAACCTTAAATGTAAGTGGATCAAATGCTTCAATCAAAAAACATAGAATAGCTGAACGGATAAGAAAACTTGACCCAAATATATGCTGTCACCAGGAGACCCACCTCAGAACAAAAGACTCACACAAGATGAGAGTGAAAGGATGGAAAATTTTTTCCCATGCAAATGGAAAAAAAAAAAAAAAAAAAAAAGCTGGGGCAGCAATACTCATATCTGAAAACACAGACTTCAAAATGAAGGTATTAACAAGGGACAATAAAAGTCACTACATAATAATAAAGGGATAGATCCAACAAGAGGGTATAATCCTCGTAAACATATATGCACCCAATATAGGAGCAGCTAAATATATTTTTAAAATTCTGGAAAACTTTAATGGAGACATCAATAGCGATACAATCATAGCAGGGGATCTAACACCCCACTGACTTCACTGGATAGATCTTTCAGGCAAAATGTCAACAAGGAAACAGTGACTAAATCACACACTAGATCAGATGGATTTATTTGACATTTACAGAACATTTCACCCTAAGGCTGCTGAATATGCATTCTCCTCAAGTGCACATGGGACATTCTGAAAGATAGACCACATATTAAGACACAAAACAAGTCTCAATAAGTTCAAGAAGATTAAAATTATATCAAGCATCTTCTTGGATACAGTGCTGGTGGGAATGCAGAGTGGTGCAGCCAATACGGAAAACAGTATGGAGTTTCCTCAAAAAATTACATGTGGAACTGCCATTTGACCCAGTGATCCCACTTCTAAGAATAGATCCTCAGAAACCTGAAACACCAATCAGAAAGAATTTATGCCCTCCCCCCCCCATGTTCATAGCAGCATAATTTACAATAGCTAAGGTCTCAAAACTGCCCAAGTGCCCATCAGTAGATGAGTGGATAAAAAAGCTATGTTATATTTTTACCATGGAATACTGTGCAGCTCTAGAAAAGAAGGATTTCTTACCTTTTGAGATAGCATGGAGGGACCTAAGAGTATTATGCTAAGCAAAATAAGCCAGCCAGAGAAAGACAAGTATCATATAATCTCACTCATATGTGGAATCTAATGAACACAATAAACTGAGGAACAAAGATCCAGAGACATAGAAGCATGGAACATAATGACGAATCTCAGTGAGAAGGCTGGGGTCTGGTGGTGGGTAAGAACTTATATGCATATATGCATATCCCATAGACACAGGCAATAGTGTGGGGAAGGCCTAGGGAGGCAGCTGGTGCAAGGTGGAGGGCATCAAAGGGGGGAAAAAGGAGATATCTGTAATACTTTCAACAACAAAGATAAATTTTAAAAAATAAAATTGAAGGAGAAACTAAGAGCTTCTCAGACATGTAAATTCTAAAGTAGTTTGTTATCACAAAACCAGTATTACAACAAATGTTAACTGGCTTGCTTTAAGAAGCAGAAGAATAAAAAGAAAAAGCAACAAAGGGACATAGTTAAAAAATAAAATGGCAATAAATATGTACCTATCGATAATCACTTTAAAAGTAAAAGGCTTAAATGCTCCAATCAAAAGACATAAGGTAGCTGAATGGATGAGAAAACAAGATCCATGTATATGCTGTCTTCAAGAGACCTACCTTAGAATGAAAGATACACACAGACTAAAAGGAAAAGGAAGGAAAAAGACATTTCATGCAAATGGAAAGGAAAAAAAAAGCTGGGGTAGCAATACTTATATCTGACAAAATAGCCTTTAAAACCAAGCTTATAGTAAGGGACAAAGAAGGACACTGCCTAATGTTAACGGGGTCAATGCAAGTGTTATATCCTTGTAAACAGTTATGCACTCAACGTATGAGCACCTAAATATGTAAAGCAAATCTTGATGGACATAAAAGGAGAGACTGACAGTAATACAGTTATAGTAGGGGATTTTAACACCATAGTGACATCAGTGGATAGACATTCCAGACAGAAAATCTACAAGGAGGCAGCTGCCTTAAATGACACATGAGATCAAATGGATTTAATTGATATCTCTAGAGCATTCCACCCCAAAGCAGCAGAATATGCATTCTTTTCAAGTGCACATGGAACATCCTTTAGGATAGACCCCATGGTAGAATACAAGATAAGCCTTAATTCAATAAGACTAAAATCACGTTAAGCATCTTCTCTGACCATAATGCTATGAAACTTGAAATGGATCACAAGAAGAGAACTGAAACACACAAAGACATGGATGCTAAATAACATGTTACTAATCAATGAATGGGTTAACAATGAGATCAAAGAAGAAATAAAAAGATACCTTGAAACAAATGAAAATGAGAACAGAAAACCCCCAAATCTGTAGGATACAAGGAAAGCAGTCTTAAGAAGGAAATTCAAAGTATTGCAGACCTATTTCAAGAAACAAGATAAAGCTCACATAAACAATCTAATTTTACACTGAAAGGTACTTGAAAAAGAACAACACACAAATCCCAGAGTGAGTAGATGGAAGGAAATAAAAAAGATCAGAACAGGAATAAATAAAATAGAGCCTAAAAAAATAATTTGAAGGATCAAGAAAACCAAGAGCTTGTTCTTTGAAATGATAAAGAAGATTGACAAACCTTTAAAGAGACTCATCAAGAAAAAAAGAGAGAGGACCCAACTAAATAAAATCAGAAATGAAAGAGTAGAACAACTGACACCAAAGTAATACAAAGGATTGTAAGAAAATATTAAGAACAACTGTATGACAAGAAATAGGACAATCTGGAAGAAATGGATAAATTCCTAGAAACATACAACCTTCCAAAAGTAAATCAAGAAGAACCAGAGAATCTGAATAGACAGATTACAACTAGTGAAACTGAAACAGTTATCAAAAAACTCCCAACAACAAAAAAAACCTTGGACTGGATGCCTTTAAAGATGAATTTTACCAAATATTGAATGAAGAACCAACACCTATCCTTCTCAAACTATTCTAAAAAATTCAACAGGAGGGAAGACTCCTAAGCTCCTTTTATGAGGCCAGCATTATCCTAATTCCAAAAACAGATAAAGACATGACAAAGAAAGAAAATTATAGGCTAATATCCTTGATGAATATAGATCTTAAAATCCTCAACAAAATATTAGCAAACCGAATCCAGCAATATATTAAAAAGATCATACACTATGATCAAATGGGATTTGTTCTGGGGATGCAAGTTTAGTACAATATCTGCCAAACGATAAACCTGATACACCACATAAACAAATTGAAGGATAAAAGTCACATGATCATATTAATACATGCAGAAAAAGCATTTGATAAAATTCAGCACCCATTTATGATAAAAAACAAACAAACCCACACACCTCTCAGCAAAGTGGGAATATGGGGAATATATGTCAATGTAATAAAGGCCATATATAACAAACCCATAGCCAACACACTCAGTGGGCAAAAACTACACAGGTTCCCTTTAAGATATGGAACAAAAGGGGGTAGTCCACTTTCACCACTCTTATTCAACGTAATACTGGAAATTCTAGCCAAAGCATTTAGACAAGAAGAAGAAATAAAAGGCATCCAAGTTGGAAAGGAAGAAGTAAAACTGTCATTATTTGCAGATGACATGATATTGTATATAGAGAACCCTAAAGATTCCACCAAGAAATTACTAGAACTGATAAATGAATTCAGTAAAGTAGCAGTATACTAAACAAATATCCAGAAATCTGTTGCATTTTTATACACCAAAAATGAACTATCAAAAAGGGAAGCTAAAAAATATATATATATACAATTCACAATTGTTTCAAAAAGAATAAAATACCTAGGCATAAATTTAACCAAAGGTGTAAAAGATCTGTACTCAGAAAATTGTAAGACACTGAAGGAAGATATTGAGAAAGCTACAAATAAATGGGAGGAAATACTTTGTTCATGTATAGGAAGAATTAACATAGTTAAAATGTCCATACTACCCAAATCAATCTACAGATTCAGCACAATTCCTATCAAGATACCAATGGCATATTTCACAGAACTAGAACAAATGTTTCAAAAATGTATATGTAACCACGAAAGACCCTGAATAGCAACAGTGATCTTGAGAAAAAACAAAATTGGAGGATTTATGCTATCTGATATCAAACAATACTACAAGGCCATGGTAATCAAAACAGCATGGTACTTCATAAAAACAGACATATACATCAATGGAACAGAATAGAGATCCCAGAAATAAACCCATGCCTTTATAGTCAATTAATATTTGACAAAGGATGCAAAAACATACAATGGGTTAAAGATAGTCTATTCAATAAATAGTGTTGGGAAAATTGGACAGATAATTTCAAAAAAATGAAACTAGACTACCAACTTACACCATACACAAGAATAAACTCAAAATGGATAAATGACTTAAATGTCAGTCCAGAAACCATAAAAATCCTAGAATAAAACAGAGGTAGTAAAATCTTGGATATTTCTTGTAGTGATATTTTTTCTAATTTATCTCCTCAGGTGAGGGAAACCAAAGAAAAAATAAACATATGTGACTACATCAAAATAAAAGCATCAACAAAATGAAAAGACAGCCCACTGAATGGGAGAATATATTCACCAGTGATACATCTAATAAAGGGTTAATATCCAAGATTTATAAAGAAATTATAAAACTCAACACCAAAAAGACAAACATTCCAATTAAAAAGTGGGCAAAAGACCTGGATGGACACCTCTCCAAATAGGACATACAGATGACCAATAGACATATGAAAAGATGCTCAGCATCACTAATCATCAGAGAAATGCAAATTAAAACTACAATGAGATATCGCCTCACACCTGTCAGAATGGCTATCATCAATATATCAACAAACAGCAAGTTTGTGAGGATGTGGAGAAATGGGAACCCTTGTGCGCTGTTGGTGGGAATGCAGATTGGTGCAGCCACTGTGAAAAGCAGTATGGAGTTACCTGAAAAAATAAGAAATGGGACTGCCTTATGATCCAGAAATTCCACTTCTGGAAATTTATCCCAAGAAACCCAAAACAGTAATTTGAAAGAATATATGAACCCCTTTGTTCATTGCAGCATTATTTACAATAGCCAAGATTTGGAAGCAGCCCAAGTTTCTATCAGTAGATGAATGGATAAAAAAGCTATGGTATATTTACATAATTGAATACTACTCTGCCATAAAAGGAAGAAAATTTTATTCTTTAAGACAGCATGGATAGTCCTGGAGAACATTATGTTAAGTGCAATAAGCCAGTCAGAGAAAGACAAGTACCATATGATTTCACTCATATGTGGAATCTAATGAACAAACTGAACTACCAACCAAAATAGAGACAGACTCATAGAAAACAGGCAGACAGCTCTGGTAGTGGTGGGAATGTTGAGGAGGGTGGAAGGATTGAGCAATAAAGAAAAAAAGCGAGAGAACTCATGGACATGGACAACAGTGTGGTGATTGCAAGGGGAGGGAGTGGGATGGGTAGAGGTGGAAGAAGGTATAGAGGGAATAAATTGTGATGGAAAAATAAAATAAAACTGTCTTATCCAATAAATTTCTTTTATACATTTGTAAAAAATCAGTTGTCAGTTCTTGTTTAGGTCTATTTCTGGAGTCTCTATTGTATTCCATTGATTTATGTGTCTATCTCTTCACTAATATCAAAGTATCTTAATTATTGTAGCATTATAGTAAGTTTTAAAAAGCAGGTAGTGTGATTCCTCCAACTTTATGTTTCCTCAATAAAAAATTGTTTTAGTGATTCTAGTTACTTTGCCCTTCTATATAAATTTTAAAATTTACTTCTACAAAAAAAGTCCTGCTGCAATTTTGATTGCATTGCATTAAATCTATAGATTAGTTCAAGGAGAACTGATATATTTACTATGTTTTGTATTCCATTCCAGTAGCATAGGATGTCTCTCCATTTCATTAGGTCTTTTTGGATTTCTTTCATCAGCATTTTGTGGTTTTCAGAATGTAGATCCTGTATATATTTTGTTACAGTTCATCCCTAAATATTTCATGCTTTAAAAATATTGTAAATTATATTGGTTTAAAAAGTTTTGGTTTCCATTTGTGCACTTACTGGTTTTAGAAGTCCAACTGATTTTTGCATATTGATGTTGTACCTTACTAAATTAGTTAGTTATTGGAATTTCTTACATACTTTATGAGATTTTCTATGTAGATAATCATGTTGCCTGTGAATACAGGCAGTTTTATTTCTTCCTATCCTAAAAGGAGGGCTTTTATTTATTTTTCTTGAATTATTGCACTAGCTAGGATTTCTAGTATGATATTGAATAGAAGTGGTAAGTGGGAACATCCATGCCTTGTTCTAGCTAGCTCTTAGGGGAAAAGCATTTCATTTTTCACTATTAAGTATGATGTTAGCTGTAGGTTTTTTTGTAGAAGTCCTTTATCAGGTTGAGGATGTTCCTTTCTATTCATTGTTTGCTGAGAGTGTTTATCTTGAAAGAATATAAAAGGTTTTTTCTTCATCAATTATCATGATAATGTGACTTTTTTTATAAACAATTAATATAATGGATTTAATTGAGTGTATTACAAACACTGAGCAAGCCTTGCATTACTGAGATAAACTCCTCTTGTTTGAGATATATTTTTCTTTATATATATTGTTGGATAAAATTAGATAACATTCCGTTGAAGATTTTTGTGTTTATGTTTATGAGAGTTAGTGCTCTATAGTTTCTTGCTTGCTTTTTTATTGTCTTTGCTTGTTTTTTGGTAATGCTGGCATCATAAAAGGAATTGGGAACTGTTTTCTCCTGTTCTATTTTTGGGAAGAGGATTTGTAAAATTGACATTAATTCTTTAAATGCATGGTAGAATTCACCAGTAAAACCACCTGGGCCTGTGGTTTTCTTTTGTAGAAGGTATTTAATTATGAATTCATAGGATTATTCAGGTTATTTATTTGATATTAGATGAGTTTTGATAAGTTGAGGTTCTCAAGATATTGGTCTATTTCTTCTAAGTTGTTGAATTTATGTGCATTGAATTATCCATAGTATCATATTTGACCAATATCAATATATTTGCTGTATTCCTGGGATTTAGAAATATCCCAGTAAGGTAATTTTTTATGATGTACATTTTGCTGTATATTTAGTATACCCTATCAGTCTGAAGATTTGTGGCCTTCAAATTCCAGGAACTTTTCTTATATAAATAGTCAATCCAGGCTACTATAACAGAATGCTATAGACTGGGTGGCTTATAAGTGACACACATTCATTTCTCACAGTTCTGGAGGCTGAAAAGTCTAAGGCCAAAGCACTGGCAGATTTGGTATCTTGTGATGGCCCACTTTCTGGTGCATAGACAGGGTCTTCTGGCTGTGTTCTCACATGGCAGAAGGAGCAAGAGAGCTTACTAGGGTCCCTTTTATAAGGGAACTAATCCCATCCATGGGGGCTCCACCCTAAAGACTTAATTACCTCCCAAAAGCCCCAGCTCCAAATACTATCACATTGAGGATTAGCTTTTAACCTATGAATTTTGGAGAAACATGTATTCAGTCTACAGCACTATCTCATTTTTTTTTTCTCCCCAGCATTTTTCCCCTTTCTTTTTAGAACTGCTAGGATTTCCATGCTGCCAAGCCTGACACATTTCACAGAGCCAAGAACACCATCCTTAGACCAGCAGATTGAATTTTCTGGATTGATCATTAAATTTTCGTATCTTAAAAAAAATATTATCTATTTCACTGTCTTCTTTCTTTTTCAACTTTAGTTTTCAACTTTTCCATGAGGTTGTTGCTTATTTGTTTTTAATCTCCATCCTTCTATTTTATTTTCTACATGGTCTTTTTATTCTCTGTTCCTATTTTAGAGCATGGATGCATATCTTCTCTCATTTCTCTAGTCTAGGATATTAATTAGAGGTCTTAGGGTTTATGGTTTGCTTTAATAAAAGATTTTCTGTTCCCCATATTATGTCTGTTTCTTCTGGATTCCACCTGTCTGTTTTGGTCCCTTTCATATTGGAGATCTTACTCAAATACCATAGGGTCCCTGGAAGTCACATTTTGAAGCACTAAAATGCTGAATAGAAGTTGCATTTGTGTAAACAGTGTTTGACTACACACTCTTCCTCCACACACTGCTTAGTGATTTCAAAATTGGAGTACTCTTCTTTCTTTTTTTATTTTTAAAATATTTTTTATTGTGAAAAGTGATGCACATCAAATGATCACCAAACTCAATGAATGATCATAAAGCAAACACCTTTGTAACCACCACACAAGTCAAGAACTAGAACATTACCAGTACTAGATGGCTCCCCTGCATCCCCTCTCAGTCAGTTTGCCTTCCTCCTTCCCCAAAGTAACAACTATTCTAACTTTTGTGGTAGGCACTTCTTTGTTCTTCCTCTGTGTTCCCATCAGTATTAGGGAGCACTCTTTAACATTACAGTGATTTTTTTCTCTTTTTAAAAAACTTTATATACATGGAATCTTATTGTACACTTGACTGTGGGTCTGGTTGTGTGGTAAACAAAATGATGATCCTTTAAATATGTCCATGTTCTAATACATGAAAGTTGTGGCAATGTTTGGTCACATGGGAAAGGCAAATTGAGGTGGCAGGTGGATTAAGATTGTTAATCAGCTTACTTTAAGATAGGGAGATTATTTTAGATTACCAGGGTGAGCTCAATATAATAACGAGGGTCCTTACAGTATGGATGGACCTGGAGAATATTATGCTAAGTGAAATAAGCCAGGCAGAGAAAAACAAACATCACATCATCTCGCTTATATGTGGAATCTAAAGAACTTAATAGACTGATGGACAGAATAGATTCAATGACATGGAAGCATAGATCAGACTGACGAATATCAGAGGGATGGAAGAGGGCGAGTGGGAGGAGGGGGAGAGAGTAACCAAAGAATTTACATGCATATATACATAACCCAAGGACATGGACAATGGTGGGGAGAGGGACTGGGGAGGGGGACAGGACTGGGTGGAATGGGTCATTGGGGAGAAAAAGGGACATCTGTAATATTTCAAACAAAAATAAAATTAAGAAAAAAAAACAAGCGTCCTTAAATATGGAAGATAGAGGCAGAAAAGGGAGAACAAGAAAGATGGTAGCATGAGAAGGACTTGGTACATTGTTGACTTTGAGGACGGAGGAAGGGAGCTACAAGTCAAGGGATGCAGGTAGACTCTAGACCCTGGAGAAGTAAAGGAAATGTATTCTTCCCTAGAAATTCCAGAAGGAAGAAAGCCCAACCCATCACCTTGATTTTAGCACAGTGAGACCTGTGTTGAACTTCTGATCTCCAGAGCTAAAAGATAATAAATTTGTATTAAGCTATTTAGTTAGTGGTTATTTGTTATGGCAGCAATAGGGAACTAATGGAAGTTACTTTTTTCTCAGCATTATACTGAGACTTGTCCATGTTGTGATTGGTAGCTTGAGTTTATTTTCATTGCTCTATAGCAGGGGTTGGGAAACTATGGTCCATAAAGCAAATCTGGTTTCAATTTTTATATTTATCTGTTCATTGTTTTATTTAATGTTTTAATTTATCTTTAGTGTTGAAAGTACTATAAATGTACCTCCCCATTAATCCCCTCCATGTTGCACCCCCCCCCCCTCAGGCCTTCACCACACTATTGTTTGTGACCATGGATTAAGCATATATGCATATAACTTCTTAGGTTAATCTCTCTTCACTCCCCGACCCAGGACACTAGCCTTCCCTCTGAGATTTGTCAGTCTATTCCATGCTTCTATGTCTCTGGATCTATTTTGTTCATTGGTTTATTTTGTTCATTATATTCCACATATGAGTAAAATCATGTGATACTTGTCTTTATCTGACTGGCTTATTTCACTTAGCATAATACTCTCCAGGACTCAGGATGCTGTCTCAAAGGGTAAGGAATCCTTTTTTAAAGCTGCATAGTATTCCATGGTGTAAATGTTCAAGAAGATATTTGGTATGATTTTAGTCTTCTTGAACTTATAGAGACTTGTTTTGTGTCCTAATATGTGGTCTACCTTTGAGAATGTCAAACACACACTTGAGGAGAATGCATATTCTGCAGCTTTGGGGTGAAATGTTTTGTAAATGTCAATTAAATCCATCTGATCTAGTGTGTCATTTAGAGTCACTGTTTCCTTGTTGATATTTTGTCTGAAAGACCTATCCAGTAAAGTCAGTAGGGTGTTAAAATCCCCTACTATGGCTGTGTTGCTATCTCTTCCTTAAAGTCTTTCAGAAGGTTTTAACTTTTATTTTTCCAGCCTTTGTGAGACTTTTCTTCTGAGGTGGGTCTCCTGTAGAAAGCATATATTTGGGTTCCGTTTTCTTATCCATTCAGCTATCCTATGCCTTTTGATTGGAACATTTAATCCATTTATATTTAAGGTTATTATTGATAGGGACTTATCTATTGCCATTTTATTTCTCTATGCGTGTTTCTCATTCTCTCCATTTTAACTTCTTATTACAGCAGTCCCTTTAACATTTTTTGCAATGCTGCTTTGGTGGTAATAAAATACTTTAGTCTTTTTTTATCTGGGAACCTCTTTATTTCACCATCTATTTTGAATGAAAGCCTTGCTGGAAAGAGTAGTCTTGGTTTCAGATCCTTGTTTTGCATTACCTTGAATACTTCATGCCATTCCTTCTGCCTGTAGAGTTTCTGATGAGAAGTCATCTGACAGCTTTATGGGAGCTCCTTTGTAGGTAGCAGATTGCTTTTCTCTTCTTGCCTTTAAGATTCTCTCTTTGTCTTGGATTTTTGGCATTTTAATTATGATGTGTCTGGCTGTGGGCCTCTTTGGATTCTTCTTGCTTAGGACTCTGTGCCTCCTGAACTTGTGTGACTTTTCCCTACAACTGGTTAGGGATGTTTTCTTCAAGCAGGCTCTCTAACCCTTTCTTAATTTCTACATCTTCAGGCACTGCTATGGTGCAAATAATGTTATGTTTTATATTGTCCCACAGCCCCGTTAACCTGTCCTCCTGTTTTCTAATTTTTTTCTTTCTCGTTCTCTGATTGAGTGATTTTTTTACCCTGTCTTCTAATTCGCTGATCCAATCCTCAGCTTCCTCTAATCTGTTTTTTATTCCATTTTTTTTCTACTATGTCATTCTCAATTTCCTTCATAGTTTCCATTTCTTTCTCATGCTGTTGAGCATCCTTATAATCAGTATTCTGAACTCAATATTTGATAGATTGCTCATTTCCATTTCCATTTCTAGAGATTTTTAAAAATTTCATTTGGGGTTAGTTTTATTGTCTCTCCATTTTTATTTTTATTTATCTTTACTGTTGAAAGTATTACAGGCATCCCCCCCCCCCCAATGACCTCCTCAACCTTGCTCCTACTCCCTCCCCAGGCCTTCACCCCATTATTATCTGTGTCCTTGGGTTATGCATATGTGCATAAAACTTCTTTGGTTAACCTCTTCCAGCCCTCCACCCTCCTTCCCTCTTCCCTCTGAGCTAAGATCATCTGTTGCATGTTTCAATATCTCTAAATCTAGTTTGTCAGATTCTTTTGTTCCTTAGTTTCTTCTTAAAGAAGACCCTTCAACATTTCATGTAGTATTGGCTAGTGGTGATGAACTCCTTTAACTTTTTCTTGTCTGGGAAAAAAATTTTTTTTTTTTTTTGCAACTCCTTTGTTTTAATCTGTTTATTTTTTAAAATTTATCTTTATTGTTGAAAGTATTACAGGTTTCCCATTCCCCCCCCCCCAATTCCCACTCCTCAGGCCTTCACCCCGTTATTGACTGTGTACATGGGTTATGCATATATGCATCTAACTTCTTTGGTTAATCTCTTCCCACCCTCCACCCCCTTTCCCTCTTTCCTCTGAAATATGATTGTCTGTTGCATGCATCAATGTTTCTGGATCTATAGTTAGTCAGATTCTTTTGTTCATTAGCTTCTTAAAGAAGACCCTTCAACATTTCCTGTACTGCTAGTCTGGTGGTGATGAACTCCTTTAGCTTTTTCTTATCTGTGAAGCTCTTTACGTGGCCTTCAGTTCTAAATGATAGCTTTGCTGGGTAGAGCAATCTTGGTTGTAGTTCCATGTTTTTCATCACTTTGAATATTTCTTGCCACTCCCTTGTGGCCTGAAAAGTTTCTTTTGAGAAATCAGCTGACAGTTGTATGGGTGCTCCCTTGTAGGTAACTAATTGCTTTTCTCTTGCTGCTTTTAAGATTCTCTATCTTTAACTTTTGGCATTTTAATTATAATGTGTCTTGCTGTGGGCCTCTTTGGGTTCCTCTTATTTGGGGCCCTCTGTGCTTCCTGGACTTGTAAGTCTATTTCTTTCCCCAGGTA
This sequence comes from Miniopterus natalensis, assembly GCF_054644295.1. Lineage (NCBI taxonomy): Eukaryota > Metazoa > Chordata > Mammalia > Chiroptera > Miniopteridae > Miniopterus > Miniopterus natalensis. The sequence continues at coordinate 57,052,875 of NC_142103.1, read as the reverse complement.
GGAACAGTTTTCTGAAATTATTTTTTCAAATAAGTTTTCAATTTTTTGCTCTCTTTCTCCCCCTTCTGGCATCCCAATAATATGAATGTTGGGCCTCTTGAAGTTGTCCCAGAGGGTCCTTATGCTATCTTCATATTTCTGGATTCTTTTTTCTTTTTGCTCTTCTGGTTTGGTGTCTTTTGTTTCCTCATATTCCAAATTGCTGATATGATTCTCAGCGTCCTCTACTCTACTGTTGATTCCCTGTAAATTATTCTTCATTTCAGTTGGTGTAGCCTTCATTTCAAATTGGTACTTTATAATGTCATCAGTTTTCTCAGTTGTTTTCATAATACTCTTACTAATATGCTTGAGCATCCTTATAAACACAGCTAGCATCATACTCATGACAAAACAGTGGAAGCTTTCCCCCTAAGATCAAGAACAAGATAAGAATTCCCACTTTCACCACTGCTATTTAACACTGTACTGTAAATTCTAGCCAGAGCAATTAAGTGGAAGAATAAATAAAAAACATACAAATTGGAAAAGAAGTAAAATGATCTCTTTTCCTAGACGACATACACATATATAAAGAAAATCCCAGCCCTGGCTGAGTAGCTCAGTTGGTTAGAGCATCATCCCAATACGCCAATGTTGTGGGTTTGATCCCCAGTCAGTGCACATACAAGGTTCAACCAGTAAACACATAAGTAAGTAGAAAAATAAAAATCAATGTCCCTCACCTTTCTCTCTCTTTCTCTCTCTCTCCTTCTCCCCATCTCTTAAGTCAATAAAAAAGAAACTTATTTAAAAAAGAAAATCCCAAAGAATCTTCAAAAAAGCTACAAGAGCCAATAAGCAGATTCAGTAAAGATGTAGGGAACAAAAAAAAACCCATTTATTCAACACTCAAAGATCAGTTGTGTAAAATCACAATGAGGTATCACCTCACACATGTCAGAATGGCTACCATCAGCAAATCAACAAATAACAAGTGCTGACAAGGATGTGGAGAAAAGAGAACCCTAGTACACTGCTGATGGGAATGAAGACTGGTGAAGCTCCTATGGAAAACAGTATGGAAGTTCTTAAAAAAGTTAAAAATGGAACTCACTTTTGACCCAGTAATCCCACTTCTAGGAATATATCCTAAGAATCCTGAAAAATCAATCAGAAAGAATATATGCTTCCTTATCAGCATTATTCACAAAAGCTAAGATCTGTAAGCAGCCCAAGTGCCCATCAGTAGATGAATGAAAAAAAAAAAGAGCTGTGATACATTTACACAATGGAACACTATGCAGCTGTGAAAAAGAAGGATTTCTTACTCTTTGAGACAGCATGGATGGACCTGGAGAACATTATGCTAAGTGAAATAAGCCAGCCAGAGAAATACAAGTATCACATGATCTCACTTATATGTGGAATTTAAGGAACAAAATAAATTGATGAACAAGATAGGACCACAGACATGGAAGAATGAAAGGTTTACAGATCTCAGAGGGAAGGCAGGAAAGAGGGTGAAAATAAATTAACCAAAGAATTTATAAGCATATATGCATAGCCCATGGACACAGACAATAGGTGAAGGCCTGGGGGTGGGGGGAGAGATGGGTGGAGGGAGTAAAGGGAAGGAAAATGGGGGGCATCTGTAATACTCTCAACAATAATATATATATATATATATATATATATATATATATATATATATATTTCAAAAAAATCAGTTGTTTCTATATACCTGCAATAAAAAATCCAAAAGGAAACAATTCCATTTACAATGGCATCCAATAGAATAAAATATCTAGGGATAAATTTAACCAAGGAGGTTAAAGATTTGTACACAGAAAACTAGAAAACATTCTTGAAATAAATTAACTATGACCTAGAGCAATGGAAACACATCTCATGTTCATGGATTGGAAAACTCAGTATTGTTAAGATGCCAGTACTATCCAAAACAATCTACAGATTGAATGCAATCTTTATCAAAGTTCCAATGACCTTTTTTTGGCTTAGAAATGGAAAACTCAATCATCAAATTCATATGGAATTACAAGGGACTCCAAATAGCCAAAACAATTTTTAAAAAGAAGAATAAAGTTGAAGGATTCACACTTATTAATTGTTTTCTTATTTTCTTTCTGATAGTTTATTATTGGTGTATAAAAATGCAACCAATTTCTGAATATTTATCTCCTGATACCTCACTGATTTCATTTATCAGTTTTAATAGGTTTTGGGTGGACTATTTACAGTTCTTTCTATATAGTATTGTTTCACCTTCAGATAATGGCAGTTTTCCTTCTTCCTCTCCAATTTGGATGCCTTTATTCCTTTTTCTTCTCTGATTGCTATGGCTAAGTCTTACAATACTGTTTTGATTAAAACTGGTAAAAGTGAACATTCTTGTCTTTTTTCTAATCTTAAGGGAAACACTTTTAGCTTTTCCCCATTGCATATGATGTTAGCTATGGGTTTGCCATATATGGCCTTTTTTTTATGTTGAGGTATGTTCCCTCTATTCCCCCTTTGAGGAATTTTGTTAAATTCTTTTTCAACATCTATTGATATGAACATGTGATTTTTTTCTCTCATTTTGTTAGTGTGGTGTATGGCATTAATTGATTTGCAGACATTGAACCAAACTTGCATCCTAGGAAGAAATCCCACTTGATCATGTTGTATGGTCTTTTTAATATATTGGAATTCTTCCCTCCTCTTCAATTCTTTTTAGAATATTTTGAGCAGGATAAGTGTTAATTATTCTTTGTTTGGTAAAATTCACCTGTGATGCCATCTGGTCCAGAACTTTTGTTTGTTGAAGTTTTTTAAATTACGAATTTGATTTCTTTAATAGTTATTGGTCTGTTCAGATTTTCTGTTTTTTCTTATTCAGTCTTTGAAGATTGTATGTTTCTAGGAATTTATCCATTTTTTCCAGGCTGTCCAATTTGTTGGCATATAATTGTTAGTACTATTTTCTTAGAATCCTTTGTATTCCTGTGGTGTCATTTGTTACTTCTCTTTCATTTCTGATTTTATTTATTTGGGTCTTCTCTATTCTTTTCTTGTTGAATCTAGTTAAAATTTTTTCAATCTTGTTTATCTTTTCAAAGAACAAGCTCTTTCTCTGGCTGGGTGGCTCAGTTTGTTGGAGTGTTGTCCTGTACACCAAAAGGTTGCTGGTTTAATTCCTGGTCCGGGTGCATACCTAGGTTGCAAGTTCGATCCCCATTTGGGGCACATACTGGAGGCAACCAATAGATCTCTCTCTCCCTTCCTTTCTCTAAAATCAATAGAAAACCATATTCTTGAGTGAGGATTAAAATAATTGAAAAAAAGAACCAGCTATTGGTTTCACTGATCTTTTGTATTGACTTTAAGACATTGTTTTGTTTGTTTTTGCTCTGATCTTTATTATTTTCTTCGTTCTACTCACTTTGGTCTTTGTTCTTCTTTTTCTAGTTCCTTTAGGTGTAAGTTTAGATTGTTCATTTGAAATTTGTTTGTTTGTTTGTTCCTTGAGGTTGGCCTGTAGTGCTATGAATTTCCCTCTTATAACTGCTTTGGTTGTGTCCCATGGATTTTGGTTTGTGGTATTTCACTATCATTTTTCTCCAGGTATATTTTGATTTTTTTCCCTTGACCTCATTATTAACCCATTTATTGTTTAGTTGCATGTTATTTAGCTTCCATGTGTTTGTGTGATTTTAAGTTTTCTTCTTATAATTGGTTTTTAGTTTCATACCATTATGGTTAGAGAGGATGCTTGATATGATTGTAATCTTAAATTTTTTGAGGCTTGCTTCATGGCCTAACATGATCTATCCTGAAAAATGTTTTATGTGTGTTTGAAAAGAATGTGTATCTTCTAGCTTTGTGGTGAAATGCTGTAAAATATCAATTAAATTCTTTTGGTCTAGTGTGTCAATTAAGGCCACTGTTTCCCTGTTGATTTTCTGTCTGTATGATCTATTAATTGTTACCAATGGCTTGTTAAAGTCCCCTATTATAGCTGTATTGTTGTTGATCTTTCTCTTTATGTCTGTCAATACTTGCTTTATATATTTAGGTGCTCAAACATTGAGTGTATAAATGTTTACAAGGATTGTATCCTCTCGTTAGATTGATCCTTTTATCATTATGGAATGTTCTTCTTTCTCTCTTGTTATAGCCTTTGTTTTAAAGCCTATTTTGTCTGATATAAGTATAGCTACCACAGACTTATTTTTGGTTTCCCTTTGCATGAAATAACTTCTTTCATCCCTTCATTTACAATCTGTGCATGTCTTTTGATCTGAAGTAAGTCTCTTGTAGGCACCATATGTATGGGTCTTGTTTTCTTATCCATTCATTCACCCTATGTCTTTTGATTGGAAAGTTTAATTCATTTCCATTTAAGTAATTATTAGAATGATTTCAGAGGAATGGCACCATGAGAGACACCCTTGGCCTATCCCCCTGAAATTTCAACAAATTAACCAACTATAATTCAACAAAGAATTCCCCACTCAACACAGAGGAATGCCTGAAAGACCTGTGCATCAAAACATTTAAAGGTGGGCAACCAGGGATAAACAGGGAGATGAGAAAGGAGGAAAGCTTGAAAGGCCCTCAGATGCAGCCCTGCAGCTGAGAGCTCATGGTACAGCCGGGAGAGGGGAGGAAACTGGTGGTAACAAGTGCTTCCTTCAGCCAGCTGGGAGGAACAGAGAACTGTGGGGGGCAGCCCAGCAGGGCAAGCAGAGAGAACAGTGATCGTGCTAGCATATGCCTGACAGAGCACAGGGTTCTGCCACTTGCCTGTTCACTGTTGGGTGAGGGTGTTTCTGACAATGAAATGGAACCACAGAGCTGTGCCACCCTTTGGACTCCCATAACTTACTACCCATTGACCTCGGTGCTGGGTTGAGAAACATTTGGTCTGTGACTGATTCCAGGGTTTTGTGTTTGGCTCTGGACTCTGAGGAGATCTGGGGTCTGGGGTCGCCATATGGTGAGGGCAAAACAAACCCCTCCCTGAAGCAGTGAGGTTGTACTGGCTAACAGAAGCAGTGAAGGTCAAGTCTGGGAGATCACAGAGATAAAAAATCTTGTGATTCAGCTCCATCTACTGGAAAATAGTAGAAAGACCGCTTCAGAGAATGCTGATTTAGAAGGAACATTTATGCCTAGACAAAGGAAAGTAGCAAATACCAGGAATAACCCTGGTAAGGAAGATGATTGGAAAGAAAATGAAAAATCCCCAGAAAGAAAGCTGGAACACATGGAAATATGTGATTTAAATGACAGAGATTTTGGAGATTAGATAGCAGTGGACTGAGTGGAGAGAAACGACATCACAGGGCTACAAGCTTAATACTGCTTCCACTGGGTTGTGGCTGAGCTCAGGCACACAAGGTACACATAGGTGATAACAGAGGCAAGTTTTTGAAATGTGTGATCATCCCATAAACGCCATCATTATTAAACCAGAGAAATATCTGACTGTTTTTTCCATGTTATATTTGAGTTGAAATTTCATGTTTCTGTATCTTGGAAATGTTATTGGAAATTGAATTAACTTAGAAATTAAGGGCATCATTGTCAGAAAAAATCCCTGTATGACACTGTATTTTTAGGTTGTCCCTTCCTTTTTATAATCAGGAAGCTATTGTCTATACTGCTAATAAAATTTCTTCAGTGTCTTCTACATGCTAAGTACATGGCTTAGCACTTTACATTATCTCATGTGATCCTCAGAATGATCCTACAGGGTAAGTACCAATATTACTGCCAATTTTAGGGGCAGCATTCAAAATATTTAACCACTAGTATGGCATAGATCCTGAGCAATCAGAATGGACACCTATCGACACTCAGTACAGCCATACTCATGCATGTCAATTGAATATTGGCCTTGTCCTTTTTATGGACAAGGGAACCAAGGCACAGAGAGTTTAAGTAACCCGCCCAAGACACACAGCCAGCAATGAAACTGGAGACTTCAACTCAGATCAGTGGATTTCCAAAGCCTGTGTTTGGCTCTTACCACTATGCTGCACTGCATAACTTTCTACTATGGAGGGAAGGCTGACCACATGTCTAACTATATTTGGATGCTTAATAAAGCTGAAACATTAGTTATTCAGGTTCAGTACTTTTCCTAATTCATCCAAAGCTCTAACCTGTATAACACCCCCCCTTTTAATGTTGTAAAGATGGACATAGTTATTACCTAAATCCAGCATTAATATCAGATACATAGAAGACATATAGCCATGTGGTGGGCACAGCTCATCCTGGGGAGATTTAGGACTTTTAGTTACTGCTTTAGGATTCTGGGGTGAGATAGGAGTTTGCAGGGGAAGGGTAGTGGTTGTTAGGTAGGTTGAGTAGGATAGCTCAATATGATTTCTCCTGAGTAAAAATGTTAAAATAAAAGTACCCATTGAATGCAGCAACATTTGAATGTTCCTAATTATAGTCTCATCCTAACAAAGTAGGGAGGAAAACGATGACGATGAGGTAAGTAGTGGGGGGCCAATGGTGAGGGAGGACCCACAGACAACAAGAGAATGAGGGACTGAAAAAGAATCTGGTCACGTTCCTCTGAAATCTCCTATAGTTTCTTTCAAAATACTGTCTTTTCCCACAGTTTCAGCCTGGGCTCAGAGTCAGGGCCAAAGTTCAAACAACATCGAAGTTTATTTTTGAAATAAAGGTTTATTTCTTCATGGAATTCTTGAAGAGTTTGGCTTGCCTCATGTGTGAAGCATTGAGTCTGAGCTGAAAGGAATTTATTTTAGGACCTTAAGCTGACTTGCACTCACACACCTATTGCCTTAGGATATGATTGATGGCTGTGTAAGTTTCCAATTCACCCTTGGAGGCCCAGCTCTGGGTGTACTCCTCCCCCCTTCCTGAAGTCTAGGTTGCCTCAATGGCAGAAATGTGCTTTCTCCTCTCAAGTCTTGTAGCACTGCTCCACTCCCTGCTCCCACTCTTTTCAGAGTAGTCATTGATTAGCCTGGGTTTTGTCTCCATAAGCCATCGTTGAGACAAGCTCTGTTCTGATTATTTGTTTTGTTTTGTTTTTTAAATACGTTTTCATTGATTTCAGAGAGAGGAAGGGAGAGGGAGAGAGAGATAGAAACATCAATGATGAGAGAGAGTCATTGATTGGCTGCGGCCTCACGCCCCTCACTGGGGACCGAGCTGCAACCTGGGAATCGAACCTCAGTCTCCTGGATCATAGGTTGATGCTCAACCACTGAGCCATGCCAGCCAGGCTGTTTGGTTTGATTTCTTTGGGCCTGTCTCAGAAGAGAGAGTTTACTAATGTTCTTAACTGCAGAGCCAAGCCTTAATTCCAAAAAAAGGTAAATGACATTTAAAAAAGAGTCAATCTAGTATTTGCTAATTCTTGTTCATTTCCCTTGGTACAGATAGTTAGAAATAGGGAACAAGAGAATGTTAGAGTGGGGACTGAGGAACAGCCTTTTTATCCACCCTACTGGTTATATATATTTTTTTAATTTATAAGTAAAGCATCTTTATTGAGTCTCATGTCAAGAGGGTATGGAATGGAATGTATATTCTTACAACTTAGATAAAATAGTTGATTGATTATAGAACAATGTCACAGAAAAAACTGGCATCACAGCTTAGCCTCCAAGATTCTTATATTTGAGAGGTAGCAACATGGGGGCAGCTGTTTTTTTGTTTTGTTAGCATCTCTCTGTTTATTTGATCACAATAATACATAGCTCTTGGATGAGGAAAGGGCACAAGGGGCAGAAGGGGTCAAGACAGGGTAGGAGGGGAGGAGGTGCCTGCTTCCATGGGGGCAACTTTTTAACATAAGTTTGACTGCTGTACTAAGAAGGTGGGTAGGTTGCATGAGGTTTGCTCATCAGTTCTCATTTGGCAGCTATGGAAACTGCCTGCTTGGAGAAAGGGAAATAGTATATCTTATGTTACTTATTTATTCTTTCAAATTCAGTTTTTATTGAAAATCTTGGTTCTTAGCAGCAGTTAGATAGGCAGGACTGGAGGTGGGAAGGAAAGCAAGGGCCTTGTTGGTTGTGAGTGGTCAACTCTCCCATTTTCCTCCTACTTCTCTGGCTACTCTCTTAGTCTTTGCTTCTAGGTTAGACCCATATCCCATTCTATAGGTGGTCCCAGCTTAGGCTCAGATCACAACCCCTAGCACAGTGACAGATGAACTGCTATAGGCCTTGAGTCTGGGAGTTATGGGTAGGAAGCACCCAGTGTTTTCAGGTGTGGCTTGGTTGTTAGGGGTCTTTCTTTCTCCCCTGTGCACTTTCCCTCTTTCTCCTTCTGAATGTGTAGTGTCAAGGTTTATAGGCAAATCAAAGCAAATTTTTAATGTACAGAGCACTTTCTAGCCTTGGCACTGGGGATGTGGGTGCAGAGCAGCCTTGCACTCCACATTTGCCCCTTCCCACTGCCTCCACATGAAAAGTAGTAAAGGACAAGGGTTCTTTCCCTGCTTCAAACAGTGTGCTTCTCCAGAATCCAGTGACTCTATATTGCCCCTTGGGCCAAATTAAATCCTTTAGTAAGGTTCTTCATATCAGTTTCTGCCTATAAGCCAGCTTCATTTAGTCCTTCATCTACATACATTTTCTGAGTACCTACTGTGTGCCAGTTGCTGGACTTGGCACTGGGCATACAGAAATGAGCAAGACAAGTAGGGTTGTGTCCTCATGGAGTTAACAGTCTAGTAAGGGAGGAAATATTATTACAAACAAAAAATTATTACTATTAAATGAAGATAATTGTGCAGAGGTTGTGCTGGAGGGTGACATGGGAACACAGGACAGGACTCTTCACCTTGGTTGCTTGCCTGCCCTGGAAAGCTTGGCTGGAGTGTGGCACTTCTAGAACCCCAACTCTCCTGCCACAGACCAGAACCAGGCCCCTGTGCTCTATTCCCAGAGGCTCTCTATATCCAGGCCTGCCTCTCACTGGAGTTCTCGCCTTTCTTGTTGGGAAGAGAGTGGAGATAAGAAAGAAGGCAAAAACATATTCCCTTGACTTCTACAATGGTACATGCAGTCCTGATATGGTCCTGGGAAGGTAGGAGGGGTTCTGTTCTGAGATGGCCCAGTTGCAAGTCCTTGATGTTTCCTTGATGAAAGCCAGGGCCAGGGCATTGACAAGGCTGGAGTGAGCAGACTCAGCTGGGGGGGGGGGGGGGGCGGGGAAGGGCATGGGGCCAAGGCTGATTTACTTGGAGTTGAGCTTGTTTTTATAGAGCCTTGAAAGATTCATCAGGTTCAGGAATTAGAGCAGTGAGGGCAGCTCAGACACCAGGACTGACCCTCAGGCAGGGAAGCTCTGCCTACAGTCTCCTTCAGTCTGCTCATGCCTCATTCCCTTTTTTCCGGAACAGAGATTAGTCTAAACAGCCCATAGGTCAAGGAAAAGTATCCCTGGAGAGTCCAGCTAATTCCCTACTTCCTGCCAGTTACTCTCTTGGCTCAGGTTTGAGTTCACCAAATAGAGAACTTTGGGTCCCCATTCTGCAACTGAAGTTTACAGCTCAGAAAGGGGTTGCCTTTTGCCCATTTGCTTATTCTTATTTTAGTTTGAACCCAACTTTTATAGCATACATGTTCCAATTTACTGAACAAGGGACATCTATTTACTGTGAAGGGTAATCAGATTACTCTTAACTAGTTGTAGAGCCTTCTTGAGCTGTTTAAGGGACAATTCTCTAAAGGAATCAATGAAAACAGGCCACACTCAGGCTTATTAGTGCAGACACATATCCTGTTCAAGATGTTATACTAATAGATTATAAAGGATTACAAGGATGGGAACATTTTTAGAAGAAAAGATGAGGAGAAAATTACTAGAAAGAAGAAATGGAACCAGAGGAGAATCAGATGGGAGCTCAATGTGTTGAAAATAAGTGTTCTGAATGGAAACTCCCAAAATACACAGGGACACACTTTGGCTTTCTGAGGACACTAGTGTCCCCCACTCTTCTACCTTCTACAATGGATTGAAATCTGGACGAGACCACAGGACTGCCAGCACTGAAAGCACACCCTGGCTCCTGTACTGCCTCCTCTGCCGGCATCCCAGGAGCCCAGTGCAGCCAGGCTTTGGGCTCTCTTTTTGCCTAAAATGAGGGGCAGTGTCTCTCCATCAGAACTGAGTTAGTTTTCATTCATTCATTCCAGAGCCTTTACAGAAGTCCAGGCACTCTGGGACTCCCCTGAAACACTGACCTCCTGAGTAGTGGAATAAGATATTTGGTCCTTTCCCCCTCATTTCCAATCTCCTGGGAGCTAAAAGGCTGCACTCAGCCTAGTCTAAGCCTCTGTGTGTCACTGAGTACACGTTTGATGAATGAAGAAAGCTAGATGAATGAAGACAAACTATTCAGCCAGTCTCCACTGGTTGCTCACCGGTGCGCTTGAATTTTTATTATTTGCGAATAAAAGTTTGAGTTAAAAAGAACAACAACAACGGAAAACAACTTTATCAGTCCCAGGACTCTAGCTCCGCAGGAAGACCCCGGTACACATACTGCACCAAACGCAACCCCCCTCCCCCACTCACGCGGACATTCCTTCTTTCACGCTCCAGCTCGCTCTTTTTACTGCTACTTCCCGTTCCCTCCCCTCCCGGATCAAGCGTTAATCTGCGAATCTCTGACAGAAAAAAAAAAAAAAAAAGGAAAAAAAAAAAGGTGGGTGGGGGGATCCCGAAGTAGCTGAGTGTGGAAGGAGGAGGTGGAGAAAGGCGGGGAGGAGGAGGAGCCCAGCGAACCAGAGTCAGAGGGACTGGTGGCTCCGGCGAGTGCGCAACCCCGGGGGGAGCTGGCGCCCCAGGCTGGGAACCCGTTAGCCGGTCCCCTCACTCCCACCCCAGCCCCCGCCCAGAGTCTCCCGCGTTCGCTCGTTCGCCTGCTCACGCCCCGGGGCCTGCTACACCCTGAGCTGGGACCGCTGCTCAGGGGCCCTAGGGCCAGGGGCGCCACTTGTGGCAAGCCTGACGCGCCGCCAGGCTGGTGCCCCGCGCCCGGGATGCCGTTCTACAGGCGCACGGTGGTACCCCAGCGCCTGTGCCCGCGCACCCCGCGGCACCCGCTGACGGAGCTCCGCGACGTGACCCACCTGGCCGCGCTGAGCCTGCTCCGGCAGCTCGCTGACCTCTGTGGCCACTCTCTGGCTTTGCTCGAGGACCTCGAGGGGCACCTGTTGGCCTTGGGACGCCGCACCGACAGCCTGGCCCGGCGCACGGTGCGCCTACGCCGCCGCCTTCTCTGCCGCCTGCTTGTCCCAGAGGACGACCAGAACCAGCTAGGTAACAGCGCTCAGGCAGCTCGCCGCCCCGCGACTACCCCGCCTCTGGGGGCGCCAGTGAGCGAGGGCCCACTCAGCGCCTACCCTTCCCCCGCCCTCCCCGCTCCTCCCCTTTACTTTTCTCCCTTCCCCTCCGGGAGTAAGGGGATCTTGTTTCTCTGACTCCCCACCCACTGCTCTCCTGCTGGAACTTCCTGCCCCTGGACCCGGCCGTGCCGACCTGAGTGGACCTGTGCCCTCGGGGTTCCCGGCTCTGGGGTTGGCAGCCACCTCCCGGGGAACTGGGGGAGGAAGGCGGGGGTGGGAGCCACTGGGTCCCGGACAGCTTCAGCGCCGCCCCCAGGCCCGAGGCGTCCTCATCTTCTCGGCGTCGGGAACCAAATGGCCGCGCTGCTGGCGTCTTTGCTCCAGTCCAGGAGCCCGACCACTTCGGAAAGTGCGCCCCAGCCACCAGCCACCTACCCGGCCTCAGGAGCCTAGCGGCGGTGCCTACTGGCTTTAAACTTGTGCAACTTCGCACTTGAGTGTGATCAAAGCTCTCACTGAGAAGAGTGTCTTGAGTGCCCAGCCGCCTGCTTCTCCCCAAGAGTTTCAGCTGCTGCTCCAGGAGTGGCCAGAGAAGGGTGGGAGGGAAAGAGAGACTGGCCTCGGCTTCGCTGATCCCCTACCCCTACTCACAGATTTGCTTGAGAGAACCATTTAAAGCAACCGTCATCAGTTTCGTGATTGTTTTAGGAATCAGCCATACCTGAGAAAAGGAGTGGTGTCCTGGCCGAGGACGCAGGACCCGTGAGAGGGTAGGAGGGTAATGCGAACCCTTGTCCTTTACTACTTTGGACCCTAACACTTTGCATGGGGAATTTTCTCTCCGTGGAAGTGCACTACTCCTGTAGAATGTTGCCTTTTGCTGAAAGCAAGGGGATTGAATATGCTGGAAATGCTGACCACAGCTGGCATGCCAAGTACCAGGGCCAATTGGCACCACCAGAAAGCTAAGGGAGAGGAGCAGTGTGGCCAGAAAGTTGGCTACTGGTGGGGCAGAAGATGGCTACTGGCTGACTTTCGAGTGCAAGCCTCCAGCTGTCTTGGGAAAGAACTGCCTGGATCAGCCCCTGTCCATTGCAGACTCCACCTTGCTCCTGCCCCTTCCACTAGGACAGAAGTCAGAGGCCCTGACATTCCTCTTCAAAAAGGTATCTGACCTCTGAGGTAGATGTCAGAGGGCACTGGTGGAGAAAAATGAACCAGGTCCTGTGGGAAAAGGAAGGTGGAAGATACAGATGACTGCCAGATGGAATATAGACAGGGGACCAGAGACCTCTGCATGGCAGGGGACCAGGAAAGCTGGGGCCCTACATCTGGTTAGTTCTCAGTTAACAAAGAAGGTAAGAAGGTCATTGTTGATTTTTTTTTTTTTTACTGGTGTCCCACTGACTACCAGGATTAGCCTAAGAGAAATCTGATAAGCCTACTTGGGGAGTAGTTTTCAAAATCCCCACACAGCTTGCAGAGAGCCACCTACTGAATTTAGCAGGTTAAGTTAAGGACAGGGAGGAAGCTCTGTGCTTCCAACTTGTACCTTTTTGCCCACTAATTAGAGAACCCTTTCCACATAAGGGAAGGCCTAGCTTCACCAAGTTTTATGGGATCTAACTCTTTCCAGTGATCTGCTGGGTTAGAAAGAGATAGCTTTATGTGGATATATTTTTATTATTATTTTAAATTCTTACCCAAGGATATGTTTTTATTGATTTTTAGAGAGAGAGGAAAGGGGAGGGAGAGAGAGAGAGAGAGAGAGAGAGAGAGAGAGAGAGAGAGAGAAAATCCATCAGTTGCCTCCCACATGCACCCTGACCGGGAATCAAACTTCTCACCTTTTGGTGCACTGGACTACGTAGATATCTTTTAAAAGAAGGGAACAATTCTTAGGATAAATTGTATTGGTTTGGTTTCTTTGAAGTTTGCAAGAGCTGGGCACTCATCTTTGGTATGGGCACTTGCCTTTGAGAATGTACTTGTATCTGGGCTCAGAGGCACTAAATAGAACACAGCTACCTTAATTTGGCAAGAAGATCTGGTTTTTCCATTTTCTGGTCTAATGCCCTACCTTAGTCTCCCCTTGAGGTTCCCACTGCACACTTTTCTCTTCAGGAGCTTTGAGTGTGTAGCACTTAAATTAGGTCTTCTCAGCAATGATCTGAGCATAAATGCCAAATGCAAAGAGAGTCGGGGAGCATAATCGGTGTACCATCTGGCCAGCCCTTTGTTTCTCCAGCATAAGCTTCAACAAGGTATTCAGCAGGCTGTATATTATATCTGGTCCCAAATAAATAAATATCCTTTTTTATTTTATTCTCTCTCTCTCTCTCTCTCTCTCTCTCTCTCTCTCTCTCTCTCTCTTTACCATTGTCAGGTCTTGCCCTTTTTTCTTCCCTGTGTCTTTCCTCTTAGCACTTTTACTCTTTTAATGACCATTTTGCTGGTGGTCATCACTTCTACTCAGCATTTTACTCTATATATCCTCTATCTAGTTAGATTTTCCCCAAATTCTTTCTCTACCTAATTCTTTGACCACAGAAGCTTGAAAGACCTGGGAAAGAGAGAGGAAAATTTGGAAGCAACATGGCCAGGGTGAATGACACCTGACAGGCTAGCAGCTTGTGGCCTCTCTGCAGGGACAGCTTGGTTGCCACCTACAGACTGAGTGATGGCAAGCCAGGCTGGCCCATAGCCTTCAGGTTTCTGGCGGCCAGACTGCAGGCTGGCCTGGAGCCCTGGGAGGCAGAAGGGAAGAACAGGGAGAAGAGAAGGAGAGAGACAGAGGAAGAGAAAGGTGATGCTAAAGGAGTCCAAAGTGCTCCTCTACACAATCAGGGGTCACCCCCCCCCCATCTTCAAAGTTACAAAGGTAGGACTTGGGTTGGTCTGGTTGCTTGGCAACACCCTATCTTCCACTGAAGGCTGTTCTTTGGTAACTTGAACCCCTTTGAGACTACTAAAGAAGATCCTATAACTGGTATGGGGTGAGAAGTGGGAGGAGAGGAGGGCCTACTACAGGACTTTACTGGGCTCCTCTGGTCGTGGGTCTGTGGCTGCTGCCAAACCCTTGGCATGGCCCTTCTTATAACTTGAGTTTTTCCTCATATCTGGCTTTGCATGTGACTCATTTTATTGCATCCGTGTCCTGTACTCTATACTCTTCATCTCAAGAATGGCATGGTCAAAACCAGTGGGAAATAGCTCCATGCCTGCTGCCATATGCTGAATCAATCCAAGCTCTCCAATTCTTCCCTTAGAGATCTATTTAATGTTTGTAGGTGCTTAGTTGATAATTACAAAAGCAATCAGACCATTCGCCTAGGGGTATATTATCTCCTGTGTGAGCAAGGAAGTCACTGAAGCACTAATCAACTTTAGGTATGTTTAATAACACTGGGAAACTATCATACTACACTAGACTATGATCTAGCTGTGGGAAGGATGTTCTGTTCCTATTGCAATTATTTTGGCTTGGATTGATGGTGGAAACTCCCTCTTCATCCTTATGTTAAATTCCTGTCTCTTGATTTTCCAATGTTGTGGCAACTCTGGCTCCAAATCATAAAGGATAGCTGGTTTATTTATGTTTAAATAATAATTACAGTGAGAGAAGAGACTATTGTAAATCTATATGGAGATGAACAATGAAAGCTTCACCTCTAGACTTTAGCCAGTTTTCCATTTTAGATGAGGTGTTGTAGACCCTAAATCTGACCATCATTGTTCCTGTGGAGGGGGCATGGCCTGCTTGAGTGGGATGGAGCAGGGGGGATTTTGGGGTTTTGGAACAGGCACTATGCCAGGGTTTACTTTGTCTCTTTCTTGCTCCAGAGACCCTTGGGACAGTGGCTTGACAGAGTGAGGAGGAGGGGAGCAGGCCCATTTTCTTTTAAATACCATGAAATTCCTGGTCTACTTCATGGTATTTCCATGTGTTGAAAACATCTTTCTGGGAAATTTGGACACCAAAATGTCGACGAGAATATCCTCCACTTTAGAAACAAGAAAATTAATCTCCTTTTTTAGACACATGAACGCTAAAGCGATAAAAGCGTCAGGATGATGGAATAGTAGAGTAATAGGAGAAGATTCAAGTTATGGCTCTTTGGCTCAACTTTGACCTTTATGAAGTTGATTAGATGTCAGGAGGAGAGTGATGAATTCAAATCATCTGCCCCTGTACTTCTCTGGTTGCGTGGAATCGGTTTATACTACATGGCACCAAAAACTCTTGATTACTGAGTCTCAGAAAAGGCACCAAGCTGGATCAAGATCTTTAGTAGCCCTAAATGCTAAAAAGACTATAGTGTCTGTCCACATGTAATTCTGTCCATACATAATTGCAAATTAAAGCAATACAAAATCTTCAAATAAAATGTTATTTTTTGGAAACTACTTGAAGTTCCACATGTATGCTGAAATTAAAATGGCTTCTTTTTAGATTCTTGCATTCTCTCTCTCTTGTACTCCTGTTGTTGGTGTCCTTGGTGTGTTTTAATGTCTATTGGGGAATGTGGCACTGGCTAGGTCACACAGCAGGTCAGTGGCAGGAGGCCTTGATCTAGAAGCCAGGCCTTCTGACATCCACAGTGGTGCTCTGCCCTCTGCAGTGATGCTAAGTTCAAAATTAGTTGTTCATTGAGAGTCACAGCCCTGGCACTTTTTTTCTAGCTGGAACCTATCCAGGATGAGGAATGTCTCCTGCTAACTTTGGTAACTGTGAGATGCTCTAAAGTATAGGGCCCTTGTGATTTCTTCAGTTGGGACTTGGGGAATGAGCTGGAGGTGGAGAGGAGGAAGGAAGGCCAACCTTGTATCATGTAGAGAATAGATGTGAGGCAACAGTCTCCCTTCTTAAAACAAAACACAGTCTCCTTTAAGTTTTGAGTGGGAAATAATTTTGGAAAAACAATCTTCAGGTGGGAAGGAGTGGCTGGGTCAGTGACCCCTGATACTGAAGGTTACCTTTCCGCTGGGGTATTTCACTCATAATCCTTCTATATCTTTATATCTGCTAATCTCCCTTATAGCTTTTTAAATTCAATTGTGGACACTCCTTGTCACACAACCACATCCTAACTATTTTCTGTTATTATAGCAGAGCCTGGTTGGCATTTTCAAATGCATTTTTAATAAAAATCAAGGGAAATGAGAAAGTAAAATTATTACTAAAAATGTATTTAGCATACACATTTCAAAGTATGGTTTTATTATTATTCAAAGCTTAAGTAGCTTACCAGGCTTACAAAGCTTTATTGCTCTATAAACCCTTTCTGAGGGCTTCAAGTCACCTTATCCTCAGATCATTACCTTTTAGCCTTGAAGAGAGGGTAAAACTGTGTTTGGGCCCTGTCGCCTTCCACCCTCTCACTCTTGTGTTGGGTGCTAGACACCAGAAGTAAATCAGATCATCTTTCCCTTCAAAGGTCTCCCAGTCTGCAGGGGTGGGGGAGAGCCGACAACCAGAACCAGGACTCCAGTCCACAACCCAGACGATTTTTCATTCAGTCTGGTTTGGGATCCGAGGATGGAATTTCGACTTTCAGAATCCCTTATGGTAAAAACAAAAATAAAAACAATGACAGAATGCTCCTGTGAATTCGGTGATGTGATTACATGAATTAGTAGATTTAAAACTGAAGACCTTCTTTTCACACAGGCAGGGTGATGCTTACTCAGTAGATGGACAGTGCTTGGTGGATCCCCAAACTCACCTACTTCGTGTGCTAACTCCATGGTCCTCTGGAGTCCTTTACTTTCAGTTGGGAACCACTGGCTTAACTTTCTTGCTCCACAGAATTCCATGATTTCACTTAGATAAGCCGTCACTGAAGTTTTCAAGTTAGAGTGCACTGGATGGCAATATCTTAATGGGCAAGACTACATTAATAATGTCAAAACAGGAAGCATGTTGACTAAGTGTTTGCATGAGGAGGCTTGCAGCAAGGTGCTTTGTGTGTGAGGCAGTGGGTTTGATTGTTTCCAATACCACTAGGTATCAGTTCTTTAACTTGGGAGGTTTGAGCCATGGACAGCATTCTGTCCCTTCCTCCCACCTCCTCTCCTTTTTATCTTTATTGTTGAAAGTATTATAGATATCCCCCCTTTTTCCCCATTGATCCCCTCCACCCCACATCTGCTCCCCCCCAGGCCTTCACCACACTATTGTATGTGTCCACAGGTTATGCTTATATACATATAAGTTCTTTGATTAATCTCTCCCCACCCACTCCCCCACCCTCCCTCACAACTGAGATTCATCAGTCTGTTCCATGCTTCTGTGTCTCTGGATCTATTTTGTTCCTCAGTCTATGTTATTTATTAGAGTCCACATATGAGTGAGATCATGTAAAACTGAATCAGGAAGAATCAGAAAACCTGAATAGGCTAATAACAACTGATGAAATCGAAGCAGTAGTAAAAAAAACTCCCAGCAAACAAAAGCCCTGGTCTGGATGGCTCCCCAGGGGAGCTTTCTAATTCTTCAAGTTGTAGGGTTAGATAGCTTATTAAAAATTTTTCTAGATTTTGAGGTAGGCCTGTAGTGCTATGAACTTCCCTCTCAGGACTGCTTTTGCTGTGTCCCTTAGATTTTGGGTTGTAGTGTGTTCATTTTCATTTGTTTCCAGGAAGTTTTTGATTTCTTTCCTGATTTTATTGGTAACCCATTCATTGCTTAATAACAGTTATTTAGCCTCTATGTGTTTGAATGTTTTTGAGTGTTTTTAATGTAGTAGATTTCTAATTTCATGCCATTGTGATCTGAGATGCTTGATATGATTTCAATCTTCCTGAACTTGTTTTGTGTCCTAACATGTGGTCTATCTTTGAGCATGACCCATATGTACTTGAGAGGAATGTATAATCTGCAGCTTTGGGGTGAAATGTTCTGTAAAGTGAATTAAATCCATCTGATCTAGTGTGCCATTTAGTTACTGTTTCTGTGTTAACTGTTTGTCTGGAAGATCTATCCAGTGAAGTCAGTGGGGTGTTAAAGTCCCCGACTGTGACTGTATTGCTGTTGATCTGTCCCTTAAAGTCCTTAAGGTTATTATTGATAGATCCTTATTTATTGCCATTTTAATTCTTTATTTGCCTATGCTTCTCTCTATTGCTTCTTATTATTAGAACAGTCCCTTTAACATTTCTTGCAATGCTGCTTTGGTGGTGATAAACTTCTTTAGGTTTTTTTTTTTTTTTTTTGTCTGGGAAGCTCTTTATTTCACCCTCTATTTTGAATGATAGCCTTGCTGGATAGAGTAGTCTTGGTTTCAGATCCTTGTTTTGCATTACCTTGAATACTTTATGCCATTCCTTTCTGGCCTGTACAGTTTCTGATGAGAAAGTCAGCTGACAGTCTTATGGGAGCTCCTTTGTAGGTAACAGATTGCTTTTCTCTTGCTGCCTTCAAGATTCTCTCTTTGTCTTTAATTTTTGGCATTTTAATTATGATGTGTCTGGGCGTGAACCTCTTTGGGTTCTTCTTGCTTGGGACTCTCTGTGTCCCCTGAACTTGTGTGGCTTTTTCCTTAACCAGATTTGGGAATTTTTCTGCCATTATTTCTTCAAACAAATTCTCTAACCCTTGTTTACTTTCAACCTCTTCTGGCAGTCCTATAATATGAATATTGTTATGTTTCATGTTGTCCCACAGCTCCTTTAAACTGTCCTCCTGTTTTTTAATTGTTTTTTTGTTTTTGGTTCTCTGATTGAGTGACTTTTTTCTACCCTGTCTTTTTTTTTTAACTTTATCTTTATTGTTGAAAGTATTACAGGTGTCCCTTTTTTCCCTCCATTTGACCCCCTCCACCTCACTCCCACCCCCTCTCCAGGCTTTCACCCCATCATTGTCTGTGTCCATGGGTTATGCATATACACATATAACTTCTTTGATTAATCTCTTCCCACCCTCCACCCCCCTTCCCTCTGAAATATGATCCTGTGTTACATCCGTCAATGTCTCTGGATCTATTTAGTTCATCAGTTTCTTTTGTTCATTAGTTTCTTGTTAAAGAAGACCCTTCAACATTTCCTGTAGTGCTAGTTTGGTGGTGATGAACTCTTTTAGCTTTTCCTTGTCTGAGAAGCTCTTTATTTGACCTTCAATTCTAAATGACAGTTTTGCAGGGTAGATTAATCTTGGTTGTAGTTCCATGTTTTTCCTCACTTTGAATATTTCTTGCCACTCCCTTCTGGCCTGCAAAGTTTCTGGTGAGAAATCAGCTGAAAGTCGTATGGGTGCTCCCTTGTAGGTAACTAATTGCTTTTCTCTTGCTGCTTTTGTTTTCTTTTTAAATTTATCTTTATTGTTGAGAGTATTACAGGTATCCCATTTTCCCCAATTGATCCCCTCCACTTCACTCCCACCCCCTTTCCTCCGTTATTGACTGTGTCCATGGGTTATGCATATATGCATATAACTTCTTTGGTTAATCTCTTCCCACCCTCCACCCCCTTCCCCCTTCCCTCTGAAATATGATCGTCTGTTGCATGCATCAATGTCTCTGAATCTATTTAGTTCATCAGATTCTTTTGTTCATTAGCTTCTTCTTAAAGAAGACCCTTCAACTTTTCCTGTAGTGCTGGTCTGGTGGTGATGAACTCCTTCAGCTTCTTCTTATCTGTGAAGCTCTTTATTTGACCTTCAATTCTAAATGATAGCTTTGCTGGGTAGAACAATCTTGGTTGTAGTTCCATGTTTTTCACCACTTTGAATATTTCTTGCCACTCCCTTCTGGCTTGCAAAGTTTCTTTTGAGAAATCAGCTGACAGTCATATGGGTGCTCCCTTGTAGGTAACTAACTGCTTGTTCCTTGCTGCTTTTAAGATTCTCTCTTTGTCTTTAACCTTTGTCATTTTAATTATAATGTGTCTTGCTGTGGGCCTCTTTGGGTTCCTCTGTGCTTCCTGGACTTGTAAGTCTATTTCTTTCCTCAGGTAGGGGAAGTTTTCTGTAATTATTTTTTCAAATAGATTTTCAATTCCTTGGTCTCTTTCTGCCTCTTCTAGCACCCCAATAATACGAATGTTGGGATGCTTGAAGTTGTCCCAGAGGCTCCTTATACTATTTTCATATTTCTGGATTCTTTTTTCTTTTTGCTCTTCTGGTTGGGTGTTTTTTGTTTCCTCATGTTCCAAATTGCTGATTTGATTCTCAGAGTTCTCTACCCTACTGTTGATTCCCTGTAAATTATTCTTCATTTCAGTTCATGTAGCCTTCATTTCAAATTGGTACTTTATTATGTTATCAATTTTCTCAGTTATTTCCCATTTCCCTAATAGCCTGCTTAAACATCCTTATAAACAAAATTCTGAACTTTGTATCTGTTAGCTTGCTTGGATCGATTTCATTTAGTTCCTCTTCTAGAGATTTCTTCTGTTCTTTCCTTTGTGACATGTTTTTTTGCCTCCACATTTTGGCTGCTTCCAGGTGTTTGTTTCTACGTATTAGGTAGAGCTGCTATGTCTCCTGGAATTAGTAGAGTGGCTTTGTGTAGTAGGTGTCCTGTAGGGTCCAGTGGCTCAGCCTCCTCAGTCACCTGAGCTGGACCTTCTAGGTGCTCCCCTGTGTGGACTCTGTGCACTGCCCTGTTGTAGTTGAGCCTTGGTTGCTGTTGGAGTCACTGGGAGGAACTGACCCCCAGAGCAATCAGCTGTGAGGACCAACTGCAACTATAGCCAAAGAGCTTCTGTGCTGGAGACACCCTTATGAATTAGGATTTACTTCAGTGGAGCTTTGGTGTTCACCAAGTGGGCCCTTGAGTGTCACTCGTGGATGTGGTAGGGTTGTAATCCAGCGTGGTCGAGTCTAAGCACCAGGTGCACTGTCTCTGGGGCCTTCCGGGAGGTGCAAAGTCAGCCTGTGCCAGTGCCTTTCCCAGAGCCAGCCAGCATGAGCTACTCAGCAAACCGTAGATGGCTGCTACTTGTGCTGGGCTTGGAGGTGTCCAGGAGAGGCCAAGCTATGAGCCAATGCAGGCTGCCACTAGTGCCAGGCCTGAGGCCACTTATCAAGCTGTATGGGGCCCGCTGCTGCTTGTTTGAGGGATTTTAGGAAAGTCCTAAGCATGAGGCTCGAGAGGCCACTTGCACAGAAAACCCCCTGGAAATGGCCTGGATGAGCTTGAAGGTGGGGAGGTGTGGGACCTCCAGGAATCACAGGGCGGGGCCAAAGGTTTAAGTCAGGTGCTGGCGATTCAAATATGGTGCCTGCCTGCCGGCTGTGTGAGGGGAGGACTTGCCAAAGAAGCAATGGCCTCTGCCAGCTCTTCTTCTTGGGAGAAAGCTGCCCCTCCACCTCTTGCCTGGATTTCGGGCAGGTTAGTTTCTCCCCAAATGTCCCAGGTTATTTTGAAGCTACTGCCTAGCACTGGGCTGAGAGGAAGCGTGTCTGAGTGAGTCTGTGTGTGGGCCCTTTAAGAGGAAAGCCTGGGGCTCCCGCAGCCTCCAGGACCCTCAGCCACAGTCCCCGCTGGTTTCACAGCCCGGAGTTGTGGGGACACCTCTTCCTGGCCCTGGAGCCCTGGGCTGGGGCCTGCTGTGGGGTTGGGACCCCTCACTCCTCCAGAAAACCTCCACTACCAAGATTCCCTCCCTGGTTTCAACCAGGGCACCGGGTGTGGGCCTGCGGCACGTCTCTGATTCAGCCCCGATCTGCCTGCATCTGTGCCCCTCCTACTGGTCTTGGTGCTTCTGCATTTCCCTGGTGCTTCTGTGCAGCCAGGTCTCGGGAGTTACGGTAGTTCTGTATTTTAGTTGTAATTTTGATGTGGTTGCTGGAGGCGGCGGGTGCAGCTATTACCTATGCTGCCATCTTATTTCTCCTCTTGCTGCTTTTAAGATTCTCTCTTTGTCTTTAACCTTTGGCATTTTAATTTTGATGTGTCTTGCTGTGAGCCTCTTTAGGTTCCTCTTGTTTGGGACCCTCTGTGCTTCCTGGACTTGTAAGTCCATTTTTTTCCCCAGGTAGGGGAACTTTTCTGTAATTATTTTTTCAAATAGGTTTTCAATTCCTTGCTCTCTTTCCTCTCTTTCTGGGACCCCAATAATAAGAATGTTGGCCTCCTGAAGTTGTCCCAGAGGCTCCTTATGCTATCTTCATATTTCTGGATTTTTTTTTCTTTTTGCTCTTCTGGTTGGATGTTTTTTGTTTCTTCATGTTCCAAATTGATGATTGGATTCTCAGCGTCTTCTACTCTACTGTTGATTCCCTGTAAATTATTCTTCATTTCAGTTCGTGTAGCATCAATTTTCTCAATTATTTTCGTCATACTCTTACTAATATCCTTGAGCATCCTTATAACCATTATTCTGAACTCTGTATCTGTTAGCTTGCTTGGATCTATTTCATTTAGTTCCTCTTCTAGAGATTTCTTCTGTTCTTTTTTGTGTGACATGTTTCTTTGCCTCCACATTTTGGCTGCTTCCTGGTGTTCGTTTTTATGTATTAGGTAGAGCTGCTATGTCTCCTGGAATTAGTAGAGTGGCTTTGTGTAGTAGGTGTCCTATAGAGTCCAGTGGCTCAGCCTCCCCAGTCACCTGAGCTGGGCCTTCTAGGTGCCTCCCCTGTGTGGGCTGTGTGCACTGTCCTGTTGTAGTTGAGCCTTGGGTGCTGTTGGTGTCACTGGGAGGAACTGACCCCCAGAGCAATCAGCTGTGAGGACCAGCTGCAACTACAGCCAAAGAGCTGTTGTGCTGAGACACCTGTATGGATCAGGATTTACTTCAGTGGAGCTTTGGTGTTCAACAAGTGTGTCCTTTGAGTGTGTCACTTGTGGATATCATAGGGTTGTAATCCAGCATGGTCGAGTCTGACCACCAGGTGCACTGGCTCTGAGGCCTCCTGGGAGGTTCAAAGTCAGCCTGTGCCAGTGCCTTGCCCAGGGCCACCCAGCCTGAGCTACACAGCAATCCGTAGATGGCTGCTACTTGTGCTGGGCTTGGAGGTGTCCAGGAGAGGCCAAGCTATGAGCCAATGCAGGCTGCCACTAGTGCCAGGCCTGGGGCCACTTATCAAGCTGTATGGGGCCCACTGCTGCTTGTTTGAGAGATTTTAGGAAACTCCTAAGCATAAGGCTAGAGAGGCCACTTGGGTAGAAAAGCTCTGGAAATGGCCTGGATGAGCTTTCAGGTAGGGAGGGGCGGGTCCAAAGGTGTGAGTCAGGTGCTGGCAATTCAAATATGGTGCCTGCCTGCTGGCTGTGTGCGGGGAGGACTCACCAAAGGAGCAATGGCCTCTGGCAGCTCTTCTGCCTGGGAGAAAGCTGCCCCGCCACCTCTCGCCTGGATTTCAGGCAGGTTAGTTCCTCCCCAAGTGTCCCAGGTTCCTTTCAAGCTGCTGCCTGGTGCTGGGGCTCAGAGGAGGGAGCGTGTCTGAGTGAGTCCGTGTGCGGGCCCTTTAAGAGGAGCTGATGGGGCTCCCACAGCCTCCACGACCCTCAGAGACAGTCCTCACTGGTTTCATAGCCTGGAGTTTTGGGGACTTTTCTTTCTGGCCTTGGAGCCCTGGGCTGGGGGCCTGCTGTGGTGCTGCGACCCCTCACTCCTCCGGGAAACCCCCACCACTGAGATTCCCTCCTGGGTTTCAACCGCGGCACTGGGTATGGGCCCGCCGCCGAGTCTCTACAATTCAGCCCGGATCCGCCCGCGTCTCCGCCCCTCCTACCGGTCTCAGTGCTCCTTTAGTTCCCTGGTTGTAGGGCTTCTGTTCAGCCAGGTTTCAGGAGGCTCTGAATGATGGTTGTTCTGTATTTTAGTTGTAATTTTGATGTGGTTGCAGGAGGCGAGGGGTGCAGCTGTTACCTACGCTGTCATCTTGTTTCCTCCCCCCTCTACACTGTCTTCTAATTTGCTGATCTGATCCTCAGCTTCTTCTAATCTGCTGTTCATTCCTTCCAATGTATTCTTTATTTCTGCTGTCTCAGTCTTAATTCCCTTCATAGGTTCCATATCTTTTTTCATGCTGTTGAGCATCCTTATAATCAGTATTCTGAACTCTATATCTGATAGATTGCTTATCTCCATTTCATTTAGCTCTTTTTCTGGAGACTTCTTTTGTTCTTTCATTTGGGGCTTGTTTCTTTGCCTCCCCATTTTGTAAGCCTATTTGGGTTGTTTCTAAGCATTATGTGGATCTCTCAGTCTTTTTGGAAGGTCTCTGGTGGATTCCAATATCAGACGCTATTTGTGACTGGCCTTGAGTACCCTGTTTGGATCCATCAACAACCCATGGCGTGAGGTTCCCTCTGCTGGGGCTGGGTGCATTTGGACAGGACCAAGATGCACATCAAAGTCTGCTTTTCCAAGGCCGAGGTCCAGAAGCAGATCAGGCAAAGACTCAAAACTCCCAGAGATCCACCTCTGCCAGCAGACTGATTGATCTTAGTCTCTTAATGAGCCTCAGGCTGTATACCACAGCAAGGTGTGAACTACACAGAGTGGGGCTGAAGAGGTTTTCCTGTGGGGTGGGGTAATTGCTCCCCTCCCAGGCAAAAGCTGCTTGGCTGGAAAAGGTCTGCCTGAGAAAGATGTCTTCTGCAGTATGGGGGAATGATTCAGCATAGGAATCCAGATGGCCACCCTCTGAGCTCTGTCTCTAGAGCCTAAAACCCCAGATTCTTCTCACACAGCTTTAGCTCAGGCTGCCCTCCCTCTGCCAGAGCCCAAGGTGAGTGGCTGAACATGAAACTTTGTGCATTGGCTCTTTAAGAGGGTGCCTGCACTTCCAGCTTTCTCTCCCTGGCCGACAGAAACCCTGTTGTTTTTGAAAGTCAGATGTTATGTGGGCACCTTTCTCAGTCATGGTGCTCTGGGCTGGGAAGCCCAGCATGAGGTTCAGGCCCCAAAGTTCTCAGTGGGAACCCCCTACAGCTGAGATACCCCTCAGGAACTTCAGCTGCTGCCTGTTGGAGCCCAGCCAGCCCTCTTGCACCTCTACACTTCTACCAGTCTCTATGCAGTCTCCACTTTAGTTCCTTGGTTATGAGGGTGCTCTCCAGCTTCTTTTCAGTTGCAATTGATTATTCAGGATGGTTTTTCTATATTTTAATTGTAATTCCAGTTTGGTCCTGGGAGAGTGTCAGTGTAGCTTCCACTGAGTCTGCCGCCATCTTGGAATCTCCTCTCTTTCTAAAATGTAAGTTTCTTAATGGAATGTAAGCTTCTTGAGGGTAGAGGTTGTTGTCTGTTTTTACTGTTGTATCTTCAGACCCTAAAATGGTGCTAGGTACCTAACAGGCATTTAGTAATTGCTTATTAAGTTCAATTCCTCCCTTCTTTGTAGCCATCACACTTTTTTTTTTGGATTGCAAAACACCAAATTTATATTTACTTCCACATATAATAACATAATTTTAAGCTGAAATATATCATAAATAAAACAAGTCTACTGTTTGACAACTTAAGTATCAATAATTTAAATAAATCAAACGAATGAAATAAATACATAAACAAAAATCCAACAGATTGTACCTCTATTATATGTACTGTCGTCTCAAAGAAAAAACACACATACAAAACCAGTAGTATCCCAATAGTTAATACTGATGGACAAAAAAAAATTAACGTATTTTGGAATACAAGGGCTGTGAAAAAGGAAAAAAAACCTGGTATTTTTTATGCTTTTAGAAATGTGGTTAGAAAGGAAAAATATGAAAACTCCCATTATTTCAGCATAACAGGAACTGACTTGCTTTCACATAGATTTGGTGATTTTTTAAAAAATACAGGTTTAAGTTTCTGCCCTCTACTATGATGTATCACCTTTTAAGATTTACACTTATAGTCAGAGCAAGTTTTCTGTAACACTCATAGGATTAGCAATGATCAAGTCAATCATCTTTGCAAATATGTTAATCTTAAAAAATAGGCTATAAAAGTGAAAAACAATGGAAACAAAAGTCTAGATTATGTACATATGGCTCAGCTTGTGAACAGGAAAAGGGCTTAATAGTGTACACTTTCCTGATACAAAGCACTTTGCTGCAAGGCCAGCAGACTGATCTCAAGTCAGTCTCCCTGTCACAGGGGAGTTGAGACTTCACAATCAACTATGCTTCATGTTGCATAATGAAAACAAAACAAAGCAAAAATCAGGATGCATTTTTAGGACTTTACCCTTAGGATGAGAAACATTAACAGTGCAAAATTATTTTTCAAACAGTTTTCTTAGTAAAATGTTTTGTGGTTGTTAAACCCAGGAATTGCTGAAGCTCAGTTACAGCCCGCCAGTCAAGGGGACAGAAGTTTAAAACACCCAGTGAGCCAACTGGTGGCTAAGCTCTCCTTAAAACCCAAACTGCATGTGTACTGAGAAAATACTGCTGCTTTAAAATAAAAAATGGGAAGACAGCCGAGGCCCAAAAACAGGCCACTTCTTCCCCGGTTAGCAGAAGTCTTGCTCAGCAGTTCTGATTCAGAACCAATGTGTCATCATACATTTATTGACCATTTGACTCCAGGCCTGGCCCTGTGCTGGTTTTTGGGGATATAGAGCCAAGCTAGAATGCAGCCCCACAGTCCCGTGGGGAGAGCATCGAATCATCGTACTACTGTGGAGACAAGCCTGGGGGGACAAGGGAAAGCAGAGGAGATGCACCTGACTCAGCCTGGAAGCTTGGAAAAGCTTCCAGGAGGATATGATATCTGAGTTCTGAAGGATGATTTGGACCTGGCCAGTTGAAGGAGGGGGAAGGAATTCCTGACTCAGGAAGTAGCATGTATAAGGCCTGGCTAGTGTGGGGGAGGAACTAACTCAAGTGATTCAGGAGGAGAGGGTACAGGGCGCCTC
The DNA here is from genome assembly GCF_054644295.1 of Miniopterus natalensis. Classification (NCBI taxonomy): domain Eukaryota; kingdom Metazoa; phylum Chordata; class Mammalia; order Chiroptera; family Miniopteridae; genus Miniopterus; species Miniopterus natalensis. Next base: position 57,025,740 of record NC_142103.1, on the reverse strand, counting down.
TGATTCAGAATGAGCCCTCAGGGTGAGTGGGGTGGAGAGGCCTTTACATCCTGTTGCTGGCCAAGGAGGTGGATACTGGAGGGTCTTGGGAAGGTTAAAATGGAGTACTAATAGTAACTGCAGGTTTTCTCGATCACATTCAAGTTTTCATTATCCTTGGTCAAATGAAACCTGGGTGACCTTGGCCTCCCTGCTTTGCAGAGCCAGGTCCTGCCCTTAGCCCCCAAGAAGTCCAAGCCAAGAAGGGCTCCAAGCCACAGTGAGAAAGAAGATGGAAGAGAAAGCAATAGTCTACCTGCCTGTATGTCCCTCGCTGTGTGTAGCCAGTTGTATTCCAAAACTGTATTATTCATGCCCCTGTGTTTTTGTGAGTGGGGACATTTTATTTTATTTTTTTTTCTTTCTACATAGCATAGATTCTTTTTTTCAAAATATATATTTATTGATTTCAGAGAGAGGAAAGGAGAAGGAAAGAGAGATAGAAACATCAATGATGAGAGAGTCATTGATTGGCTGCCTCTTGCATGCCCCTGACTGGGGACCGAGCCTACAACCTGGGCATGTGCCCTAGCCTGGAATCGAACCCCGATCGCCTGGATCCTCTGTCGATGCTCAACCGCTGAGCCATGCCTGGCTGGGCAGCATAGATTCTTAAGAATGTTCTGTAATTCACCTAGGGGAAAATCTGAAAGATATTTTTTTCTTTGGAAAATGGACTCAAAGAAGAGATGACTTTTAAAAATGATTCAGCTGTTTTTATTTTAACTGAAATCACTTGCTTCTGAGAACAGTGTAATTAACTGCCTGGCAATTTATAGTCTGATTCTCAGGATCTACAAAATATCCAAACTCATATTATCCTTCCAACTAACCAAGCCCTGAGGGGAGTGAGGTCTCCATCAACAGGCCTTGTCTCTCTCTGCTCTTGCAGAAGGCCATGTGTCACAGTTGTCAGCAACTCCAGTGGTAGTGTTGTTATATACTCTTGTCCCTTTGACTCAGCAATTCCACTTCCAGGACCTTATGTTAACTCACACAGAGGTGGGGAGCCTTTTTCCTGCCAAGAGCCATTTGAATATTTATAACATAATTTGCGGGCCATACAAAATTATCAACTTAAAAATTAGCTATGAAAAAAGCTCCTAGATATATTGAATTTTGAGTTCTGCCTGCGGTTGCCTTGGCAGGGCCAGACCAAATGATTATGGCCAGCAGGCTAGACTTTCCCCACCCTATGAAATAATCAGATACTGTGGGGGAATGTTTGAGGATGCTCACTGCATTTTTTTGTTATTTATATTAATAAAAAATGAAAATAAGTTAAACATTCAACAGTAGGGTGTGGTTATATAAATTTTGACAGGTCTATGTGATAATATACTATATAGCTATGAAAATTCATGCTCACAACAAATATATAAGGATATGTGGAAATGCACAAAATAATGCTAAGTGAAAAACCAGGGTATACAATTGCATGTGATACAATATTATCTAAAATAAAGCTCACACATATAAAAAGAAACTGGAGGGGTGTGTGCCAAAATGTTAACAATGATTCTCTCAGGGTGATAACAATGGTAACAATTGATCACAATGATAACTAGGACAACAATGGTTATCTTTATGGGATTGTGGGAGTGTTTGTTTTTCTTACACCTTTTTGTAGTTTTCAGAATTTCCTAAATGAACATGCATTACTTTTAATAAATAGAAAAAAACAATGAATATGCTAAGAAAGAGGATCTTTGGGAGTTAGAAGCAGCAGCTGTGATTGAAGTCTCACTTGCCCAGTGCTTACTAGCTGCCTTGTGTCTCTGAGCTGCAATCCTTCATCTGTAAAAGGGGGTTAGGTTAATGCTATACAGTACAGAGGGTTGTTGTGAGAATCCAAATAATGTATGTAAAATGCCTGGAGCGTATGCCATGATCACACACACAATCACTAAATAGTAAAAAGATGAAATTCCACGAAGCTTTTTGAAATCTCTAGATGGGGGCACTGTCAAGGTAAAGTTATAATAAGAATGTTCCTAGACATCTCTGAATTGCAGCCACTCTTCCCTTTTCCAGAACATGTAAAAAATGCCTGTGTGCCCATGGAGGAACAGGCAGCATCTAGCTTTTGAAGCTGTCAGCTCATCTTTCCCAACCTGAGGATTTTCCTTTCCTTTGACTCCTCCTTTCATTTTCCTCCACTGATATCTGTTCACTGCCTCACCAGCCAATGGAGAAAACATTCTTTAGGACTGAAGCTGAGGCACCACTGAGAGTCCTGGCAGCTATGAGATGTTTATTGTCACAGGGAATATGTGGTGCTGGATGACCACAGCACCTGCCAGGCTGGGATGCCAAAGAGGAGCTCTAATGAAGCAGCATGGGATGGATGCAGGCCTCACGCCTGGGCAGCCTCCCCTGCCTTTGGTCAGAGCTCTTGTCCAAGTGTCCTGCTGGCTCTCTTCCTTCAGGTTGTCTGCATTGCTCCTGGCTTGGCTTACAAGTTTGTTTGTTATTTTAAATTTATTGTTGAAAGTATTACAAATGTCCCCTTTTACCACCCATTGATCCCCCCTGTACCCCTCCCCCAAGGCCTTTACCACACTATTGTCTGTGTTCATGGGTTATGCATATATGCATATAAGTTCTTAGGTTAATCTCTCCCCACCCACCCCTTCCTTCCCTCTGAGATTCATCAGTCTGTTCTGTGCTTCTAGGTCTCTGGATCTATTTTGTTCATTAGATTCCACATATGAGTAAGATCATGTGATATTGTCTTTCTCTGACTGGCTTATTTCACTTAACATAATACTTTCCAGGTCCCACCCTGCTGTCTCAAAGGGTAAGAGATCCTTCGTTTTTACAGCTGCATAGCATTCCATGGTGTAAATGTCTGAGAAGATGCTTAATATGATCTCAATCTTCTTGAATTTGTAGGAACTTGTTTTGTGTCCTAACATGGTCTATCTTTGAGAATGTCCCATGTGCACTTGAGGAGAATGCATACTCTGCAGCTTTGGGGTGAAATGTTCTGTAAATCTCAATTAAATCCACCTGATCTAGTATGTCATTTAGAATCACTGTTTCCTTTAGATTTTTTGTCTGGAAGATCTATCCAGTAAAGTCAGTGGGGTGTTAAAGTCCCCTACTGTGACTGTATTGCTGTCAATATTTCCTTTAAAGTTCTCCAGAAGGTTTTTTTTGGTTTTGTTTTGTTTTGTTTTTCAGCCTGTGTGAGTCTTTTGTTCTGAGGTGGGTCTCTTGTAGACAGCATATATCTGGGTCTTATTTTCTTATCCATTCAGCTATCCTATGTCCTTTGGTTGGAGTGTTTAATCCATTTATATTTAAGATTATTATTTTGATAGGTACTTATCTATTGCTATTTTATTTCTTTATGCCTATGGTTCTCATTCTATTTCAGTTCTTATTACAGCAGTCCCTTTAACATTTTTTGCAATGCTACTTTGGTGGCGATAAACTCCTTTTGCCTTTTTTTTTTTTTTGGTCTGGGAAGCTCTTTATTTCACCTTTTTTTTTTTTTTTTCCCCCACTTAGAAAAATGTATTGGGGTGACATTGGTTAATAAGAGCATATAGGTTTCAGGTGTACATGTCTTTTTTATTAATTAATTATTTTCTATTGTTCAAAATATTACAGATGTCCCCTTTTTTCCCCATTGACCCCTTCCACTCCCTACTCACCTCCCCACCCCCCAGTCCCTCACCACACTACTGTCTGTGTGCTTGGGTTATGCATATACGCATATAAATTCTTTGGTTAATCTCTCCCCACCCACCCACCCCTGCCTTCCCTCTGAGATTTGTTAGTCTAATCCCTGCTTCCATGTCACGGAACCTATTTTGTTCATCAGTTTATTAATTCTTTAGATTCCACATATAAGTGAGATCATATGATATTTGTCTTTCTCTGCCTGGCTTATTTTGTTTAGCATAATATTCTCCAGGTTCATCCATACTGTCCCAAAGGGTACCAGATCCTTTTTTACAGCTGCTTAGTATTCCATGGTGTAAATGTCCCACAGCTTTTTTATCCACTTATCTACTCATGGGCACTTGGGCTGTTTCTAGATCTTAGCTATTGTAAATTGCACTGCTATAAACATAGGGGTGTATATATTCTTTCTGATTAGTGTTTCAGGATTCTTAGAATATATTCCTAGAAGTGGGAGCACTGGGTCAAAAGGCAGCTCCATTTTTAATTTTTTGAGGAACCTCCATATTGTTTTCCATAGTGGCTGCGCCAGTCTGCATTCCCACTCACCATCTAGTTTGAATGATAGCCTTGCTGGATAGAGTATTCCTGGTTTCAGATGCTTGTTGTTGTTTTTTCTATTTATTTATTTATTTACTTATTTATTTTTAATTTTAAAATTTTATTTTTGTTTAAAATATTACAGATGTCCTTTTTTCTCCCCAATCACCTGGTGGAATCTAAAGAACTTAATAAACTGATGAACAGAATAGATTCAATGACATGGAAGCATAGATCAGACTGACGAATGGCAGATGCTTGTTTTGCATTACCTTGAATACTTCATGCCATTCCCTTCTGGCCTGTGGAGTTTCTGATGAGAAATCAGCTGACAGCCTTAGGGAGCTCCTTTGTAAGTAACAGATTCCTTTTCGTTTGCTGCCTTTAAGATTCTCTCTTTGTCTTGAATTTTTGGCATTTTAATTATGATGTGTCTTGGCGTGGGCCTCTTTGGGTTCTTGCTTGGGACTCTTTGTGCCTCCTGAATTTGTGTGACTTTTTTCTTCACCAGGTTAGGGAAATTTTCTGCCATTATTTCTTCAAATAGGTTCTCTAACCCTTGCTTACTTTCTAGATCTTCTGGCACTCATGTGATGTGAGTATTGTTACGTTTCATGCTGTCCCATAGCTCCCTTAAACTGTCCTCCGATTTTTAACTCTATTTTATTTATTTATTTATTTATTTTTATTTTTTATATCTTTATTGATTTCATAGAGAGGAAAAGAGAGGGAGAGAGAGAGGTAGAAACATCAATGATGAGAGAGTCATTGATTGGTTGCCTCTTGCACGACCCCAACTGAGGATCAAGCCCGCAACCGGGGCACGTGCCCTGACCAGGAATCCAACCCTGATCGCCTGGATCCTAGGTCGACACTCAACTGCTGAGCCACACCAGGCCGGGCTGTGCTCCTGTTTTTAAATTGTTTTTTGTTTTTGGTTCTCTCATTGAGTGATTTTTTCTACCCTGTCTTCTAATTTGCTGATCTGATCCTCAGCTTCCTCTATCTGCTGTTTATTCCTTCCAATTTTTTAAAATTTCTACTATGTCATTCTTAATTTCCTTCATAGTTTCCATATCTTTTCTCATGCTGTTGAGCATCCTTATGATCAGTATTCTGAACTCTGTATCTGATAGATTGCTTATCTCCATTTCATTTATCTCTCTTTCTGGAGACTTTTCTTGTTCTTTCATTTGAGGCTTGTTTTTTGTCTCCCCATTTTGGCTGCCTATTTGGATTCGTTTCTATGTATTAGGTAGATCTGCTAGGACTCCCAGTCTTTTGGATGGCCTCTGGTGCAGGCCAATGTCAGATGCTGTTTGTGACTGGCTTTGAATACCTTGTTTGAAGTTTATCACCCTCCTCAGCTTGTGGTTCCCTCTGCTGATACTGGGTGTGTTTTCTTGGCTCACCAGTTTTACAGAACCAACTAGGTTTTTGGGTGAAGAAACACTTTATCACATGAAACTTATGGGGCCCAAGGCTGTTTCAGCGGCACATTTGGGAGTTTGCTTGAGGGTCCAATGGGTCTAACCTTCACCAGCAGGGATATGGAATGAGTAATCCCTGATCTCACGACCAGGCAGCCTCAAGGTCATGAGAATACCTTGGTAGTGTCTAAAACATGTCAAAACCACCAGGCAATTCAGTAATCACCCAGGGTACAATCCTTCACACTGCTTATCTGATTGCATTTTTCATTAATTTTTTTTTTAAGTCCTCACCTAAGGATATGTTTTTATTGGTTTTAGAGAGGATGGGAGAAACATCAATGTGAGAGAGAAACATCGATCGCTTGGCTCTTGTATGTGCCCTGATCGGGGATGGAACCCACGACCTGGTAATTGAACCAGCAACCCTTTGGTGCATGTGATGATGCCCACATAACTGAGCTGCACCAGCCAGGGCCCAAGAATGTGTTTTTATTTTTAGAGAGAACAAGGGAGAGAGCAAGAGAAACAACGCCGGTCAGTTGCCTTCTGTACGTGTCCTGACCAGGGATCAGGGATCAAACCCACAACTGAAGTGTGTGCCCTGACCAAGGGTCAAACTCACAACCTTTCAGCATATGAGATGATGCTACAATCAACTGACGCACCCACTAAGGGCACACTTTTCATTTTTTAATTACAGTAAAAAATATAGACCCTGGCTGCAAATCTGAACTACTCAGAGAGTTTTAAAAAATTACTAATGTTTCCCTGCCAGGTGATTCAGTTGGTTGGAATGTGGTCCCATACACCAAAAAGGTTTTGGGTTCAATCCCTGACCTGGGTGGGTACAAGAGGCAACCAATCAATGATTCTCTCTCACATTAATGTTTCTCCCCCCACCTTTCTCTCCCTTCCTCTCTCAAATCAATAAACATATCTTTGGGTGAGGATTAAATTTTTTAAAAAATTATTAATGCTATAGCCCCACCCCATACCAACAAAATCAGAATTTCTGGGGGGTGAGGCCCAGGAATCAGGATTTTAAAAAGATCCTCAGGTGATTCTAATGTGCAGTCAAGGTTGAGAACCACTGTTAAAGTATAACGGTTAAAGCTGGAAGAGAGCAGTCTAGAGTTTCCCAAATTTACTTGACCACATAATCCTTGAAAATTTATAATGTATTTGTGGATAATGAGCATGAATTATAATGCAGGATTAGATTAAAGTACCAAGTGACAAGAACCATGTTACCAGGCATCCAAGGCATAGGGAGTGCTTCCTGGAGCAGAGAGGAGGTCAAAGATCATGTGATGGTGACTTTTACAGGAACCTGTCTTTGAAACTGTCTCTGAAGTGGCAGCAGACAGCTCCCAACCCTACTGCCCAGAGAACCAGGCAGCCCAGAAAGCCGGACATGGATATTGAACCTGCAGGAGAAATGGGTTCATCATGGCAGATGACCTAAAGCGATTCTTATATAATAAATTACCCAGTGTTGAAGAGCTCCATGCTATTGTTGTGTCAGATAGAGATGGAGTGACTGTTATTAAAGTGGCGAATAATAATGCTCCAGAGCATGCCCTGAGACCTGGTTTCTTATCTACTTTTGCCCTTGCAACAGACCTAGGAAGCAAAGTTGGACTTTCAAAAAATATAAAGAACTTATACAACTCAACACCAAGAAGACAAACAATCCAATTTAAAAATGGGCAAAGGATCTGAATAAACACTTCTCCAAAGAGGACATAGAGATGGCCAATAGACATATGAAAAGATGCTCAATATCACTAATCATCAGAGAGATGCAAATTGAAGCCACAATGAGATATCACCTCATCCCTTTCAGCATTGCTATCATCAGTAAATCAACAAATAACAAAATGCTGCTGAGGATGTGGAGAAAAGGGAACTCTAGTGCACTGTTGGTGGTAATGCAGATGGGTACAGCCACTGTGGACAACAGTATGGAGTTTCCTCAAAAAATTAAAAATGGAACTGCTGTCTGACCCAGCAATCCCACTTCTGGGTATATATCCTAAGAATCCCAAAACACCAATCAGAAAGCATATATGCATCCCCTATGTTCATAGCAGTGTTATTTACAATAGCTAAGATCTGGAAACAGCCCAAATGCCTATCAGTAGATGAGTGGATAAAAAGGCTGTGGTATGTTTACACAATGGAATACTATGTGCAACCATGAAAAAGAAGGTTCTCTTACCCTTTGAGACAGCATAGATAGACCTGGAAATTATTATGCTAAATGAAATAAACCAGTAAGAGAAAGACAAATACCATATGATCTCACTTATATGTGGAATCAAATGAGCAAAATAAAGTAATGAACAAAATAGAAACAGAGGCATGGATACATAGAATAGACCAACAGCTGTGACAGGAGAGGTGGGGGTGGTACTGGGTGAAAGAAGGTGAAGAGATTAGCCATATATGCAAAGATAACAGTGTGGTGATGACCAGAAGGAAGGAGGGACGGGGTGGATGAAGCAGACACTTTTGTTTTGTTAATCCTCACCCTAGGATATCCTTTCCATTGATTGTTTTTAGAGAGAGTGGAAGGGAAGGACTAAAGAGAGAGAGACAATTGGTTGCCCCTCCCCTGCCCAGCTCATGGTTGGACTGGTGCCAGGGATTGAACTGAAACCCAGGCACCAAGACATGGGTCAGGGCAGACCATTTTTATTATGAATAATAACGAGGACATATTGTTTTATTTCTTTGCATTGAGTGTGGGGAAGATAAAATGGCTTAGTAAAAGTAATAAAATCAGTACAATCACTAACTTTCCTATGTATATATTATTTTGCAATATAGATGAATATTACTAATTGATTTCATGCTTCTCAGATGGAGCTGCTCTTTTTTTAAAAAAAATTGATTTATTTATTTTTTTAGAAAGAGAGGAAGGGACAAGGGGAGAGAGAGAGAGAAACATCACGACCCCGACCAAGGATCAAGCCCACAACCCCGGCATTTGACCTTACCGGGAATTGAACTGGTGACCTTTTGGTGCTTGGGACAATTCCCAACCAACTGATCCACACTGGCCAGGGCCTGCTCTTTAATAAAAATGAAAATGATAGCCAATGGTTTCTTCTCCCCACTCTGATTTCTATAACCAATCAGTGTTTTAGTGTTTGTGTGTTCTTTATAAAATTTAAATGTGATTTATTATCGAACTCTGTTTCCAATATTGGTATGCATGTAAACATGATAGTACAGCCATTTTTAAATACATGAGTATAAATAAAATAGTATTTTAGAAAGTATTTAAAAATAAAGTGACAAAAAATGGTTTCACAGACAAATTTATTGTAAGGCTCAATAGTACCAAGCTAGATAATATACTTTATAACTTTATAAGAGAACAAAGGAAATTAGAAAAATGAAGCCATTTTATTAAAAATAGAATAAATATATGTTAAGGTAAAGTAAAGAATCATTTATCTTACATTTTCTGGCTATTCCATGTCACAAAACCCCACTAACATTTTCAATAAAAACAATATATATATATATTTTAAAATATATCTTTATTGATTTCAGAGAGAGGAAAGGAGAAGGAGAGAGAGAGATAGAAACATCAATGATGAGAGAGTCATTGATTGGCTGCCTCCTGCGTGCCCCCGACTGGGGATCCAGCCCACAACCCAGGCATGTGCCCTGACTGAGAATCGAACCCCGATCGCCTGGATCCTAGGTCGACGCTCAACCACTGAGCCACGCCCAGCCAGGCCAAAAACTATTTTTAATAAATATTCAGAAATTGGTTGCATTTTTATACACCAAAAATGAACTATCAGAAAGAAAAACTGAGAAAACAATCCCATTTACTATTACTGTATCAAAAAAATACCTAGGAATAAATTTCACCAAGGATGTAAAAGGCTTGTACTCAGAAAATTATAAGATATTGAAGAAAAAATGGAAGAACATAAAAATAAATGGAAATATATACCATGCTCATGGATAGGAGAAATAATATTGTTAAAATGTCCATACTACCCCAGCAATCTATAGATTCAACGCAATTCCTGTCAAGATACCAATGGTATATTTCACAGAACTAAAACAAATATTCCAAAAATTTACATGGAGCCACAAAAGACCCTGAATAGCCACAGCAATCTTGAGAAAGAAGAACAAAGTTGGAGGGATCACAATACTAGATATCAAGTTATACTACAAAGCCACTGTAATCAAAACAGCCTGGTACTGGCACAAGAACAAGCATAAAGATTAGTTGAACAGAACAGAGAACCCAGAAATCTATCCAAGTCATTACGCTCAATATTTGTCAAAGGAGGCAAGAACCTACAATGGGGTAAAGACAGTCTCTTCAATAAATGGCATTGAGAAAATTGGACAGGTACAACCAAAAAAATGGAACTAGACCACCTTCTTACACTGTATACAAGAAAAAACTCAAGATGGATTAAAGACTTAAATGTAAGACTCAAAACCATAAAACACCTAGAAGAAAACATAGGCAAAATATATTGCAAAAATCCTTGACATTTCTCTTTGCAATATATTTTTTTAATACAACTTCTTAGGCAAGGGAAACAAAAGAAAAAATAAATAAATTGTACTACATCAAACTAAAAAGGTTTTGCACAGCAAAAAAACAAAAACCATCAACAAAATGATATCTACTGAATGGAAGAAGATATTCGACAATGATACATCTGATAAGGGGTAAGTACCTAAAATTCATAAAGAACTCATACAACCCAACACCAAAAAACCAAACAATCCAATTTAAAAATGGGCAAAGAACCTAAACAGACACTTCTCCGAAGAGGATGTACAGATGGCCAATAGACATATGACAAGATGCTCAGCATCACTAATCATCATAGAAATGCAAACTAAAACCACACTGATATATCACCTCATACCTATCAGAATGGCTATCATCAATAAATCCACAAACAATAAGTAATGGTGAGGATTGTGGAGAACCCTCGTGTACTGTTGGTGAGAATGCAGATTGGTGCAGCCACTATGGTAAACAGTATGGAGTTTCCTCAAAAAATTAAAAATGGCCCAGCCGGGCGTGGCTCAGCAGTTGAGCGTCGACTCAGGATCCAGGCGATTGGGGTTCGATTCCTTGTCAGGGCACATGCCCGGGTTGTGGGCTCGATCAATGACTCTCTCATCATTGATGTTTCTGTCTCTCTCTCCCTCTCCTTTCCTTTCTCTGAAATCAATAAAGATATTAAAAAAAAAAAAATTAAAAATGTAACTGCCTTATGACTCAGAGATTCCACTCCTGGGTATATATCCAAAGAAAGCAAAAACACTAATTCAAAAAAATATATGCACCCCTATGTTCATTGCAGTGTTGTTTATGATAGACAAGATATGGAAGCAATCCAAGAGCCCATCACGTGTAGATAAAAAAGATGTGCCATATATATACAATGGAATACTACCTGGCCATAAAAAAGAATGAAATTTTACAATTTGTGACAGTATGAATGGACCTAGATGGTATTGTGCTAAGTGAAATAAGTCAGTCAGAGGAAGACAAATACAATATAATTTCACTTATATGTGGAATATAAAGAACAAAATAAATGAACAAAGTTGAAACAGACTCATAGACACACAGAGCAGACTGATGGTTGCCAGAGGGGAGGGGGATTGGGGAACTGGGTGAAAAGGTGAAGGGACTGAGAAGTACAGATTGGTAGTTACAAAATAGTCATAGGGATCTAAAGTAAAGCATAGGATGTATAGTCAATAATATTGTAATAACTATGTATGGCGCCAGGTGGGTACCAGAAATGTTGGAGGGAAACTTTGTAAAGTATATAATTTTCTATCCACTATACTGTACACCTGAAACCAATACAAAATAATATTGAATGTAAACTCTAATTGAAAATTAAAATTTGAAAAAAGAACAATATTTTTGTTTTCTTATGGCGTAACCACTTAATGTTACACATATTGTTACTGGGTTGGATCCCTACATCAGGTCAACCTCAACTTCTTTCTTTTTTTCAAGAGAATACAAAGATTTCCCCATGCCCAGAGTTGCTGGAGTGCAGGGAAGAGGAAAGAAATTTCTAGCTGGGCATATTTATCCTTAATTAAGCTATGCCAGAAACCACAAAGAGAAGTTGAAGTGATTGCCTCTGAATCAACATCTAGATCAGACTCCATGCTTTTCCGCATTCTCTGATGTGGCCCCCCATTTTGTGCAGGTAGATTATTGCATTAATAATAGTGAGAACAGCTGTATAGATGTGTCTAGTAGTTTTAAAACCCATATCTTCTCCAGCAAATGCAATTTTGAAGAAAAGTATTTATTTTTTAGTTTTTTTCCCCCTTCATGATCTCAGTAGAGTTTTAGAATGTGGGTCTAGGCCAGTAGCTGCCCAGAGGTAGAAAAAATTTGGTCCAAAGGCATCTCTAGGGTCAGTGGCCACCCTTACTTCCACTGCTGAACTTCTCCTGTGGCTATTTTGGGGTCCTGAGACATCCAGTTAGGTGACCTACCAGCAACCCCTGAGAAATGCTCAGACAAGGGGGACAAGGGAGAGAGGATAACTATGGGGGGTACTTTTAGTATTTTCCCCTCCCTGCTGTGATCAGAGGCGAGAGATGCTAAATGCAAGCCCTGTAGTTTGCCTCTGGAGCAGTGACTGATGCCAAGAATGACAAATAGGCATCAAGAAGAGGCAGCATTTCCAGAGTAACAGTGGAAAAAAAGACTTTTTTATAAACAACCCCAGTAATAAGTACCATGAACTAAAAAAAAAAAAAGAAGAAGAAGAAGAGGCAGCATCACTTCAGAGGACTCTGTTTAAGAAGGCTGAGAAGTGTGTTTTCTGGAGTTGTTCCACTCAAAATGGTCAAAATTAAAGAAAAGATTTAGTACTAAAAATTGGGGGGGAGTCCAGCTCCCAAAATACTTTGCTAAGAAAGAATCAGGTCTTGAGGATTCTGTATAGCTAAGTCTCACTGCTTTCTAATCTCTAGCCTGCATTACCCCTTGGAATAATCACTTGCATAAGTTTACTTCCCACTGTGAAATGTTTTTTACCATAATTCCGAGTTAATGAAAATGGTAGTTTTAGTAAACAAATGTTGACTTGCACAGACTTGTGCCTGTACTTTCTTTTTAAAAATTTTTAAATTTTATTGTTTACAGTATTACAGATATCTCCCATTTTCTCCTTTTTTGCTCCCCTCCACCCAGCCCCTGCCCTACCCCAGGCCTTCCCCATGCTATTGTCTGTGTCCATGGACTATGCATATATGCATATATGTTCTTTGGTTAATCTCGTCCTGTCTGCTCCCCACCCCAACCCACACCACCCCCCTTGCCATCTGTTATTCTATTCCATGCATCCATACTTCTGGACCTATTTTGTTAGTAAGTTTATTTTGTTAATTAGATCCCACATATAAGTGAGTTCATGTGATACTTATCTTTCTCTGACTGGCTTATTTTGCTTAGCATAATACTCTCCAGGTCCATCCATGCTGTTACAAAAGGTAAGAGATCCTTCTTTTTTAAAGCTGCATAGTATTCCATGCTGTAAATATACCACAGTTTTATTATCCACTCATCTACTGATGGTGTGCCTGTACTTTCAAAACTATCTGATGCACATGGGGAGGAGATGGTGAGGGAGGGGGAAGAAACAGCGAATGTGAGGACCCTCTTCATTTCAGTAAACATATATTGAACCCCTGTTAGATGTCAGTGGGTGCTGGTAGCATATATGGCAAATAGGTGTTCCCTTTAAGTAGAGTGATGACAAAAAGGGGGCTACCTCTGGATGAACCAATAACGAAAACCTATCCCTTTTGGTGGAACATATAGAAAAAGGCACCATCTCTGAGCATAGGAATTAGAAAAAGTCTCTTGTTCTGGTCATAACTATTAAAAATTAGAGCATCCTCTGGGTGTACCCATTTTAAAAAGTCACCATCTCTGGGCATAATAATTAAGTAAAGGTACCCCTTTCTTCATGTGCAGTCAGACAGGGCATTGGGTTTGGCTGAATTTTGTTGCCAACTTGAGACTCCTTGGCAGGTTGCCCTTGTAGGAATACAACTTGCACAACAGTATAGGAGGTCATATAGTGTTCAGCACTGGGCCAGGTATCAGGCAGAGATATACATACATACACACATATATACATATATATATGTGTGTGTGTGTGTGTATATATATATATATATACATATATATATAAAGAGCTAGACCTTACTCTTGAGGAATTTATAGAGTTCTTCTTCCTAATCTCCACCATCTTTAACTCACCCCATCTGCTGCCAGCTCCACCCATGACACATGCCTCCCAGCAGAGCTTCTCTATATGGTGACAAAATGTCTATCCTCCAGATGCACGGCTGCAGTCTGCTGTTGGAGGGGGCTGTGCTGCTCTTATCTGCAGCTCCAGGCTAAATATCTACTTTCTGGAATGAACAACTAGGGCCAGTTGTTCATTGTGAGGGCTCATTGCTTATAGATTCTAGATGGGAAAACATGGGCATCACTTCACACTTTGGTATCTGTTTAAAAACTTTGTTGCGTTCTGTTTAAATGTGTTTTTAAGTGGTGAGTTTGGGTATAGCAGAGATATTTCCCCCCTTTAATTTTCATGTTTTCTTAAGAAAGGAAAGCAGTTTATCTCTAATCTGGTGGTTTAGAGCCAGCTTAAAGGGCTAATTCCTACCTAGCTCCTTCTACTAAGACTATGCCAGGCTCTGTGCCTGGTAGTGGTGACACTGAATTGATAAGACTTACATTTTGCTCTTGAGTCTTAAAGTTGGGAAGAAAGCATGGAAGGAGATAACCTCATTGCAGACTGCTGGGTCCTGTGTGAAAAGCACATAGCACAGAGGCAGAGAAGGCTTCCATGGGCTTTTCCTCTCTTGTCTTCCTGAAAACTATTCATCCATCAAGACTTTCACTTGGACAGCCCCTCCTCTTTACAGCCTTCTCTGACTTCCTCTGCTGTTACTGCTGTGCTTTGTTAACTTTTGCAACCCTTGGTTCTCCAGGTGGTCCAGATTGGGAGGAGATAGTTGAGGCAGAGATTGCCAAATAGGTATTAACAACTTCTTGAATTCATTTTTATTTCCTTTCCTTTACCACCTCTTGAAAGTAACATGACTCTCTTCTTTGAAACTAGGAAGAACAGCCTGGCCATTCCTGAGTCTAACATGAACTGGAAGCCAGAAGTTAGCATTATCTTGCTAGAAGAGAAAGCCTGTATTAAAGGTTGTGGGGATTTGCAAATAGGATAGGCCCACTGTGGCCTTCAGATCCTGATAGATGAGTTTGAAGGGTTTCCTCAACCTCAAGGGAAATCAGAGTTGCGTTAGGTGGCTGTGGGCTAATTACATCTTTTAGAGGTAGAAAGGAGCCCTGGTAATGAGCCTGGCTCACTTTGTTTATTTTACCCAATTTCAGTATTTGCTAATGGGGGTAATTTCAGTGCTCAGCCTCTGTTTTCTATTTGCCGGCAGCATCAAATTAAATCCTGAATGGAGGGCTGCCTGGCTGGGCGTGGCTCAGCGGTTGAGCATCGACCTAGGATCCAGGTGATCGGGGTTCAATTCTGGTCAGGGCACATGCCTGGGTTGCCGGTTGGATCAATGACTCTCTCATCATTGATGTTTCTATTTCTCTCTGTCCCTCTCCTTTCCTCTCTCTGAAATCAATAAAGATATATCTAAAAAAAAAAAAAAAAAGAAGAAGAAAGAAATCCTGAATGGGAAAAAGCTTTGTAAACAAAAAAATCACCCCTAAAATATTAGGTATTATCATTCTCCAGAACAAGGACAGTGGTTGAATAATCCATTTTTCTCTAGTTTAGAAGTAGGCACACTGAAAATGTTTGTTGAATGACTAAGTGTCCTAGTAGGAGATAGATGTTTGCGTTTCTTTAAACGTTTCCATATTATCTAGTAAATATGCCATACTGCTTAATGCTTACCCTAAGCTGTTCTGTAATTTCTTCTGTTACCAATGCTTTCAAGCTCCCAACACCCAACAGATGGTTTATTGACTCCTAGGTATTTTTGCCTGTAATCAGGATATGTTGCTGTCAAATGGACAGTGGTGTCTGGGCTATGACCTTTTTCTGAAGAGCTCGGTTCTCCCTCCAGACTTCTGAAGGTGGGAACTGTATCTTATCCATGTCTGTGTTCCCCCAGTGCCCCGCTATGCAGCAAGTGCTTAATACATATTTACTGACTGACTAATAGGAAGAAGAGTAGCATGTTTTTGCACAACTATTTGGCCAGCCAAATCAACTCCAGATATCAGAAAGTGACAAATGTCACAGCTACGTTACCCCACCTTACTTTTGCACTGAGGTGAACCCATTTTCTTAAAATTAAAGAACCTCTGAACAAAAAGCCATGACTTTTATCATTATTTTTAAGAGCTTCCTGTGTGCCTGGCAATATGGGAATCATTAACTCATTTTTTTCTCACAACAGTTCCATCATGTAGTTATCATTATTATACCCATTTTTTGATGAGGAAATAGGGTCAGAGAAGAATAATTTCATTAAGACTTGTGAAGTTGAGGATCCAGAATTTGAACCCCTGATGCATGCTCTAAATCACAATGAATGGGAAGTAAGTTGTACTGAAACGGAGGAGCAGGAAAGGAATGTGTTTCTATCACCATCAGGGAGAAGCCTAGGTTGAGGTAGGATCAGATGGAGGGCTTTCTAGTGGGACACAGGAGATTTAGCAAGACTACACCTGGTAGGACTAAAACAATAATTAAAATTTCTTGGGGGAACCAAGGAAAGAAAACAGAAAATTGAATTTTTCTCTATGAAATTAGTCAGCATTTTTGCATTTCTTTCAAATTTAAGGAGCACTTTCCCCTGTGTTATCTCATATAGCTCCTGTGACAGCCTTGTGAGTTATTACTCTTACTTGAGAAATGAAAAAAATAGATTCAGATTATAACCAACTTGTCTATGGTGGCAAGTAGGAAGGTTATGAAGACTAAAAAATCATTTATTTGTTCAATAAATATTTACCGAGCACCTACTATGTGTCATGCACTGTTTTAGATGCTAGGGATATAGTAGCGAACAAGAACAAAGCTCTTTGTCCTCATGAAGCTTGCAAAGTAGATAAACTATGATTTCTTTTTCAGTTACTCTCTGTCAAGTAATGGATATTGGTTTTGGTTTTCAATGTTAGCTGTCTTTTAGAATCATCTGTCACACTTTGAAAAAACACTGATGTCTGGATCCCACTCCATACCAGTTAAATGAGACTCTTTGGGGGTAAAGTCCAGGCACTGGTGTGTGTGCATGTGTGTGTGTGTGTGTGTGTGTTTTAAATGTGCTCCAGAGGGTTTTAGTGTGCACTCAGGCTTGAGAAGCATTGGTTTATAACAGTGGTTCTCAACCTTGGCTGATCATTAGAATCATCTTGAGAACTTAAGAATACACACACACACACCAATGCCTGGACTTCATCTCTGAGATGAATTAAATTAGAATCGCTACTGTTGTAGCCAGACACTTGTCATTTAAAATGTGCCTCTTCAGAGAGTGGAGTTTGCATGAAGCACTTGGGACAAAGAACAACTTGGTCGCATGATTTCATACAGTTCCTCTCACCTCTCAAGCATATGGATCATTGGTTTTTTATTCTTGCAAGAAATATTTATTGAACACCTACTATACTGCTGGTGAGTCACTTCCTTTTCCCAGGTCCTGATTCCTTCTTTCTGTGACAGACTTGATAATCTCTAAGGCTTATTGAAGCTCAGTCTATAATTCTACAAGAGAGATTTGGGCTAGGAATGTTAGTGGCTCAGAGGACTCACTCTTGGAGACCTGGGTTAAATTATATGTCCTCTTGACAGTAGTGTATGTTGCATCTGAAAGACAGAAATTCATGAAAATAACGTGTGGGTATTTTTCTCACATTAAGCAATTTGTCCACAAGGAACATATGGACTCTTCATCTCATTCACCCAGAAAAACAAGAGTGGGCTCAGAGGGGAAGACTCAACAGGGTCAGATTGTGAAAGTCAGCCGGAGGCAAGAGGAAACAAAAAGGTGTGCCTTGCACATCCAAAGCACCTGGGAGCAGCATAAAGCAAGCTAGAGGAAGGCAGCTTACCACTTGGCCTAGTTCTCTTTGACCTATAATTGGTCTGCACTGGCAGAAGAAAGACGATAGCCATAGCTGTTGAAAGGCAGTGTAGTGAGCATAATGGTTAAGCTCATGAACCTTGGGGCCACTTATCCTGGTTTTGAATCCTCTCTCTGCCATTTGCTTTCTTTATGACCCTGGACAAGTAGCCTGACATCTCTTTGTATTAGTTTCACTATCTATAAATTGGGGCTCATTACAGTAATACCTACTTCATAAGTATGTCTTGAAGATTATAAGCGTGGCACCCAGTAAGTATTTTTACATAAAATTTTACTGATTTTGAGTAAGTGTCCAGCACTCTACTTGTGTTTGCTCCCTGATCTTTACTTTCCATGAAGTAGGAGCTATTTTCCCAATTTTATAAATGAAGAAATAAAGTGACAGAGATGTTGTCACCTGGAAAAATTGACCTACCTAGTAAGTCTGAGAGTCAGGATTTGACTCCAGGGGATTGATTCCTTAGCACCCACTGTCGATGTAAGAAACATCCAAACCTGTAGATAATTTTTATAAGTGTTTATTTGAGCCAAACTGATGGCATGCTGGGAAAGAAGATCTCAAATGCTCCAGTTTTGCAGTTTCTTTTATACATTTGGAACTAGGGAGGGAACATAAGGAAGATTACATGGAGGTGAGAGAAAGCAAAGTACCAGACAGCTAACAAGATTATGTGTTCCCTTGAGGGTGATTACCTTTCTGAGGGGTCTGAAAAAGAGGATTACTCTGTCATTTCAAAGGTGTGTTTACCTAGATGCACAAGAACAGGGCTTGATGAAGGCAAAGATACCCCTCTCTTTTTTTGTCCTGGGGCTTGACTATCCGCCGTAACCTGCCTAGTTAGGAATTTATGATTAGATCACCCTATGAGGTTACTTTTGGTCAGATTTATTACAAAGCCCCTCTTTCTTCCATACCACTCACCCACAGGACTATACTGCATAATGATATAAGCCATTATCTTCATCTTGGTGCCCACTGATAAAGGAACTGAATTGGGCTTTGGGGATGCTGAAAAAGATGATACCTGGGTCCTGCCTAGGGGAGTTTACACTGTAGTTAGGGACAGCAGACATATGTATAAGAAGATTGCAATCAAAGGTGCATCATGTTTGGTGTCAAGGGAGTTCAGAGAGTAGCCAGTGACAGTTTTGTCATGATGTGTGGCTTTGAATTGGATCCTTGACAGATACAGGCAGGGTGTTGTGTATGAGCAAAGGCAAGGAGATAAAGCTGTGGGTGGCATTTTGGGGGGCTGAGGAAAGTACCTTTTCCCCTCTACCATATTGTAGGAAATCCATGGGAGGCCTCTCAAACTCAGTGCCAAAGTGAGGGGTTGCCTAGAATTGCTAGGCCTCTTTCTGGGGATGTCATGGGAGCAGATAGTACAGAAGCATAATCTTAGGTTGTCATAGCTGGACAGGACATAAGAAGACCATCCAGTCCAAACACTTCATAGCACAGATGGGGAAACTGAGGCCCAGAAAGGTAAAAGGATCAGCCCCAGAAAGCCAGCAGCAAACTGGTAGACTTTGTCAGGCCAATATTTCTGCCATGTAGTGATGCATAAGAGAGCCTAGGCCACTTATTGGAGATAAGATTTAGTAGCATCCAAGTTTGCTCCTTTAGACCCAGAGGTCATCATCAGAACTTACTTCCAAGTTTTTGGCTTTATTTAACTTCCTGTCCTGTCACAGATTAAGACTTGAACATGAGCCTTGGCAGATGTACTATGGAGGCCACACAGGTTGAGTTGAGAGGAAGACAGGACAGGGACAAAATGTGAGTTCTTAATTTTTCCCAGAATATTATTTTTATTTTTAAAGTATTTTTATTGATTTTTTAGAGAGGGAGGAAGGGAGAGGGAAAGGGGGAGAGAGGAACATTCATCAGTTGTCTCTGGCTCGTGCTCAGACCAGGGATGGAACTTCCCTGCAACCGGGAATGTGCCCTGACCGAGAATTGAACCCACCACCTTCTGGTGCAAAGGATGCTGCTCCAACTGTTGTAGGCGGCAGGAATGGCATCAGGTGTTAGACCTGTGGGGTACACCAGACCTGGGTTCAGCAACCTTATACTTGAGTTCTGGCTAGGAAAGAATTCAGAGCCCAGATTCAAAGTATAAGAGAACATTTATTTGGAAAATCACAGAGGTAGAAGAAGTAATTTTTAGAAGAAATGAGCTTAGGGAACAAGTTATAGAGGTAAAGGAAGGGCCCTTGGGAGTGAGGAAGGTAATAGTAATGGGTCTGGGGGGGGTGGAGAGGAAGGGGTAGGGAAAGGGAAAGGGAAAGGGAAAGGGAAAGGGAAAGGGAAAGGGAAAGGGAAAGGGAAAGGGAAAGAAGGGAAAGACAGGGGCATGCTCCTGGGAGGGAGAGCACGCTGGGTCCTCCATCTTAAGGGTTTTAAGGGTGGAGATTTTAGGGGAAGCCCCAGGGGGAGATCTTAATAGAATATTCAGTAGCTTTCCAGGTGTGTCCTTTCAGGATCTAAGTCTCCACTAATTGATTGGTCGTTGCCAGGGCAAGGGGTCATTATCCAATGCAGCTGGTCCTTAGGTCAGCTGTGGGGTCATGTGGTTATGTGTATGGTTTTGCTGCTTTTGGGGGCCTCGAGCTGAGCTATAACTGATGCCTAGATATTATCTCTAAGGATGAAAGGTGAGGGGGTCCAAACCGCATTACCTTCTGTCCTTGCCTATCATCCTTGCTCTGCTCATGTCTATGTAACTGCCTACCATACAACCAATCCCTGCCTTAAAAACAACAACAAAGAATTCCTGCCTTAAGGCAAAGCAGGTGCTGGAGAACCAACCCACTGTGGTATCTTAATCTTGCCCTAGGGGAGGAAAGGTCACCCTGGGGGTGAGGTCCCCCCCTACAATTGTCCTTTGCTAAGCACCCAGGGCTTTCTGCCCTGGTAACCTTCTGTACTTGACCCATCGTCCTTACTCTGCTCATGTTTACCTAACTGCCTACCACACAACCAACTGAGCCACACTGGCCAGGGCCAGAACATTATTTTTAAATGTGTTAGGTAAAGTAGATAAACTTACAGAGGGAAACAATTGTTAAAATACAGTTATCCAAATATTTTTTTAAAATTGGAATATGGTAATATTTGTGCTTCTTTGGTAACACATTTTAAATTACAAGATCTAACAGCAGGTCTAATAATTACTGTAATTTTGAATGAGTATAAGTGAAATTTCAAGATACTGGTGACAACTTTCATATGATATACAATCTGTGATTTCTATTACTGATAAAGTCACAGGTACTATTAACACATCTGTGATTTGTTGCCTACACTCATCATTTCAATGAGAACTTAGTGAAAATGAAGAGGCAATTTTTTTTCACAGGCTTCCTGAACTCTCCTCATGTTACTCTTGGGGGTCTGTGGACCTCAGGTTAAGAATCCCTGCCTTAAAAAACAAAGAATTCCTGCCTTAAGGAAAAGCAGGTGCTGGAGAACCAACCCACTGTGGGATCTTAATCTTGCTCTAGGAATTGACCCTGAGGAGAGACTTGATCACCCTGAAACTACATTTAAGATTGTACATGTGTGCGGACACAGGCATGGATGCATGTCATTGGTGCTACTCTCCAAACAGTTCTGGCTTTCCTTCCTCCATGTACATGACAGGATTGTACCTCCTCACTCCTTTGCAGTTAGGTGTGGCCATGTGACTTTCCTGGGCCAGTGAAATATGTCACTCTCCTGCTCCAAAGCCTCTTGTGGCTCCTCATCATGCTCAGGATGGATTCCACATTCCTTATCTCTGCCAAGCTCTCTGACCTCAGCTCCTACCACTTTCATCCTGGCTCACTTTGGCTGCAGCGGTCTCATTTTTGTTCCCCACCAAGCTCATTTATGCCTCAGGATCCTTGCACAAGCTATTCCTCTAGCTAAAACACTTATGCCCCAAATTTTAGTATGACCAGCTCATTCTTGACCTTTAGATCTCACCTTCCATTTTAAGACCTTTAGCTTTATTGAGGTATAATTCACATGCCATACAATTCCCCAATTTAAAGTGTACAATTCAGTGGCTTTTATTATATCCACAGAGTTGTGCAACCATCACCACAGTTTTAGAACATTTTCATTACTCCCAAAAGAAACCCTGCTCCCCTTAGCCATGATAACCACTAATGTACTTTCTGTTTCAATAATTTTTTATTCTGAATATTTCATATAAATGGAATCATACAATATGTGGCCTTTTGTGTCTGACTTATTTTACTTAACGTGATATTTCCAACGTTCATTCGTATTGTAGCATGTGTCAGCACTTCATTCCATTGTATGGCTATATGACAGTTTGTTTATCCATTCATACACTGAAAAACATTTGGTTTGTTTCTATCTTTTGGCTATTACGAATAATGCTGCTATGAACATTCATTTTCAAAATTTTGTGCTTTTAATTTTGTGCTTTTAAACATGCTTTTATTTGTCTTGGGAATAAACCTAGGAGTGGAATTGTTGGCTCATATGGGAACTCTATGTTTTGCACTTGGAGGAACTGCCAGACTGTTTTTCACAGAGGATGCAGCATTTTACATTCTCACCAGTAATGTATGAGGATTCCAATTTCTCTAAATAGATATTTCTCTGCATCCAGTTTCTCTACATCTTTGTTATTTTCCATGTTTTTTTAAATTTATTTTAGCAATCCTAGTGAGTGTGAAGAGATATCTGATTGTGACTTTGATTTACATTTTCCTAATGGCTAATGATGTAGCACATCTTTTCATGTGCTTACTGGCCACTGTAGATCTTTTTGGAGAAACTTCTATGCAAGTCTTTTGCCCATTTTTGAATTAGATTGCTTGTTATTTTCTTGTGGAGTTGTACTTCTTTATGGATTCTGGATATTAATCTCTTGTCAGAGGTTTGTAAATATTTTGTCAGAGGTTTGTAAATATTTTGTCCCACCCTAGCCTGTTTGGCTCAGTGGTTAGAGCGTTGGCCCATGGACTAAAGGGTCTCATGTTTGATGCCAGTCAAGGGCATGTACCTCATTTGCAGGCTTGATCCCTGGCCCCAGTCAGGGCTCGTGCAAGAGGCAACCAATCGATATGTCTCTCTCACATCGATGTTTCTCTCCTTCTCTCTCTCCCTCTCTCTCCCTCTCTCTCTCTCTCTCTCTTCCTCTCTCTGAAAAGCAATGGAAAAAATATCCTCAGGTGAGGATTAAAAAAAATATTTTGTCCCATTCTGTGGGTTGCTTTTTCATTTTCTTGATAGTGCCCTTTGATGCACAAAAGTTTTTATTTTTGATGATGTCCAATTTATCTATTTTTAATTTGGTTGCTTAACCTTTTGGTGTCACACATAATCCAAAGACACTCAGATTTACATCTGTGTTTCCTTCAAAGAGTTTTATAGTTGAGTTTTATAGGTCTTTTAAAGGTCTTTGATCCATTTTGAGTTATCTTTTTTAAAAAAAATTTAGAGTGCATTTATTAAAGCTGGGGACAGTGAAACAAGGAAGGGCTTAGGATAGAAAAAGCAACAGGAGACAACCTAGGTGGGGCTGCTTTGGCTCTCTAGAAATGTTATAGGAAAGAAATGAGCATAGGCAGGGCTGCTTTGGCTCACTGACAAAAAAAAAAGTCACAGTGAAAGAAGTGAGCCAAGGTGGGGCTGCTGTCAGCTCACTGGAGAGTCAGAGAAAAGGGGGCCTTGGAGACAGGTTCAGGGGATTATCCTGGGACAAGCTGCCACTGCCCATTGCTCCCCTGGTTGCAAGTCTTGAGGGTCCCTTAGAGTTTAGGAGATGCGTTCCTGCTGGGGAAGAAAATGGGGAAGGGAAATGTGCTGGCATACTCACGGGAGGGAGAGCCTTGAGTTATCTTTTTTATATGATGTGAGGTAATTTCTTTTTCTTTTTCTTTCGTTCTTTTTCTTTTTTTCCTTTTTTTTTTTTTTTTTGGCATGTGGTATCCAGTTGTCCTAGCATCTTCTGTTGAAGAATTACTCTTTCCCCATTGAATGTTATTGGCACCTTTGTCAAAAATCAATTGACCATAGATGTATGGGTTTATTTCTGGACTCACAATTCTATTCCATTGATCTATATGTGTGTCCTTATGCCAGTACCACACTGTTTTGATCAGTATACCTTTGTAGGAAGTTTCAAAATTGGGAAGTATTATTCCTTCAACTTTGTTTTTCATTTTCAATATTGTTTTGGCTATGCTGGGTTCCTTGGATTTCCACATGAATTTTAAGATCAGCTTGTCCATTTGTGCAATGCTGATTTAGTTTTACATTCTTTCCTCTTTATCAAGGATATCCACATTCATTTATTTATTCAACAAATATTGATTAAGTGCTTACCATGTGCCAGGCACTGTGTCAGGTGCTTGGAGACACCATGGTGAGCAAAACTAGCCATGGCCCTTGCCTTCAGGGAGCTAAAAATATAGTAGGAGAGGCAGACAGTAACCAAATAATTACACAAATTATTTTAAAATGAATGATAGAAAGAATTGACATACTCTAGGGAGACTAGAAATCTTTCCTGGAGAAATTAACAATCAGGAAGTTTCCTGGAGCTGAAGGGGGTTTGCAAAGTGTATTTGAGGCAGCAAGGACACCATGTGAGAAAGCTCTATGGCAGGCGGGAGCATGATTCCAGGAAGTGCAAGGAAGCAAATGTGGTGAAGCACAGGGAACAAGAGAAAGAGCAGCACTAGATGAGGGAGAGTTGTGTGAAGGTGATCAAACCCTCAGGGTCTTGTGGGCTGTGGAAGAAGACCTAAGATTTTATCCTAAGAGCATCAGGAAGCCACTGAAGCAGAGAAGTAACATGATTTGATTTTGATTTTGAAATACTCACACTGACTGTTGTACAGAGAGAATGGACTGGAGGGGCATGGGCCAGAGCAGAGCCAGTTAAGAAAGTATTGCTGTAGTCTGAGGGAGAAATAACAGTAGTTTTGAGGAGAGTGGTGATGGTGACTCTGGAGAGGAGATTTTAGAGACAGCTTTCAGTTAAGGAGGACACAAGGTTTCTGGCCTAAGTGACAGTGTTAGGCTGGGTGGTCTTCATCAAGATAAAGAACAGTGGAGCATGGGCAGCTTTGGGGATGGGGGAATCAGTGTTATTGAGTTTGAGGTACCTTGCAAATGTCATGAAGTTATTTGATCCTCACGCCATATCATCCTGTGAGCAAGGTATAGAACTCTTGTCCTTATTTTGCAGATGAGGAAACAGTACCAGAGAGGTTATCATGGCTTGCCCAAGGCCAGGCAACCAGTAAGTGGCAAAGCCAGATCAGAATCCCATTCTTCTAAGAACAACTCTTTCTTTTCTATGACACCAGAACTGACTCTCTAGAAAGGTCTGTCCCAAATATTTTCAAATAATCAGAGAAAATCAATGCTAAGACTTCTCTCCCACACACCAAGTGTTTCCCAAACCTCAAAGACTATGCTTCCAGGAAAGCCTTAACCTCCTTTGTACAAACTTTCATCCACACAGCATTGTGACCAGGAGTGTTTAGAGTTCCCAAGTACCGGATGCCCCTACCCACATTTGCTGTCTGTGCACTCAGAGCTGCGCTGCCTCCTTTCCCAGTGAGGGTCACCCCCTGTCCAAAAGCCTTCCTGCAAGGCTCACCTGTCAGTGGTCAATGTATGGAAAGCTAAAAGGATGAGACATTGAGCCAGAAGATGGACGACCAAAAAATTCACAATGGATGCCAAGTCAAAGTGTACTTAATTGTTTTCATTTCAAGTGGAAGAGTGTGAGGAGAAGGAATTGAACAGGTGGCAGGAAATGGGTGAAATGAGAAACCAGGAGAAAGGAAAACAAATATATAAATTCAAGGAGTAGGAAGAAGAGAAAATAAAGTGGTTAAAGGTATGGGTTGAGGAGGAGACATCCTCTGTTTCAAATCAGGTCTCTGACATTTACTAGCTGTATGATCTTCGGCAAGTTATTTTATGTCGTTAAGTGGAGGTTAAATAGTACTAACTTTATGAAGATTATGGAGAGAGCATGCATGTAATGTACTTGCCACAGTGCCTGACAGAAGAAAAGCACTAGATAACTGTCAGTTGTTATTATGATCATACAATCCCCTCCTCATTTCTCCCACCTCTACTTCCCCCAGCTGTTCCAGGCAGGTTCACCCTGGCCAGCTCGGTTCACTATACTCTCCATGGAGCCATTCCTGGCTGAGGCAAAGAAGATTCCATCAGCTTCAGCAGACCCAGGAACTGGAGAAGCTGTGTCAATAGCTGGGGTTCTACATTGGTCCCTGGGCCTTCTTGCTGCCAATTTGATCTGAGATCAGGCAGCTTTAAGAGCAACCTTTGGAGATCTATGTTGCATCTAAGTTGTTTCCTCTTCCCTTCCTCTCCTTCCCCCTTCTTTGCCATCCCCCATGTTGATTCCTACTCCCATAGTCTATGCAGTCACCCTGCTTTTTACGCTAGTTTCCCCCACCCCAGGACCAAAGTCCTGCGCTCTATTCTGGTCTTGGTACAGATTACTTGACTGCTCAGCAGTCTACCTGCTTGACATACTTTATTAATATTATACCCCTGCCTGAGGCATACACAATCAGTCCTGTTCATGGCACCCTCTGAGCATCGTATCTCATTTAGCCAGCTCCCCTCTCCTAGAACAGTGGTTAAGAGAATCCTTTGGGGTCCCAGACTTCTTTAGAAATCAGCTAAAGCCATAATGCCTGTCCCCCAAATATGCATGAATTCAATGTAACAGTCAAGATAGACTAAGTTATGCTGCAATAACAAACAGTATTACATTCTTATTCATGGGGACCAAGTTGGATCCAGTAGAGAGCATTCTGTTTATCCTAGTCACTCTGTGATCCAGGCTGGTGGAGGCTCCATTTTGAACATGTGCTTCTATAAGTTCAGCTATGAGAGGAAAAGGGGCATATGATCTGTTTTTGAACAATGGCCCTGACTGCTGTGTAGAGAATGGACTGTGAGACAGCAAGGGCGAAAGCAGGGAGACCATTCAGGAGGCTTGGTCTGGGTAATAGGTGATGGTGACCAGAACACACTGATGGCAGTGGAAGTAAGGAGAAGTGGAGGGATTTGGGATATATTTTAGAGTAAAGCAGACAAGATTTTCTGGTGGATTGGATTTGGAGAGTAAGGAGAAGAGAGGATGACTGCTAGTTTTTTGGCTTGAACACGTAGGTGGATTCCATCCATTCCTAACTGGTATTGAAACCACAGAATCCTTGGATGTGTCAACACGTATCTCAGTGACAACTGAAAGGAGCCTCCTCTTGGAATTCTATAAAGGTGCCCCTCTAGCTGTTTTGTAAAGATTTAACTGACAGGGCATTTTTTTGTTTTTCAGGAGAGCTCTTTGATAATGGACACACATGCCTACACACACACACACACACACACATGTTCACAAACACATACTTATCACACACTCCACACACCACTGTGGCAGCTCCTTCTGGACCTAGTCTTGGGGGGCAGGGGCTTCTTCAGGGTCTTTAACATGTCCCTGTGAGTATTTTTGTTTCCGATAAGAATGAGCATTTTCCTAACGATTTTTAGTTAGAAACAATAACAATAGCAGCACTTTCTTGGGGCCTCATCCTAGATAGGAGCCCTCTTCTGGTTTGCTCCTGGGAAGAGGTCAGCAGCAGTTAGTGACCTAGGTGGTCTGAAGGACCCTTTGTCCTGTCAAAGTGGTTTCCAGCCTTTGGAAATATTCAAACCCTAGCAGTAATACATTTATTAAACCAAATGTACACAATTCAAAGTAGAAGTTTGTGGCTAAGTATAATTGCTAACTAAATACATAACCTGTTGCCTGGGCAGCTCAGAGGGGAAAGGAATTGTGAAAAACTGGAAATAAAATGAATGAGTCTGGCCACTGACTGGCTGGTTCCAGGCAGAGTCAGTTTTGACTGAGGTATACTTCACAGCTCAGTGTTCACAGGGCCTTGGGGCAGGAGTTTGCATCTGTAGTGCTAACAGGTACTAATGGTCTCAATTCAGACCCTGGTTGCCAAACTTTTTCTCCCAAAAGGCAAAGACAATCCTTTAGGCTGTGTGCTTGAGGGGAAGTGGAGCAAAAGGGGAACCTCAAGTGGGGAGGGGTAAGCCTTAGCCTTACAGCCCCAAATGGGAAGCAGCCTCCTTGCCAGGAAAAGCCTCGGGGATTTGTGAGAGGCTAGAGGCTTCTCATAAGTAGGAACTAAGGTTCTATGGAGGAAGTGAGTGTCTTTTCTGCCCCGGAAAAGAAAAAATGGATGAGGTGCTTCTCTTCCTTTCCACCACCATTGTCTGTGCCTCTCCTAGAAATTCTGAAGCTAGGTGTCACTATGAGTTTTTTTACAGAGATAAAGGCATTGTGGTTATATGCAGCTTCTATGAGGTAGGCATCATTACCCCATTTTACAGAGGGAAAAGTGGAGGGAGAGGAGGAAAAAGACAGAGAGAGGAAGTGATTTTCCTGAGGCCACACAGGTACTGTACCAGTTGTCTGAACTGGGCTTTGCACCTGGGTTCTCAAGCTCTTGATGCTTCATTACATGATGCTCTTCTTCCTGCACATGGTGAGATGCAGGCTGTGCTCCCAAAGCCTACAAATGGGAATCGAGGCCTGGTTCTGTCCCTGCTCTGCACTGATAACCTGTCTGTCAGCCTAGGTGGCCTTCAGGGTTCTTTCCAGCCCTGGGAACCAGCAGGTCTCTGAATCCCTGGACCTGTTTCCCATCCAGTTACTTAAGCAGATGTTCTCTAAGGAGTCTACCAACCCTGACATTCTATAGGCCTGGGAGGGGCAAAGAGCCCAAGAGTTTTCAATGTGTGATGCATTGAGCCTTAGTGAATCCCAGAGATATTTCAGGGGTTGCCATGAATACTTTTCTGATCCTGTCTTGTATAGTGGAGATCTACAGGTGATTTTGTTTGCAAAAAAAGGGCTGCTTTTAAAAACAAACAAATAAAAATGAGCAAAATAAAAATTTTAAACCCCTGGACTAGACAGTGAATGAGAAACAAGTTTGAACAAAATTATTCACTGATAGTGATAGTCATGAGGGTGGTGTGTGTGTGATGGGGGCAGTTTGGACTGGAAGGTAAAATAAAAACAAGAGAGAAAAATAAGATAACAGTTTTAGTATGTGTCAGTTGCCATTTTGAAAAGAGGAGGAACTAGGGAAGTGAAAGGGAAACAATGATTATTGAGTACCCACTGTGTCCTGGTGCTTTTCTGCTTGTGGTCTCACTCATAGAATTCTTATATCAGCCCCTTGTGTTTTAAGTATTATTGTTCCTATTTTAAAGGTGAAGTCACTGAGGCTCAGAGAGACAAAATGACTTATCTAAGATCATATAGCAAGTAAATTGTGTTGCTGGGATTCAAACCCACCTCTGTTTGACCCCTAAACCCACACCCACTCCTGATAAGAGCTACTCCCTTAGAAGAGGGTTGAGAAGTTACAGGTAGATGGGCATCAGGGACACACAGCACCTTCCTTTGGCAGCAGTCAGAAGACCTGGGTGTGCTTGTGGAGAATCAGGTAGCAGGACTCATGTTCTTAGTGATTAAGGGAGAGAGAGAGAGAGAGAGAGAGAGAGAGAGAGAGAGAGAGAGAGAGAGAGAGAGAGAGAGAGAGAGAGAGAGAAGGAAGAGAAAGAGAAGCCAGAGATGGAAAATGACAGGAAGAGAAATCAGCAGTTCCATAGGACTAGAGTGTCAGAGCTAGACCAGGAAGGGCCTGGACTTGGGCCTGGACAAAAGGTTTTAGAACCTCTCAGGACTTGTGTCCTTCACTGAATCAACTTGGACTCTTGGACTATGCTGTTTATTTTGGAATTTCTGGCTACATCCTAATATCATCACACTTGTGGTAAAGTATTTTACCCTCATTTATCCATTTATTTGGTTTAATAATATAACAAACATGCATGAACCCACCACTCAAACCACAATCTAGAACATTACTAAGAACTTATATTTGCCAACGTGCTAAGTATTTTTGTGGTTGTTTTGATAAATAATTGTCTTTCTTTTCAGGACTGTGGTTGTGGTTTCCTTTCCCTGATAGTGACAAACACCAAAGAGAAGATTTAGCTTATGTATCAGTTAGAATGAGCTAGGTTGTGCTGTGGTAGCAGACAACCCAGAATCTTAGTGGCTCTTAACAACAAAGGTTTATTCTTTGTTCTTATTACATGTCTCTGTTGAGTTAGCCGGGGCTCTGCTCCTTGTCTCCTTACCTCAAAACCCAAGTGGTCAGAGAAGCCACCATTTCAAACTTTGTTGGTTACCACAGCAAAGGGAAAGAAAGCTCCATAGGACCTCACACTGGCATTGAAGTGTTTCAACCTGGAAGTGATATATTTTACTTCTCCACCATTAAAGAACTCATCATATGGTCTCACCCAACCATTATGGACCACAGTGGGCTAGCTAACTGTGTATCCAAAAAGCACAGAGCTGGGGATATTGGGAGAACAGTGCTAGTGACCATCACAGCCCACTTACTTACTGTGATAAGACATATGGACATGACTTGACTCTATCTAAGGAAGTTCTGGAAGAAGGGGATTGCATGAGCAGAGTTGAAAAAGCCTACCTGAGTTTCACTCATTCCTATTTCACATTAGATTAGACTGTTAAGGCAGCCTGCCCCATTCTGCACCCATTTTCCAACCAGAGCCTCTTTCTCTTTGGAATTTCCCATTCTGCTCTACCCATTTCCATCTGTCTGTGTTTCATGGGCTCAAACCCAGCAGGGCATTTGACCATAGATTCTGACTGGCATCTCACAGTGAGGTCTCACTTTAGGTTCTTTTCCTCCCATACATGATTTCTCAGATAATCAGGGAACGGCTACTACCTCCTCTGGAGTGGCACTTGAGTTGACAATGGTGGGACTGGATTCTGTGCAGAGTGGTAAGGGGAGAAGAGATGGACTGGTGAGTCATCACTGTTATTTCTGCTGCATTCCCATTGATCTCACAAGGCTAAAAGAGTCAGTAACTAAGACATAGCTAGGCTTTAGTTCTAAACACCAATTGATAACTGAAATTCATATTGCAAAACAAGTTCAGGAAAAAGAGTAAAGGGGTGGCACTGGCTTTTGACCCTACTTCTGAAAAGGAAAGATTAGCTGGATAGCCCAGGAAACACATCCTTGGCCTCTGAGCACAAGACCTGTGTCAGGCAGGTCTTGGCCTCCTGAGGGTGCTTCTGAAGACCACTGAGTGTAGCCTGGAGAAAGGCATAAGAAGAGAGAGAGCTTTGTCATGGTTTATACATGCATAGCATTCAGCAAACTGTACCAGGCTTAGGTGAGGCACAGAGGTGAGCAAGACACACATTGTCCTGGGCCTCACAGAACTTATAGTCTAGTAGGGGAAGAAAATGATTAAGCAAAGAATATAGGGTACGAAAAGTGCTTTCACAAGGATGAGTACAAGATAATAAAGGGATAGCATCTGAACTAGATGTGGGAAGTCAAGGTAAGCTTCCTTAAGGAGTGATCAGTCCCTCACCTAAATAGAGAACTGAAGGATATGTAGGTGTTAACCAGGTGAAAGCAGGTGGGAAGGAAGGAAGTTGCAGAAAGTTGGGAGGTAGAGGGAAGCAAGAAGGACTGAGCTTAGAGAGACAGGCAGAGACTAGATCATGAAGGAGCATGAATGCCGTGTGGAGGGACTTTGACGTTATCCTGAGGGCAGCAGGGAGTCATGGAATGGTTTGCCTTTTGGATCAAGCTTGCCTTTCAGAAACATCACTGTAGAAGCAACATGGAAGATGGGTTGGGAAGGAATAACATTGGAGGCAGGGAGTCTGTGAGTACTAGTGACCTGGTTAAGACAGTTGTGATGGGGCTGGAGAGAAGTGAATGGATCTGAGGCATATTTATGCTGATAATCTGAATACACAGATGTGAACAGTAAAGGAAAGTCAGGAGTCAACAGTGATGCCTAGGTTTCTGGCTTGGACAAGTGGATAGTAGTGACAGGAGTATAGTGTGATGGCTAAAAGCAGTGGTTCTGAAGCCAGACTGCCTGGGTTTGAATCTCAGATCTGCCATTGATTAGCTGTGTGACCTTGGACAAGTTTTTTAACTTATTTATGCTTCATTCAGTTCCCTTACCTGTAAAATGAGGTTGTTAATGTTACCGTCCTTATAATGATTAAGTAAACAATATGTAACACCTTGAACCATGTCTAGAGCATAAGTGTTCAATAAATAGTAGCTATTATTATAGGCAAAAAAGAAGAGGAATAGGTTTCATAGGAATAATAATGAGTTCAGTTCCAGGGATGTCAACTTTAGGTTGTCTGTGGAACACTCAAGTGGAAATTGGCTATATGACTCTGTGGCTCATGAGATATTTGGGCTAGAAATATATATTTTAGAGTCCTCAGCTTATAGATTGTAATAGAAACCTTGGAGATTGTGCAGGAAGACTTCTTAGAGAAGAAAAGAAGGCCTAGGGCCAAGCCCTGAGAACCCTCAACATTTGTGGGATGGACAGGGCTAAAGGAGCCCAACAAGGAGGCTGAGCAGCAGCCAAAGAAGTGGGAGAAAAATCAGGGGAAGGCACAGCATCACAGAAGCAAAGATGAGAGCATGTTCCAAGATGCAGGCAGTGGACAATGGTGGTGATGCTTTGGAGAGGCCAATGTAAGAGAAGATCTGAGAAACTACAATAGGATTTAGCTACAAGGAGATTGTTGGTGACAATAGTTTCAGTGGAGTGGTAGAACTGGATGTCAGACTACATTGGGTTGAAGAGTGGGAGTGAGAAAATGGAGATAGCACGTATAGACAGCTCTTTCCAGAAGTTTGTCTGTGAAAGGGAAGTGAGAGCAGATGAGTGAGGATTATGGAGGAAGGGAGGGAATCCTTCAGTGCTGATGGGGAAGAATCTGACAGTAGAAGGAGAGATAGGAGATACAGATAAAAGAAGGAATAATTGAGGCTTGAGGTCCCTGAGATGGCAGGAAGAGATAGAATACAGAGGAGGTCAGTCTCAAGCAGGAGTTTTAACAGGAAGGGAGGAAAGTATGGATGTAGTGAGTGAGCTTGCAGATTTCCTTATGGAATGTTACTGCCTGGCGGTTTATCTTTTTCTGTGAAATCCAGTGAGGGGGATGTGGCATGATTAGAAGTTTGTGGATGATAGTGGAGGCCAAGGTTGCTCAGAGAGCCTCTGGAGAGAAGGGAAGAAAGATCAATAGGGACTGAAAGAAGAGTTGCCTAGCCATAGTGAAGCCCAGTGGAAGTTGAGACCATTAATTTATAATGCTGCCCACTGCAAGGTTGGGTGTTTTCCCCAAGCAGTGCTTAGCAGTCCTTAGCAGTCGTAGGGTAAGAGAAGAAAAGGCATACATTTGGATTGATGTAAGGCTTGGGGATTTGCAAGATGGATATAATGATAGACAATGGTGTTAGAAAGGTGGGGACATTGGCAAGTGAGTAAATGACTGGCTTCTAATTCCCCTGGTCTTCGATTCAGAAGCTCTGGTTCCTGCTGTCACCAGTAATTTATGTTTATTCTTCACTCTATTTCATAGCTTCTGCTTCACTCAAGGCTCTTATACTGCCTCACAGCTTCTGCCTCGCATGCGTTTGTGTGTGTGTGTGTGTATTTCTTTCCCCAGTACTGATTGGGGACCCTCTCCATGTCTGTATTGAGATTCCACAGGAGAGACTGAGTGATTTCATTAGTCATTATCTTCTATGTTTGGCAGATAGCTCAGGCCACCCTCTAGGCTGCTGGCCAACCTATGGATTTTCTTCCCTGAGTCAGGGTTTATGTCTGCTCCAGCCAGCTAATGTCAACATTCTTCAGAAGATATCGTGGGTAAGACACACGGAATGGTTAAGAATTTGGTTTCTGGAACCAGACACCTAGGCTTGAATCCAAGATATCCCACTTACTGTGTGACCTTGGACAATTTACTTCACCTCTCTGATCCCAGTTTTCTTATTTTTGAAATGAGTTCCATAAGAGAACTTGCCTCATTGGTTTTTGTGAGAATGGAATAAGATAATACATGATAAGACTTAGCACAGTACCTGACACACAGCTATTTCCCTGTAAACATTACTTACTGCTACTACTGTTGTGATTATTTTACTGTGAAGGCAGGCAATCAGGACCAAATAGACTTTTGGACAAGGCACTGGGGGAGGCAGGGTTTGAATCCCACCACAATGGAATGAACACACTTTTCTTTCCTGCACACCAGCTCTTTGCTGTTTTCTGGTCTCTGACCTTCCCTCAGGGACAGTTTGTCACCTTCTGGGCTCTAAATGCCCAAAGCCTTTGGACTACTGAGTCTCCAAGGGCTGAGGACAAAGCTAACCAGGTGTGCTCACGGTCAGTTGGAGAGGAATCCTGGCAGCCTGACCTCCCGGGCTCAGTCCTTGGTTTCTATGAGTCATGCTCCTCTTATGCTAAAGCCCAGCTCAGATTTGGAAGGGGAGTAGGGAAGTGGGGTAGGGGAGGGGAGGAAAGGAAGGAGGAAGGCAGCAATTTAGTCTCTTTCTGAGTTTGTTGGTAAGCTCAAATTTTTGGAATCTTTCCTTAGAGCTCTATTGAGGGAATCTGAGGCCCCACTGTGACCAGACTGCTATGAAGGGAACTGTTCACCCGGTTCATGAGGCCCAAGATGCCTGGTTATATGAGCAACACCTCCCCAGGCACCATTTACTCTCCATCTCTCTATCCCCTAGAGCTTGATTCAAGTGGGTAATTTTTTTCTTTTTTTTTAAATTTCATTTTTCAATTACAGTTTACATAAAGTATTATCTCGTATTAGTTTCAGGTGTATAGCATAGTGGTTAGGCAATTATATACTTTACAAAGTGTTCCCTCCAATAGTTCAAGTACCTACCTGACACCATACATAGTTATTACAATGTTATTGACTATAATTCCTATACTGTACCTTACATCCTCCTGCCAATTTTG
The DNA here is from genome assembly GCF_054644295.1 of Miniopterus natalensis. Lineage (NCBI taxonomy): Eukaryota > Metazoa > Chordata > Mammalia > Chiroptera > Miniopteridae > Miniopterus > Miniopterus natalensis. The sequence continues at coordinate 56,990,886 of NC_142103.1, read as the reverse complement.
TAACTACCAATTTGTACTTCTTAACCTCTTTACCTATTTCACCTAGTCCCCTAACTCTCCCTCCCCTCTGGTAACCACCAGTCTGTTCTCTGCAACTATGAGTCTGTTTCTGTTTTGTTTATTCATTAATTTTGTTCTTTAGATTCCACAGATAAGTGAAATCATATGGTATTTGTCTTTCTCTGTCTGACTTATTTCACTTAGCATAATTTCCTCTAGGTCCATCCATGTTTTCCCAAATGGCAATATTTCATCCTTTCCTATGGCCAAGTAGTATTCCATTGTATATATGTGCCACCACTTTTTTATCCACTCCTCTATTGATGGGCACTTGGACTGCTTCCATATCCTGGCTATTGTAAATAACACTGGAATGAACATAGGGATGCATATATTCTTTGGAATTAGTGTTTTGTGTTTCTTTGGATAAGTACCCAGGAGTGGAATTTCTGGGTAATATGGTAGTTCTATTTTTAAATGTTTTGAGGACCCTCCATACTGTTTTCCATAGTGGCTGCACCAGCTTGAATTCCCACCAACAGTACACGAGGGTTCCCTTTTATCCACATCCTAGCCAATACTTGTTGTTTGTTAATTTATTGATGATAGCCATTCTGACAGGTATGAGGTAATATCTCAGTGTGGTTTTAATTCGCATTTCTCTAATTTTTTTCCCCCCAGAAAAGAATGCAAAATAGGGGAAAGGAATGCATTCCAGAGAACCATTGCTCAGAGATTGGGCTCCTAGAAATGCCCCACTTCATGAGACAGATCCTTGATGTCTTGTGTCTGAGCTGTTGTTTTCCCAAGGATGGTGGGCAGGCCACTGGTGGTACATGACATAATTTCAGATAGTATATGACTGAACATTTAAAAACTTCAATAGTCATGAATTTACTTTAATGTATATTAGAAAAATATAATTAATACATAAAAATTGGTGGTTCCAAGGGTATTATTGCTTAGAACCAAACTGAAGTTGTTTTTTAAAGGAACTTTTTTTAAAGAAAAACAAAACACACCTAAACTATTCATCTCCTTTTCTTGATTTATTAGTCTGTGTTGGAAGCTCTCATTCTCTCTCACCCCCCTCTTCCTCCCACCCTTCCTCCCTGCCTCCCCCCTTTCTAAAATTGAATTTCCATCCAGAGGAAAAAATCCAGAAGAGGAAATTTCCCAAAGCAATTTGTACAAAGTACTTATTTATTATTTGCTATTTATTATAGCAACAAAAAGAAGCAACTTAAACAACCAATTATAGGGATTCGGCTAAGTAGGATGCAAGTTTTAATACATTTGGCTATATATGGTCCCCCAATTTACAATTTCATGAACTGCACTGGTACAAGAAAATATTTGTATGGAATACTGTTAAGTGAAAAAGATAGAGTAAAATAGTAGGTACATATTCACTTGTAGATATGTATATATGACATGTATCAGAAGATAACTTTTCAATTTTAAGTCAGAGGCACTAGGCAGCCAATACATACTTATTGAAATTGAATGCCAACTCTGAGACAGTTGGTGGTCATCAATTGGAGATTCCAGTTCAGCTGAAATTTAGAAGTGGGAGGTGGGGCACTCAACACTGTTCCCGTCTTTCACCGTGAAGACAGAAAGGTTAAGATGGAGATTGAACTAGAACTTGGGCCTTTTCTCTGCTAGACAGAACAGACTGCAATGAGAGTTTGGAGAGCGATCCTTGGCCTCTGTATGTCCACCTCACTGCAGAAATGAGCCCTTTACTCTCTCTCTCACTCCGACAAAGCATTTGGATAGAAGATTCCACTCCCATTCCAGAATAGTGTGCATTGCTGTGTGGAGACCCAGTGTGAGTTCCTTCCTGAGGCTTCTTGGCATAGGCTGTGTGCCCTTCCTTATCATCCAAAGTTTACACTGTAAATATCTGGGGTGAAAAGAAAAGCCAGGCCTCCAACCTGGGGCTGGTCCACTGGATGCTGAGCCAAGGGTGTATTCTTGATACAGAAGATAGCTCTCTCCCAGAGTTTTCCTGAAAGGGATTATTTTTGCTGGGCCAGGTTTTCCAGTTTTATTCAAGAGACCTAAGACCATAGGGAAGCAGAATGGGTGTGTATATGAGATAGCAGAGGGGAGAGACTTGTGTTTTTCTGTCTTTTCCTGACCAGTTACTACTCAACAATAGCTGCTGTTTATTGAATGCATACTCTGTGTTGTGTGCTTTATGCATGTTATCTAATTTAATCTTCATGACTGCTTGGCAAACTGTCATCTTCCCATTTTACAGTTGGGGAAATAGACTCAGAGAGACCTTATGCAAGGTAATTTACCTAAGAAATGGTAAAGTCAAGATCCACTCAACAAACATTTATTGAACCACCTAATCTATGGCAAACCTGTGCTGGGCACTGGACCTACAGCTGTGAACAAGAGCAGCCATTGAAAGGGTGTGTGTGTGTTACAAACAAGTAAACAGTGCGGGATAGTATTGGGTGGCTCATGCTGAGATGGGGAAGAAACTGATGCCACGGGAGCATGGAGGAGGGGCATCCATAACAGCCTGGGGCAGGAGGTGGGGAGTCAACAAAGGCTTTCCAGAAGAAGTGATGTCTGGGCTGGATCTGGAGGAGCAAGAGTCAGCCCAGTGAAGGCCATGGTAGGAAAAGAGTGATCTAAATAGAGGGCAGAGCATCACAAAGGGCCAGAATCAAGAGAGAACATAGTGCTTTGAGAAAGGCCTGCGTATGCTTGAGTATGGCTGGACTAAGCTGAGAGAGGAGACTGAGGAGGTAAGCAGGGGCTCTGTGGTGAAGTACCCTGGGAACCATGAGCAAAAGTTTGGATTGCACTCTAGGTGTGATGTGCAACCACAGGAGAGCTTTGAGTAAAAGAGTGATGAGATCTGATTGGCAGTCTCTTTGGCTCCATCTGGCTACTGGGTGGACAATGGGTTGTAAGGGAACACAGGTGGAAGTGGAGATATCACAATGGAGACTTAGCTCAGGGTGGTAGTACCAAGGGAGACAGATTTGGAGTTTGTGTTTCAGGTAGAACTGACAGCACTTCTGATGGATTCGAGGTCAGGGGAGAAAGGGAGGGAGGAGTCAAGCCAAGTCAGTTAAGCTCCAAAGACCTCAGCTTTCCTTCTCTGCAAAAAGAGGCTGAAGCTGAAGCCTTCCTGCAGCTAAACTTAAGATCTGGAGTGCTGGAGCCACTGGAAAACAAATGCATTTTTTCACCCCATTTCTTTCTTTTTTATTGCATTTATTGGAGTGACATTGGTTAATAAAATTATATAGATTTCAGGTGTATGATTCTATAATACATCATCTGTATATTGTATTGTGTGTTCACCACCCAAAGTCAAGTCTCCTTCCATCACCAACAAATGCGTTTCTTACTTGCCATTGAGCCAATGGGACAGGAGAATTTATTTATTTATTTGAGTGAACAACTTATACATGTGCTCAGCACTGTTTAAGTTCTTTACAAATATTTGCTTATTTAATTCTCATAACAACTGCTTTTAGTATCTCAATTTTCCAGAGGTGGGAACTAAAGCACAGAGAGATAAATAACCTGACCAAGGCCACACAGGTAGTAAGTTGCAGAGCTGGGATTCAAATTCAGGTAATCTCACTCCAGAGTTCTGTGCTGCTTCATCTATGGAGTCACTCATTCATTTGCTCATTTACTCATGCATTCAGTATGTAATTACTGAGGGTATATAATATGTGCTAAGAACTAGAGCTAGAAGGATCCACAAAACCAGACCCAGTCTCTGCTGTCATGGAGCTCACAGTCTAGTGGAGGAGGCAGATATTAACCAAATAACCACGCAGAAAAATGTATATATGCTAAGGGAGCCTACAGTGGGTGCTTGACCTAGTCAGGGAGGTCAGAGAAAGCTTCTCTGAGGAAGTAAGTGATAGTTGAGATGAATATGAAGGGTGATTAGAAGTTATTAGGCAAAGAAGGAAAGGAACAACATTCCAGAAGAAATAATATGTGCAAAGATCTTATGGTGAGAAGGAATATAGTGTATTTAAGGGACAAAAAGAATGCCAGTGTGGCTGGAGGAGTGAGAGGAGCATGTATGAGGTAGGCCTGACACCCTCACACTGGCAAGGCCTGTAGGCCCCTTTCAGTTTTGCTCGAACATTTTCAAGAAGGGGATGACATGCTCACATCTACATTTCGAACTGGTCCCTCTCGTCACTCTGGCTTCAGTGTGGAGATTGGTTTGGAGGAGGCCAAGATAAAAGCCAGGAGACCAGTCAGGAGGCCATTGCCATAATCCAGGGGAGAGCTCTGGGATGGTAGCTTGGACTTGGGTGGTATCTTGAGGCTGTGGACAGATTCAAGAGCTACTGAGGAATGAAAATCAATAGAATTTGGTGATGGATTGAGTGTGAGGAGAGAACAAAGACTATGCCTTCGAGAAAGGCTCCTAGGGTTTTCTGCCTTGTATATCCAAGTAGATAGATGGTGGTTATATTCTGAAGAACCCAGAAGAGGACTGGCTCTTGTGCAGAAAGATCATGTATTCAGTTTGGGGTATGTGAATTTTGAGGTACCATTGAAACATCCAAGAGTAGGGGTCAAGTATGCAGCAGGCTATCCAGATAAATGGACCCAGGGTTTAGAGGAGAAGGCTTGGAGGATTCAGTGGTGTTCTGGAGCTGGCTCTCACTAGCTCCTGGAAGCCTATTGTTTAAATATTGAAGAATTTTGTAAGCTGATTATCAAACCATTGGTTACTTCAAATTGGTTATGATGAAAGTGTTTACAGCAAGGAAGGAAGTTGGCAAATGCTACAAAGTGGTGTCCCCTCTGTGCCCTTGTCCCAGCTGATTTACCAGAACAGCAGAGGCTGAAGATCACATTTGGGGGTGCTCAGCTGTGGTTGTGGCTGGATCTTCTAGGGAGGCTGTACAGAGTACAAGGCTTAGGACTAAGCCTCGGTGAATGCCAAGACTTAGGTAGAAAAAGATGAGCGTGCAAAGGAAACTGAAAAGGAGCAGTCATCTGGTTCCACATTCATATATCTCATCCTTTCCAATGCTATTACCACTGCCTTGGTTGGAGGTCATATTGTTTTACATCTGGACCTCTCAAATAATCTTCACAACTTATCTCTGTTTCTCAAGTCTTTCTCAAAAGTCACTTATAGCTTTTCTGCTAACTGGGTCACTGGGTGAGTAAAATAATCTGATTGGAACAGAGAGCTTAAGTCTAAGAGTGTGGATTTTAAAGCATTCACTCCTATCACTTGCTAGCTGTGTGACCTTGAGTGAGCTTCCTGGTCTCTCCAAACCTCAGTTTCTTAATCCGTAAAATGGGGCTAATACGATTTCCTGTTCCACATTTGTGAGACCCATGGAAACTGTACATGTGGTAAAGGGCCCAGCACAGAGCCCGACTCACTGTCAACCTTTCTTTTCTATTTGCATTGTCAGTGGAGAGGTTGCCAAGGATTTTCCCATATGGTAGCTGGTCTCAACAGGAGACTCGAGGACTCAGCAAACCTCCATCCTCTGCCTCAGGCCCTTCACATGGGCACCCAACCTCCTTCACTTTCCTTGTTTCCTGCTCTTGCCCATCCCTCCCTTCCATTCTGGCAAAATCAAACAATGGGTCCTTCATTTTCTGTCTCTTGTCCCATGCTGAGCTTTCTCACACAGCAGGAGTGAATAATTTCTGCCCCTCTGCCAGCCCACCAAGACTTTTCCTCTCCTCACTCAAGCTGGTCTTTGATTCCTGGCTCCTCCCTTCCTAACCTGTTCTCTCAGATGCACTTACCCCTAGCTCCTAGTAATGGACCAAAAGAACTAGGATGAACCATATCAAATGTTAAGGGACACAATTCAAGAAGGCCCCAGCACTTTCATGTGCTCTGAAGCAGACTACATTGAGGCTGGGAGACACGGGTGCTTGTGGACAGTAGGGCTGTTTTCCACATCACATGGATGCTTTGAAGAAGGAAAGGAAGGAAGTTAGGAAACTAATATTTATTGAATGCCTACTGGATGCCTGGCTTCATGCTAGGTACCTTCATAAGTTGTATCATTTCTTGTCACAACAACCTTGGGGGGTGGTATGTTATTCATCTATAATGTTTCTGCTACTCTGGGAGAATATGGGACAAGCCCTCTTTAATTTTGCATCTAACAGAACACAGGGTATGTATCAATAAATGCTTCTTAAATTGAATTGCAGTCACCATTGTGTTGAGGCAACATGGCCCAGGAGAACAAGGATTTGGGGTCTTCACTACCTGTGTGGCTTTGGGAAAGCAATTTCATTTTTTCTGAGCCTCAGTTTCCTCATGTGTAAAATGGGAATAATGATTCCTCCATGGCAGGGTGTTGTGAACATGTACAGGTGGCCTGGTAAACTTCAGCGTGTAATCCAAATGCAGGGGAAGTGCTCCCATATACTCCAAGACAGGATTTTTTTTTTTTTAAGTTTATTGACTTTAGAGAGGAGGGGGAAGAGAGAGAGAATGAGAGAGAAACATTGATTTGTTGTTCCACTTGTTTATGCATTCACTGGTTGATTCTTGTATGTGCCTTAACCTGGGATCGAACCTGCAACCTTGGCATATTGGGACTATGCTCTAACCAACTGAGCTATCCGGCCAGGGCAATGATACAGTTTTTCATAAAACCAAATGTGTTCAGTTTCTAAAATTCTGAAATTGTCATTCCAACTTTTTGATGTTAAAACGTCCTCTTGTTTATGAAATCTTGGCTATAGTAAATGACAGTTTTGGTTTTTTTAAATGCCTTTACTTGATCAAATAAAATGTTCACACTGCTCTGTCAGAGCCCCCTGTGATAGAGGTAGTACAAGGTGCTGAGAGAGAGGACGCTGGGCTGGGATTGAAGAGGAGGTCTGAGAAGAGTTAGGAAGGACAAATAGGTGTACATTAGGTGATGAAGGGTGGGAAAAACACAGGCAGGCTGGAGATCTGGCCCAGGAAAAAACCCCGCACAGTCTGAGCCCCACCCAGCAGGTTAACATGTCTGAGCTGCTCTGGACAGAGGTGTTGGGGTGGAGGGGTGAGTCGCATTGTCCCAGACTCACCTGGCTCACAGATGGGGCGAAAAAAGTCAAGGCCACTACATTAGGCAGTAACTGAGCTCTCCCACCCCAACCCAAAGGTGGCTGCTCCTTGCAGTCTGCTCAGTAGCTACCACACTCCAATCAAATCCCCAACCGGCCTTCTGACATGGTTCACTCTCTATCCTGTCTCCTGTTCCCGCAGCTTTAGTAAAGCAAGAGTCACTCAGCTCTGTGGCAGGAAGGCCAAGATCCCACAGCCTGAACACACAGGCTCAGGAGAAACTCAAATGTCCCCCTCCCCTTTCCATATACAGGGATGTGGAAGTGGGGGCAGGTCTGGATCTTTTCCCCAGGATGCCACATGGCAGGACTATGAGTCGGGATGGGACAGAACACTTCTCCAGGGCTTGCTGTGTGACCTCTGGCCTCTCCAGATCACACCACTGCCTGCAGGCCAGCAGCAGGAAGCTACAGGCGATGGGAGGGGCTAGTCCAGTCCACAGGGGCAGAGTGTGGCCACCTGAGTATGGGCTTTTGCATTCCAAGTAGTGGGTTTGGATTATCCATTTCTTGGATTTCTCCGGACCTCTGCTCTATCCATCAGTGTTTGTTTTTTCCCCCACCTAGAATCCTTTCTTTGGCCAGGAGGTGCAGCCACTAGTTTGTTCAGCCCAGGGCATATGCCAGGTACCTGTTGGCTGCCCCAGCTGGCCCAGGAAAGGGGCAAAGGACAGCTTCCAGAGGAAGAGGAAGCCTGTGGGGCAGACATGAAAGCCAGGCTAAGGAATTGCAGCAGCGGTCAGTCCCAGTGCCCAGCCTGACCCAACCCAACCAACAGTATTCAGCATTCCCAGCTCCTTGTTCAGGGCAGACTGTCATGATATTTTGCCTGCTGGTGCACTGGGACTGGAAAAAAAAGCAGAGGAGTTAGTGAGCCTGAGGATGGAGGGCTTTAAAAACTGGAGGAGAGCTGGACATTTTGTCCCTGTTCCAGCTGGAATTTGAGTCAGCAGTAGTGCAGCTGCTAAAGGGAGAAGCCCTTGGCGCTTATGTCCCCAGAGGTTCCTGTCACTATAAATGGCCAGCAATGGCACATGCCTCACAGGCTTTCTAAGGGCCTGGCTGAGCATGTATGCCACAGCTCTGCTCCCACCTGTGACTTGGTGGGTCTTTTTTGTAGCTTGCAAGCTCTCCTCATCCCTGTTGCCTGGCTTGCACAACTGTCTATCATCTCCACACTGAGCTAAGCAGCCATTTCTGTGGAGTGGGTAGCAGCCATACCCTACTGATTTCTGATGTGTCTTGACACTGAGCAGGTGTGATGGGGAGAGAGGATAATTCTCATTTTGATGGTAGTGTCTGAGTTGGTATTCAAAGACTTCGACAATTGATTTTTTAATAATGCTCAACATTCCAGTGCCATATATTTGGCCCCCAAACTGAATATATACAGTTCTAAATACTTGTGCACCTGGCATCATGCTGAAGAAGTATGCAGTGGATAAAATGTTTTCAGTTTGCATCGATGTTTTTGGTATCTCACAGGCACAGGTGTGGTGTCAAATTTCATTTGCAGGTTGATAATTTCAACTCTGTGTCTAAATATATTTGCAAGATCAATGCTTGATATAGTAATTGGTGTCTCTGTGGTCACATGTCAGTCACATGTCCAAGCCTTACCTGCACTGACAGGCTATGTAAACGAATTTGTTCTCACTAAGATTTTAGATGTGAAGCTACCATAAAGCTCTGCTGTAAGAAATAGGTTGAGGAAGTCAGTCTGGGATATTGTATATTATGCATAAGAAGAGCTTATTTCTCAAGAAGAACAAACTAACAGAAAAAAGGCACAGAGCTCTCTCTGCCTACCTCTCAATGCCCAACTTAAAGGCCCCTCCTCCCCGAGGTCCACTCAGCCTCTTCCATTCAGACAGCATTTCTCCCTCCTATCTGTTCCACAGTGCTTACTCGGATTTATTCGAGGACCTCTGGTGCCTTCTTTCTTGGGTTATAGTCAGTGGTATATTTGGCTGTTTTCCTTACAAGTCTGTGAATTCTCTGAAAGCACATTCCATCTCTGCTTCCTTCTTCTTTTAAAATCCTCACCTGAGGATATGTTTTTATTGATTTTAGAGAGAGAAGAAAGGAGAGAGAGAGAGAGAAAAACATCGATGTGAGAGAGAAACATGATTGGTTGCCTCCCATACATACCCCGACCAGGGATCGAACCTGCAACCTGCGTATGTGCCCTGACTGGGAATCGGACCCACAACCTTTTGGTGTACTGGACAATGCTTAGTTATCTGAGCCACCCAACCAGGGCTCTGATTCCTCCTTGACATCACCATCTTTTAGCACAGAGCCTGCACTTAAATAGCCACTCATGGAATGACTGATGGGATTGGATGGTTTCCTTCCTTATTGGGGTTTGCTTGGGTTAAGGGGTGCTGCTGGAAGCCTCAGAATTTCTCCCTGGGGAGAACAAGTACTTGTGTGCAAACAGCACCCACAGTACCTCCCCACTTCCCCTCCCCGGGCACAGTCTTCTTGGCTCGCCGTTTCCTTGTTTCTCCTTTCCTTACCTCCTTCCCTATCTAGTGCAATACTGCATGCCTCCAGAAGACACCCAGAGGGGCCTCTCCCTTTTTTTCTTGCTTCATGCCCCCTTCCAATGAACATCTAGAATGGTACATCCTCCCACCCCAAGATGTCTCTCTGTGTTATGAACAAGGGTGAGAGCCTTAGGGTGCCATGGTCACTTCATGTCCTTTCTCTTCACTTGCCTTTAGTATTGGGCAGGTGCATGTGCATGTGAGATAAACTATACATAACATACAATTTACCATTGTGACCATTTGTAAGTGTATGTTTTAGTGTTATTAAGTACATCCACAGTGCTGTGCAGCCATCTCCAGAACATTCCATCTTCCAGAACTGAAACCATACCCACTAAACAGTAACACCCCATTTCTCCTCCCCCAATCCCTTATAAACCACTCTTCTACTTTCTGACCCTATAAATTTGACTATTCTAAGGACCTCATATAAGTAAAGTCATACAATATTTGTTTTTGTACTAGATTTGTTTCACTTAGCATAATGACCTCAAGGTTCATTCATGTAGCATGTGTTAGAATTTCCTCCCTTTTCAAGGCTGAATAATATTCTATTGTATATAAAAATTACATTTTGTTTTTCCATTGATGGATGTTTGGTGTGAGTCTACCTCTTGGCTATTGTGAATAATGCCGCTATGAACATGGGTGTGCAAATATTTGTTCAAGTTCCTGCTTTCAATTCTTTTGGGTACTTTTTTTGAGGAACTGCTATGTTTTCCACAGTGGCTGCACCATTTTACATTCTCACCAGCAATGTACCTCTAGGGTTTCGATTTTTCTACATCTCTACCAACACTTGCTATTATCTGTCTTGTTTATTATATCATCCTAGTGGTTGTGAAGTGGCACCTCATTATGGTTTTGAATTGCAGTCCCCTAATGACTAGTTGAGCCTCTTTTCATGTACTGGGCAGACAGGTTTGTGGCCTGCCTATGAAGTATGCATTTTGCCTTGTCTTCCAGACCCTCTTGGAAGTTGGAATTGCCCATTGTTTTACAGATTAGAATTACCTGGACTTAAGTCTTTCTTGTATAGCAAGTTTCCTCTGGACTCTCCACACACTTGGAAAGCTACAACCCTACACCCAGTCAGTTCTGCCATAGTTCTCTACTCTCTGTCCAGGGGTGTAGACCTGGCCTTCCCTAAGCCCTAGAATTTCTTTGATTCTTTGTTTTTTGTCATCTGACCCATATAGTCACACCATACTGTGACAGCCAATGAACCATCCCAGAGATAAAAAGATTCAGGGAATAGAGAAGAAGGGAAAAGGCAAGAGATGGCAGACTTCTTTGAACCCATTTTCTGGTAAAAAGAGTAAATAAATCTATTCCTCTTTCCATGCAAAAAGCCTGTTTTTGTTTATCAAGCAGTTTTCTTCTGTTTTAGAAACCTGTCCATTCTCAACTAGTGTAAGATGAGAAATAAAAACATGGATCTATGAAAGATTATCTATCAAAACACCCGAAGTTATCACTAAAAATATCATCCATAAATTTCCATTGCTATTTGATCTCTGAGTGAGTGTAAGGAGCTGGTGACCCTCATGAAAAACAAAAGTAAGAACAAAAAGGAACCCCATCCACATTCTTAGCAAGCAAGAGTTATAGTAGGAGGGTTTCCAGGTGGAGAAGGGACACATTTCTTCAATTTCATTTTCCTCTTGGAGTCCTCTCACTGACTCCACTGTCCATACAACACTAGGTGGCCTGGTGCCTGCTGTTTGTTAACCCACCTGGGGACCAAGCCCACATCCTTCTATTTGGGTCCTGAGACATCTGGCATTCTCAACAGAACATTTATAAAATAATACAGGAGAGGAAGAAGGAAATCATTGCAAAAAAAAAACAACACTTAGCAACATATTAAATAGACAAGTTTCCTGAGTACAGGTTTTGGATCCAACAGTGAGTGCAGTCTGAACCACTGAGCCAGGGCATTGTGACCGCTCCCTCATCTGTCTGCCTTCTGGCTCAGTTCCTTGCCTGTCCTTATGGATGGGTGCCATCTAAATTTCCATAATCTGTGAGGAGATTCCAGGGCAAGACCTAAAGAGACTATGTTCTAATCCAGCTCTTCATCAGAGCCCCCCTACTCCGATCTGGTTTCCTGTTTGGTCAGGAGCTTTGCTGCTGGGGCTGTCTCAGCACAGGCTTCACCCTCAAGGCAGTGATCTTGTCTAGAGCTGGCTTCCCAAAGTGAGCCCATGTTCTCCTGGGAGTGGGGGTACACCTCATGCTTTTAGATGGAACATAAATGAATATTTTTTATTTTAATAGCAATGCATTTGTTTTATGGTTTCTTTAATTTAGGTCATGTGGTGGTGGTTTTCTGTTTACATGAGTGATACAGTTTCTTTAAGTAAAAGAGAAATTTAAAGGAAAATATTAATGAAATAATAGTTCAGGTGGTATGTGGTGTCAACTGAAGGTCATCATTGCCAATTCAACTCTAACAGGAGTCCCCAATTTGAGGTGCAGTGAAGGGGGAGAGAGGCTTTACTCAGTGCAAACAGCTCAATTATGATGTAGCATGGCTGTGGAACAACATGGCTGTGAAACAACTTGGGTAAGGCAACCCTATACTTCCATCCTGATGTTGGAGCTCCAGCTGTGGAAATGTGGTCTTCATTGGAAACTGAAAGTGTGCTCCACAGAGACAGAGGGGAGGTTGGCTTTTATAGAGAAGAGTGTCTGCTCCTGGTCCCTGAGTGGTCTGTCCTCATGCAAATGAGGACTCCAAATCCTCACAGTTTGGTCCAAAAAGCACTGTCCTGATTGATTGGAATGGAGCTGCTCTGATCGGTTGGTGAAGATGCAAATGAGGCTAAAGCCACAGTTCTGATTGGACAAGGAAACTCTCAGTCCTATTGGTTGAAATACAATCTTAGGAGTTGTTTTATAAAGGTCGACTCAGCCAACAGGCGGACAATGCACAGGCTGACAGCTCAGCCTGTGACTTTTCTTTGGTATGCAATGTGCATAAGAGGCCTCTGTAAACAATGGCTGCTAGACTCCAGTTATGAATTTGAGCCCAATTAACCATGAGGAGTCCTTTTCGACAGGTATATTCTTCTCAGGGTCAATAGTGGATATTGTAAAAAGAGGGAATGTGGCCTACAGGTGACTAGAGATTGGGATACACCGCCTTAGAGTGACCTACCTCTCTAAGAAGAGTCCTATAAGCAGGCAGTTGTCAGGAGAGCTGTGTGACAGGAATTACCATCATTTGATTTCAGGGGCCTTCTTGTTTCTGGATTTCTGGTGGGAGCAAGGAAAGCCTAGAATAGATTTGCTAATCTATTACATCTACTAATAGTCTCCTCTGTGAGCACAGAAAACCAGGTCATTGACTACTTTTTATTTCCTCCTTAGCTTCCTCTAATACTTTTCTCGCTGAAATTCAAGGCAGAAATAGTAGTGACTAAACCTCAAATTACTCTGCTTTAGCAGAATCTCTTCTACTCAATATTTTACCTCCCCACCTCCACCTAGACCCTCCAGAAAGAGGATTTTTCAAATATTTTCTTTTAGTTCACACTATCCCAGTCCTTATCCTCCCAAAACATTACATGGAATGCACTTATAAATGTTTGGCTAAAGAAATCTACATTAGGCTCATCTACTTCTGCTTGTAAGATAACTCCCTGCTCCTTGGTGCTGTGGGCATTCCCTGGCAGCTGTTCTAGCCACAGTGGAACTAAGGAAGCTGGCATGTCTTGAGTCTGTACTGGGAGCCAGGCACTGCCCTAAGCCTCCATCTGATTGAGCTCCTCAAATTCTCCCACCAGCCCAGCAGGTATCATTTGACACTTGAGGAAACTGAGGCTCAGAGAAGCTCAGTAACTTGCCCCCAGGTTCTCTGACTCACATGTGCTTTCCACTTCCTCCACAAGAGCCTCTCTTTTCCTGCCCAGTGTGGGTACATGCTGCTGCTGCTGCTGCTGCTTGGATGAGGGAAAGGTCTGAACACAAGGGCTTTCAGGGCTTTCTCTTTTGCCTGCAACAATGAGCTGGAGGAGAAAACAGATTAATTAAAGTTGAATTTGTCCTAGTGGGAAACTAGCCAGAGCATCTCTGGAAAGCCTCGGGCTGGGCTTTGCTGGCTGTCAGGATGTGGCCTGGAGCCTGACTTCCTTTCTTGGCCCTCCCTTTATCTTCCTACCCTATTTCATTGCTTTCTGCTCCTGACCCCACTGCCCCCCTCCATGGGGGTTGAAAATCAAGCTTCTCAGAAGGAAATGGCTTTTGTTATATAACCTTTATAAGTGTCTCCATGTGTCTTCTCTGGAAATCTACTCATGGCCAAAGGAGGGGTACTGGAGTTACCCTGATGTTGCTTGTTTTGTTTTGTTGGAGGCCTAAAAGCAAACCAAAGGCAGCTCTTTACATACATCACTGGTTTTGTCCCCACCTCCCTTTCAAGCACTAATTTAACCCTACTCTTTTTTTAATGAGATATAATTGGCACATAACATTATATTAGTTTCAGGTGTACAGTGTGATGATCTGATATTTGTATAGATTGCAAAATAATCACTATAATAAGTTTCGTTAGCATCCATCCCTAGTCTTATAAAACGGGATAAAATTTCAGACCCTTAGCCTGGCGTTTAAAGCTAACAATTGCTAACCAGTTGTTGTTGGCACCAATTCAATGCCAACAAGAATCCCCAATTTGGGGTGTGGTGAAGGAAACTTTGTTCAGGGCAAAACACCTTAATGGTGATATAGTATGGCTGTGAAAAACAGCACAGTTGTGAGGCAGCCCTGGGGCCAGGCCCCTCTCCAGCTAGAAGGCTCTACTCTGCTTCTTGCTGCACTGGTCTGCTTTGTGCTGCACTCGTCTGCTCTGCTGTGCTTTGGTCTGCTTCTTTCTGTGCCAGTTTGCTCTGGCCATTGCTAGTTTGCTGCACTGTGCTCCAGTGAAACATCTTTGGTGTTTTAGCTCAGCCAGCAAAACACATTCTTCAGTCTTTGGTGGAAAGGGAAAGTACTTTCCTGAGCCAGCCAGGAGCTGGCTTATATGGACAGAATTCCCCACTGTTGGTCCCTGATTGGTCTGTCCTTATGCAAATGAGAACTCCAAATCTTTGCAGTTTGATTGGTGCAAATGGCACTGTCCTGATTGGTCAGAATAGAGCCGCTCTGGTTGGTTGGAGCTGCACAGCTCTAAGTGGATAGGGAAAGCCTCAGTCCTATTGGTTGAAATAGGATTCCAGGAACTCCTTTATAAGGGCTGGTTCAGCTGGCAGAAACACAATGCAGGCAGGCAGTTCAGTGCAGAGGCACGCGATTCAATGCAGGCTTCTCCCTGAAGTGCAGTTTGGGTAAGAGGCCCCTGTGTAGAAATCACTGTTTTGCTCTGATTAACAGGTTGCTCTGAGTAACAAATTTAAAATTTAGTTTTTAAATTTGAGCCCAGTTAGCCACCAGGAGCTCTTGTCAGTATGTGTCTTCTTTCTCAGTGTTCACACAATAAATGGATCCCAAGCAGCCTTTCCAGTCTTGTGATTAACTGCTTCCTTACCCAATCCTCATTTTTCTGCTGGCTGAAATACCCACCATGGCCCTCCTGGATTTCTGGCCTTCTTGCCCCTCCCACCTTTGCCTATCAAGTAGCTTCATGGAATAGTAAGAGGAGTTAGACTCTAAAGCCATGGGCTGAATGTCATACCTACAAGCTTATCTGTGAGCTTCAGTTTACTTCTCTCCAAAATGGGGCTAATGATACAGCCCAGCTACCTTTTAAAACGGTTGTGGTGATGAAACAGAGCGATATGGAAAACCCTTTCCTAAAATACAAAACACCACTCAAATACCATTTCTTATTGTTAAGAAACAATAACTCATCCATAGGGTCTCAGCTCTATGGTCCATTCCCTCATGAAAGCTCCCCCAATGCTGTGGTGACATTTGTTGAACTGGGGAAGCAAAAAAGACAAAACCAATTCTGTGACTTGGAAGCAACTCACAGGTATCATGTATGTTTTTCTGCTATAATGCAAGGGACAATGAAAAGGAGTGGTATGGTTATAGAGGGAGGTGATGGAAATCTTTCGAATGACTTAAATTAACCAGTTTCATTGATGCCTAAACTTTCTGAGTTTTCAGTTAATTCAGGTTACAGGGTTCCCATGAATGCTTAGGGTGAAGGAAGTCAGAAAAGCTAGTCCTGTGTCTCTCCCTGGCTTGCTCTAGAATACCACAGGATGGGCCAAAGAGCAAGATATGGCCTTAGAACCTTGCCCAGTGAGCCCCATGTACCTTCCCTTGTGTACCAGCTGAGCAGCTAAGAGGAGCCTGAGCGCTGTGGGGGAAGAGCAGATATAACTGCCCCTTCTCCAACTGCCTGCGGCACCTCCACGAAACCCAGTGAAAGGAATGCAGATCTTGAACAACAAAGACACTTTAGCAATATTCAGACCCTGCTAAGCTCTTCCTCAGCTCAAAATTTGGGTCTCTCTACACTTTTATTTTTTATTCCATTTATTTATTTATTTAGATACATATATTTTTATTAATAGTATTATAGATGTTCCTCATTCCCCTACCCCTTTTGTCCCCTCCACCCAGTCCCTGCCCCTCTCCAGGCCTTTACCACACTATTGTTTGTGTCCATGGGCTGTGCATACATGTATATAAGTTCTTTGGTTAATTCCGTTCCTTGTCTTCCACACCCCTCCCCTCTGAGATCTGTGAGTCTGTTCCATGCCTCTGGACTTATTTTGTTGGTCAGCTTATTTTGTTCATTAGATTCCACATGTAAATGAGATCATGTGATATTTGCCTTTCTCTGACTGGCTTATTACACTCAGCATAATAATCTCCAGGTCCATCCATGCTGCTTCAAATGGTAAGAGAGCTTTCTTTTTTGCAGCCGCACAGTATTCCATTGTTTAAAAATACCACAGCTTTTTTATCCACTCATCTACTGATGGGCACTTGGGGTGTTTCCAGATCTTGGCTATTGTAAATAACGCTGCTATGAACATAGGGGTACATATATTCTTTTTGACTGGTGTTTTGGGATTTTTAGGATATATTCCCAGAAGTGAGATCACTGGGTCAAAAGGCAGTTTCATTTTTAATTTTTGAGGAAACTCCATACTGTTTTCCATAGGGGCTGCACCGGTCTGCATTTCCCCTGACAGTATATCGGGGTTGCCTTTTCTCCACATCCTCACCAGCACCTGTTTGTTGATTTACTGATGGTAGCCATTCTGGCAGGTGTGAGGTGATACCTCATTGCAATTTTAATTTGCATTTCTCTGATGATTAGTGACATTGAGAATTTTTTTTTCATATGTCTATTGGCCATCTGTATGTCCTCTTTGGAGAAGTGTCCCTTTAGGCCCTTTGCCCATTTAAAAAAATTGGATTATTTGGAATCTTCCTTTTGTTGAGTTGTATGAGCTCTTTACATATTTTGGAAATTAACCCCTTATCAGATGTATCATTGGGAAATATGTTCTCCCATACAATGGATTCCCTTATCCTTTTGCTGATGGTTTCTTTTGCTGTGAAGAAGCTTTTGATTTTGATGTGGTCTCATTTGTTTATTTTTTCTTTTGTTTCTCTTGCCCTAGGAGATGTGTCAGTGAAGATTCTGCTATGTGAGATGTCTGAGATTTTGCTGCCTATATTTTCTTCTAGGATTTTTATGGTTTCGTGACTTACATTTAAGTCTTTTATTCATTTTGAGTTTATTCTTGTGTGTGGTGTAAGTTGGTAGTCTAGTTTCATTTTTTTTTTTTTTTTGTATGTACCTGTCCAATTTTCCCAACACCATTTATTGAAGAGACTGTCTTTACTCTGTCGTATGTTCTTGCTTCCTAATATTAATTGAACGTAAAGTAATGGGTCAATTTCTGGGGTTCCTGTTCTGTTCCATTAATCTATATGTCTGTTCTCATGCTTGTACCAGGCTGTTTTAATTACAATGGCTTTGTAGTATAGTTTGATATCCAGTATTGTGATACTTCCAATTTTGTTCTTCTTTCTCAAGACTGCTGAGGCTATTCAGGATCTTTTTTTGGTTCCATATACATTTTTAGAATATTTGTTCTAGATCTGTGAAATATGCCATTAGTCTTTTAATAGGATTGCATTGAATCTATAGATTGCTTTCAGTAGTATGGACATTTTAATTATGTTAATTCTTCCAATCCATGAACATGATATACACTTCCATTTGTTTGTATCTTCCTGTATTTCTTTTTCAATGCCCTATAGTTTTTTGAGTACAGGTCTTTTACCTCCTTTGTTAGTTTTATTCCAAGGTATCTTTTTTTTTTTTTGCAATGGTAAATGGTATAGTTTTTTTAATTTTTCTTTCTCAGAGTTCATTATTGGTGTGTAAAACTGCCATCAATTTCTGGATGTTGATTTTCTATCCTGCTACTATGCCCAATTCATTTATTAAATCTAGTAGTTTTTTGGTGGAGTCTTTAGTATTTTCTATGTACAGTATCATGTCATCTGCAAATAATGACATTTTACTTCCTCCTTTCCAATTTGGATGCATTTTATTTTTTTTATTTTTGTCTAATCGCTGTGGCTAGGACTTTCAGTACTATGTTGAATAAGAGTGGTGAAAGTGGACACCCCCGTCTTGTTCCTGTTCTTAGGGGAAATGCTTTTAGTTTTTGCCCATTGAGTATGATAATGGTTGTAGGTTGTAGGCTTTTATTATGTTGAGGTATAGTCTCTCTATTCCCACTTTGCTGAAAGTTTTTGTAAAAAATGGGTGCTGGATTTTGTTTAATGATTTTTGTGTGTCTGTTGATATGATCATGTGATTTTTATCCTTCACTCTACTCTCTTTCTACAATTTTTAGTGGTACTTTTGACTTCCAATAAATTAAACATATTTAGAATATACAAGTTAATAGTTTTAATATATGCATGCTACCTGTAAAATCACAGCCACAATTAAGATAATGAACATTTCCATTGTTCCCCAAATTTCCTCTTGTTAGTCACCTTTAATATTTCTTCACAGCCTAAACTGAAGGAAAGAACATGGGTTTATTGGTGATGAGCTCTTCTTAGATTAGAAAACTCTCAGGATCAATAGTCTTGGACTTTGGGTAGGGAGGCCAGCAGAGCCTTAATAGTCAGTTCTTTGTGAAAGCCAGCTTTTGTGGTGCTTGTTCTAGGGACATTCCTCTAGCACTGTATTGTCTGGGCCTCAGTTTTTCTGTCAATAAAATGAGACAGTTGGACAAGAAGATCTCTATGGTTTCTGTCAGCTTAGATGACAGGACCTTTCTGTGACAACCTTTTCTAAATTAACAGCATTTTTTAAAAGTATATCATCTATCTTTGTTTTCTCATTTCCTAAATTACATTCTGGTAGGGTCTTGGCTGATGACTGGAGTGCTGCAGGGCTCTGAGGGTTCTGAGTGGGTTATTAACTCCATTTTATAGATGAGGAAACTGAGGCTCAGAAAGGAGTGATGATCTGCAGACCGTTAATAAGTAGCTGAGCTGGGATACAAATCCAGCCCTGACTCCTAATCCTGTGCTCTGGGCACTAGCCAACATTCAATTCAAAGACAATATTCTCAAGAATGCAGGCTTAGTTTTCTTCATGTTGCTGGGATGAATAAGGGTCCTTGCATCCAACAGATAGACCTGCTTTCCTCCTGGCTTGATCTGAGAGCCAGAGCTCACCTCTGCAGGCCTCTGGTGGGACTGAGGTGGCAGAAGTGTGCTCCGCTGTCCCACTAAACCACCAGATCATGCCATAGAATAGGAGCCTTACATTTTCTTAGACTGGAAGTTTCCAGAAAGCAGAAAATCTCAGGGCATGTAATTCATTATATGCTGTCTCCTGGGACCATGTGCAAGCAAATGTTTAGTAACCCTTGATGGTGGGAACACAGTGTCAGCAGGAATGGGTAGAAAGTTTGGGACTGGGAAGGAACTCTATCTGGCATTCTGCCTCATGAGTTACCCAAGGGGTACAACCCTCCAAGGAGACATGGTATAGATTGGGATTGAGTCAGCACTGGGCTGAGCCTCACACAGCGATTTAGGAGTAAGCATGTATTCCTAACATCTGCATCTTTTGTAGCTCCTGAAGGGAAGAGAGCCAGTTAGTTCCCCTCTTTTTAGAGACTTCCACCCCACCCTGCCTGACTGATGTACCCCAAGGTAAGGGGGGAAAGTGCTTTGGAGACGAGTCTCAGTTAAGGGGACTTTGAGGTGGTAGCAGGGTTCTGTGCAGGCTAAGGTACTTCCTGAATATTCAGCAAGTACCCAAGTGTAGGTAGTTAATAAATATTTGTTGACTGAACGAATGAACTCTTACTTTTGTCAGGCACTGTGAGGGGACAGAAATGAACTGGCTCCAGTCCTTGGCTATAGTAGAGAAGGAGGGATAAGACAAATACATAAATAATCGTTACACACAACAGAATGTAATAAATGCCTTAGGAGAGGAACTGTGAAGAGATCCAGAGGAGGGAGGCTCACATCTGGCAGTGGTGGGGGATGGAGCTCCAGAGAAAACTTCCTGCTTGAGATGACATTAGAGCTGATCTTGAATAGGGACTAGGGTTTTTATAGTGGATCATGAATGTTTATGTGGTGAGGGTGGGGAGTGAGGGTAGGCTGTATTCCAGGCCCCAGCAGCAGGCTTAGGGCCAGAAAGCTCCCTGAGGATGTCCTTAGGGAGCACAGAAAACTGCAAGTCACTGATAATTCCAGAGCCTCAGTGTAGCTGAGAGTTTTCAACCTTCTTCCCATTATACTTCGATCTGAGCCAGCAAGTAGGCAAATGAGTTTAGCTGGGGTCCTTGGTGCCTCATGGTCTGGTTAGCCCAAACGAGAAGTGGTGGCCAATCCTTGTGGCCTGGTAGTAGTTTCTTCACTAAAGTCTTCCTTTCCAGGTCACCATGGTTGCTAGAAACAATAAAGGTCCTTGACTGTGGGAGAAGGCCATGCAGGGAACAACAGTTGCTGACTGGCTTCACTGTCATTCAAGTGGCTGAGTGGGAGCAGGAGAAGGGCCCATTATTTTGTATGAGATTGTTCATAGGGCTGTCCCCAAACTACACAGTGAGGAGTTGGATATCAACATTCCTGGTTGTGCTATCCATAGGCATGAGTCTGGGAATATAATGCAGCCTTTGCTCTGCTCTCTGCTTTGTTTTCTGTTTCCTAATATCTGTCTATAGGAAGTTAGATGCTATTAACTGGTAAACTGAATAGCTTCACTTGACACTGGACAGGATATTAAATTCAATTCAGCAGACACTTTCAAATATAGTATCTCATTGAATCTTGAAAACAACCTTATAAGTAGGTATTGTTATTTTCACTTTGCAGATGAGGAAACTGAGTTAAGTGACCTGCCAAGGGTACACAGCTAAAATGGTGTAATTTGAGCTCATGCCTTTTAACTTTAGACTCTCTTAACTGCAGAGGATCTGAAGGCTGGAAGTTACAAATTAATTACAAAATATCAAAATCCAGGGACTGTACAAAAGAGAAGAAAGAGGGAAATGCAAGAGTTGGGCAACCACCAAACCTTAGGTGCCTTCAATGGGGAATAAGTTGATTGTGAATGGAAAGGAAAACTCGGGGCTTCAGTTCCAGAATAGAGGAGTCTAGAAGGTGCCAAAAGATCTGGAAGAGGGTGAAGATGGAGACCCCGCCCACCTGGGCTCTCACCTGCTTACTAAGCCACAGCCGTGCAGCCACAGCTCTGTTTACGTCCTCTAGATTGAAAAGTTGGCCAAGTGTGGGCCCTGAGGGATGGACCACTTACCCTAAACAAATTTAATCTACAAATATTTGTTGCCTGCACAAGAATAAGAGTCAGGGCTAATATATTTTTGAAATATATTTATACCAAAAATGTAGCTTTAAAAAAAAAAATTATTGCGGTGACATTGGTTCACAAAACCATATAGGTTTCAAGTGTGCAACTCAACAAAACATCATGTGCACACTGCATAGTGTGCCCGTCACCCAAACCAGTCTCTTTTCATTCCCATTTATCCTCCCTTTGCCCATCTCCATCTACCCTTACCCCCCCCTTTACCTCTGGCTATCACCATACTGTTGTCTCTGTGTGTATATATATATATGCTTTTTGCTTAATCCCTTCACTTTCTTTCATCCAGCGCCCCCAACCCCTCTCCCCTCTGACAGCTGTCAGTCTGCTCCATGTATCCATGCCTCTTGTCCTCTTTTGTTCATCAGTTTATTTTGTTCATTAGGTTCCACATATGAATGAGATCATATGGTATTTGTCTTTCTTTGAATGGCTTATTTCACTTAGCATAATACCCTCTAGGTCCATCCATGCCGTTGCAAATGGTGAGAATTCCTTCTTTTATGGCCACATAGTATTCCATTGTGTAAATGTACCAAATATTTTTTTGATCCATTCATGTACTGATGGGCAGGCACTTGGGTTGTTTCCAGATCTTGGCTATTGTAAATGGTGCTGCATTGAACACAGTGCTTCGGGTTTCTTAAGATATATTCCAAGAAGTGGGATCATTTGGTCAAATGGCAGTTCCATTTTTAATTTTTTGAGGAAACTCCATGCTGATTTTCACAGTGGCTGCACCAGTCTGCATTCCCACCAACAATGTACAAGGGTTCCCTTTTCTCCACATCCTCTTCAGCACTTGTTTGTTGATTTATTGATGGTAGCCATTCTGACAAGTCTGAGGTGATATCTCATTGTGGTTTTAAGTTGCATTTTTTTGATGATCATTTCAGTGATATTTTTAATTAAAGTATTTTTGAGAGCTTTATTAACAAAAATTTATATACCATAAAATTCTCCCATTTAAAGTGTACAATTCAAAAAAATTTTACTATATTTTAAGATTTGTACAATCATTACCACTAACCCCCCAAATAAGCATTGTGCTCTGTTAGCCATTATTCCCAATCCTTTACCCTCCCTTACTCTTTCACTGCCCAGTACTAAGCAACAATTAATCTACTTTCTTCCTGTATGAATTTGTCTATTTTGGACATTTCAAATAAATGATATTATACAATATGTCTTCTTTTGTAAATGGCTTCTTGTACTTAGCTTAAGATTTTTGAGATTCATCTATGATCTAGGATGTATCAGTATTTCATTCTTTTATTTTGCCAAAATGTATTCAATTGTATGGATATGCCACATTTTGTTTATCCATTCATCAGTTGATAGACCTTTGAATGGCACGTTTTTATGTGGATATAATGTTGTCACTTCTCTTGGAACCTTGGAGTGGAGCTTCTGGGTCATATGCTAACTCTATGTTTAACCTGTTGAGGAACTGCCAAACTGTTTTCCAAAGTGGTTGCATCATTTCTCCACTTCTGTATCAACACTTGTTAACACCTTGCTGACTGGCTATTTCAAACCAGAAAGTGCCCATGCAGCTGGCTACTTTGGTCAGCAAGGTGTTTAAAATTAATTAAATTAATGTAAATGCATGAGTTATCTCATGACTGATCAGCAAGGTGATTATAAATTGAGCATCCTTTTGATTTTAACCATCCCGGTAGGCATGAAGTGGTATCTCATTGTACTTTTCATTTGCATGTCCCTAATGAGTCATGATCTTAAGCATCTTTTCATGTGTTTGTTGGCTATTTGTATATTTTCTTTGGAAGAATATCTATTCGAGTCCTTTGCTCGTTTATAACTGGGTGACTTGTCTTTTTTATTGTTGAGTTGTAATCGTTTTTTATATAGTCTGGATACTAGACCCTTATCAGATATAGAATTTGCAAACATTTTCCCTCATTCTATGAGTTGTCCTTGCATTCTCTTGATAGTGTCTTTTGATGCACCAAGTTTTATATTTTTAATGAAGTCCAGTTTATCTATTATTTCTTTTGTTGCTTATGCTTTTGGTGTCATATCTAAGAATACATTGCCAAATGCATGGTCATCAAGATTTACCCCTATGTTTTCTTCTAAGAACTTCATAATTTTAGCTTGTATATTTTGTTCTTTTATCATTTTTGGTTAATTTTTGTATATGGTATGAGGTAGGAATCCAACTTTATTCTTTAGCATGTGTCAGCACTATTTGTTAAAAAGATTATTCTTTTCCCATTGAGTGTTGGTAGCTTTGTCAAAAATCAGTTGTTCATAGATGTATGGGTATTACTGGAATTTCAATCCTATCCCACTTCTCTATGTCTATCTTAATGCCAGTACATACGGTTTTGATTAATGTAGCTTTTAGTGTGATTAGAAATCCAGAAGTGTGAGTCCACCCACTTTGCTGTTTATTGTCAAGAGTGATTTGGAAGTCCATACAAGTTTTAGAATTAGCTCCTCCATTTTTTTTTTTTTTTAAGCCATTGGAGTTTTGATAGGAATTGCATTGAATTTGTAGATCACATTGAGTAGTATTGACATCTTAATATTAATTCTTTCAGTCCATGAACAGAGAGTGTATTTTCATTTATTTAGGCTTCTTTAATTTCTTTCCTCAGTGTTTTGTACTTTTCAATGTACAAATCTTGTACCTACTTGTACCTCCTTGGTTCTTGTACCTATTTTGTTCTTTTTGATGCTATTCGTTTTGATAAATGAAGTTGTTTTCTTAATTTTATTTTTACATTGTTCATTGCTAATGTATAGAAATACAACTGATTTTGGTATGGTGACTTTGTATTCTGAAGCTTTGGTAAATTCATTTGTTAACCCTAATACTTTTTTTTTTTTTTTTTTTTAGGATTTTGTATATATAAGACATGTCATCTGTGAATAGAAATAATTTTACTTCTTTCTTTTTCTATTTCAATGTTTTTTGTTTTTTCTCCTGAATGCTCTGGCTAGAACTTCTAGAACAACTTTGAATAGAAGTGTCCTTTTCCTGATTGAAGGGGGAAAGCTTTCAGTCTTTCACCATTGAATATGCTGTTACCTGTAGGCTTTCATATATGCCACTTATCATGTTTTGAAAGTTCCCTTTTATTCCTCATTTGTTTTTTATTCCTTGTGCATTGAACACTTCTATCATGAAAAGGTGTTTAATTTCATCAAAGGTTTCCAACATTATTTGAGATGATCATGTGGTCTTTTAGCTTCAGTCTATTAATGTGGTGTTTTATAGTGATTGGGATTTACATATGTGGAACCACCCTCACATTCCTGGGATAAATCCCACTTTGTCATGGTATGTAATCTTTTCAATATGCTGCTGGATTTGGTTTTCAATATGCTGCTAGTATTTTCTTGAGGATTTTTGCATCCATATAAGGGATATTGATCGGTCTGTTGTTTTCTTGTGATGTGTTTGGCTTTGGAATCAGGCTTTGTAGGATGAGTTAGGAAGTATTCTCTCCTTTTTAATTTTTTGAAGAGTTTGGGAAGGATTGATATTAATTCATTCTTGCTTAGATGTTTAGTGGAATTCACCAGTGTAACCATCTGATCCTGGGCTTTTCTTTATTGGAAGGTTTCT
Source organism: Miniopterus natalensis (assembly GCF_054644295.1). Lineage (NCBI taxonomy): Eukaryota > Metazoa > Chordata > Mammalia > Chiroptera > Miniopteridae > Miniopterus > Miniopterus natalensis. Next base: position 56,965,775 of record NC_142103.1, on the reverse strand, counting down.
GATTACTTATTCATCTTTACTTGCTATAAGTCTGTTCAGATTTTCTATTTCTTCTTGAGTCAGTTTTGGTAGTTTGTGTATTTCTAAGAATTTGCCCATTTCATCTAGGTTATCTAATTTGTTAGTGTACAATGATTCATAGTATTTTCTTATAATCCTTTTTATTTCTATAAGGTTAGTGGCAATGTCTCCACTTTCATTTTTTATTTTAGTAATTTGATTCTTTGCCCTTTTGTTTTGTTTTGTTTTGTTTTGTTTTGTTTTGTTTGTTTTGGTCAGTCTAGCTAAAGGTCTGTTAATTTTATTGATCTTTTCAAAGAACCAGCTTTTGGTACCATCAATTCTCTGTACTGTTTTTCTAGTATCTGTTCTTTTATCTCTGCTCTTACCTTTACTTTTCTCCTTTTTTCTAGTTTTGGTTTTAGTTTTCTCTTCTTTTTCGATTCCTTAATGTGTAAAGTTGATTTTCTGCCTAGATCTATCCATTACTGAAAGTGGAGAATTGAAATCTCCAACTGTTATCATTATATTGTCTATTTTCCTTTAATTTTTGTCAGTATTTGCTTCATGTATTTTGCTGCTCTGTTGCATATATGTTTATAGTTGTTATATCTTTCTAGTAGATTGACCCTTTCATCATTATAAAATGTCCCCCCTTGTCCATAGGAATATTTTTTTGTTTTAAAGTCTCTTTTGTTTGATAGTAATATAGCCACTCCAGCTTTCTTGAGGTTGCTGTTTACATGATATAATTTTAAATATTTTTTTACTTTCAGTTTATGTGTATTTTTGTATTTAAAATGTATCTTTTATTGATAGCATATAGTTACATTGTTATACTCTTTTTTTCATCCAGTGTGACAATCTCTACCTTTTGATTGGATTGTTTAATTTATTGACATTTAATATTATTATTGATATACTGTAGTTGGGTTTACATTTGCCAGTTTACTTTCTGTTTTCTGTTTCTTGTCTTTTTATTTTCTGTTCCTCCTTTACTGCTTTCTTTTATATTAAGTGAATATTTTCTAATGTAGCATTTTAATGTTTTAAATTATTTTTACACTATATTTTTGAGTTATTAGTTGTTGCTCTAGAATTTACTATATACAGATTAACTTATTGGAATCAGATTCAGATTTATACTAACTTAATTCCTGTGACATATAGAAATGTTACTCCTAAATAGAGTTGATTCCTATTATTCATGTATGCCATATTTACAAATTTGTCTACTTGCTAAAATTTATTTGTAACCCTAAAATCAATGCATTTTTGCTGTTCCTCATTTGTTCCTGTGGATCCAAGTTTCCATCTTCACTGTTTTTCTTAGTCTAAGATAGCCTTGCTTCCACTCACTTTCTCTGTGGTCTTATTGACAAGTATATTACACGTCTATATGTTACAATCCCAACAATATATTATACATATATTGTTTTATATAATTGATTTAAAATCTATTAATATAAGATAGGAGAATAAATGAGTATTTTCACTCTTTCATAATTACATAATTACAATTACCAATTTTATGTGTTGAATTATGTGGCCTAGAAAGATATGTCAGTCTTAATCCCTGGTATCTCCGAATGTGTCTTATTTGGGATGGAATCATTGCAAATATAATTAGTTAAGATACAGTCATACTGGAGAAAGGCGGGCCCACTGTCCAATATGACTGGTATCCTTATAAGAAGAAGGGAATTTGGATGCAAATATAGATACAGAGGGAAGAGGGTCATGTGAAAAATGGAAGCAGAGATTGGAGTAATGCTGCCACAAGCCAAGGATGCATGAAACTACCAGAAACTAGAAGAGGCAAGGAAGGATCCTCCTCTAGAAGCTTCAAGAGAGCATGGCCTTGCCAGTACCTTGATTTTAGAGTTCTAGCCTACAGAAATGTGAAACAATAAATTTCTGCTTTTTTAAAAAGCCACCCAGTTTGTAGTACTTAGTTACAGTTGTCCTAGGAAACTAATACACCAGATCTCTCTCTCTCTATTTCATTTCAGTTATTGTACTTTTTAACTCCAGAATGTCCATTTGGCT